>NC_135955.1:41799038-42117649 GCF_053455715.1 Rhinoraja longicauda | reverse complement strand
ATAAGTTTAAACTTGTTAAAGTTTGTTAATTTTGCTCTTGATATTTACAGTGTCCTTTATAAATTTTTATTTTGTATCACTGAGAATTGTCTGTGGGGAATATATTGGGAATTTAAGTGCAAACTTTGCACAAATTTTTAATGTTAAAATGTCACCAAATCTTTTGAGGTCAGAAGGACAGAGAAACCTCAGGAAACTATCTTTCTAGTAACAGATTTCAAAGCCACGAACCTCTTTGTCTCTATTCAATCAATATTATATCTTCAATAGGAAGCAACTGTTAAATTCCCAATCAAGAGATAATGGCTGGATAGATGGGTGAAGATTTAATTTAATGTGTTTTAGCAGCCAAAATGATTTATAACAAAAATACTAAATGTTAGTAATGCTTAGTAGTTCCAGCAGCAGAAATTATATTTATTATGCCCATTTTGATTAAGTGACAAATACTTGGGGTTGCTCTTTCAGAAATAATAAATGAGCAATTGATTTTTATTGCCATGTAACCCATTTCTGCGCACAAAGTCAATATGTACCTGACTGTTCTCTGCATCCGACCAGAGGGATTGAGTCAGATTTGATGTGATAGCACATTTCTTACAGCTGTCCCATCAAACAGCTTGAACATTTCCTATCAATGACTTATTGATGGCACCAGGAAAGAGGATAAGGGGATAATTGATCTCCTCAAGTACTGAGATATAATAGAGTTTAGTTCACCATTCTATGGACCTAGTTATAATCCTGCCTGATTAAAGAATTTCCAAATCTACTACCACTTCAAGTTATTTTAGACGTAGGTGGATAAAATACAATAAAGGTACATGGTTTTTCTTAAAATCTTTTAATATTAACCTGGGAAACTGCAGACTGCGTGTGGCTGTGAGTCTATCAGTGTCTTTTATTGTGTCTGTGGTCGTGAGATTGGGCATTCAAGGGGCTTCCACTATTGAGGTGAATGAAACTCCTGGGCCTGCGGGAATCTATCCCATATCAATGAGAGGAGATTGCAGAGGCCTTGACGAAGGATTTCTAGCCAGGTCCTGGCTAGGTCTCGGAAGACTGGAGATCAGCCAATATCATTCCCTTGTTTAAGAAAGGAAGTAGAGATAAACCAGGAAATTAAAGGCCGGTGAGCCTTGCATCAGGGAGCAATTGGAAAGGATTCTTCAGGATAGGATTTGTGTTCATTTGGAAGAGAATAGACTAAATAGGGACTGTCAGCATGGCTTTGTCCATGGCAGTTCATATCTTACTAACTTAATTGAGCTTTTTGAGGAGGTGATGAAGGTGATTGATGAGGGGACATAGCCTTACTAAAATGTATGTAGGCAATCAATGGTAAGTTGTTCTAAAAGAATGAGATGCATGGGATTCATGGTGACTTAGTAGTTTGGATTTCGAACTGGCTTAGACAGAAAACAGAGAGCTGGCTGGAGGTTTGTGACCAGAGGTGTTGCGCAGGGAACTGTGCTGGAACCTCTGAACTTCAATAATAATAATAATAATAATGCATTACATTTATATAGCGCTTTTCTAGAAACCCAAAGACGCTTTACATATTAGATCTAACATAAAGATAAATAAATAAACGAACAGAAAAGGATGAATAAGGTGGAGCGACGGTCAATGATTGAAGGCAATGCTGAACAGGTGAGACTTCAATGATGTTTTAAATGTGGTGAGTGAGGAGGAGTCTCTGACGGTTTGGGGTAGTGAGTTCCAGAGGGTGGGAGCAGCGATGGAGAAAGCCCTGTCCCCCCAGGATCTGAGTTTGGTCCGGATGGGGGGGGGACAGGAGGTTAGCAGCAGCAGAGCGGACGGAGGGTGCGGGTGGGAGTGTGTCTGTGGAGGAGGTCAGTCAGGTAGGATGGGGCCAGGTTATGGAGGGCTTTGTAGGTCATGAGGAGGATTTTGTACTGGATTCTCTGGGGGATGGGGAGCCAGTGGAGCTTGTAGAGGATGGGGGTGATATGGTCACGGGTCGGGGAGTGGGTGAGTAGACGGGCAGCGGAATTCTGGATGTATTGGAGTTTATTGATGATTTTTGAGGGTGAACCATAGAGGAGACTGTTACAGTAGTCCAGACGGGAGGTGATGAAGGCGTGGATGAGGGTTTCTGCAGCTGTGGAGGAAAGGGATGGACGGAGACGGGCAATGTTTTTGAGGTGGAAGAAGGCTGTCTTGGTGATGTGTTTAGTGAGAAAAATGACTTCTCAAGTGAGAAAAATGACTTGGATGTAAATGAAGATGGGTTGGTTAGTAAGTTCACAGATGACACCAACATAGGTGGAGTTGTTTACAGTGGGATATAGACCAATTACAGATATGGGCAGAGAAATGGCAGACGGAGTTGGCAAGTGTGAGGTTTTGTAGTTTAATTGGATGACATTAGGTGAAAAGAGGTTGAAGTGATTTCAGGAGAGTATTATGATAGACAACAGGGGTGTCTTGGGAAGCTTAACTTTACTTGTGTAGCCTTGAGTAGCATTTGGGTATAAAATAAATTATTCAATTCAGCTATAAAACTTCCTCATTCTTTGCACCAGTTATTTACCTGATGACATCATAGGAATATTACTAACATTTATTTGGCTTTCATGTGAGTCCTCAAACATGGGCAAAAAGCTCAAGATTCATAATTAGCAGAAATGGGAGCAGTCCATGTTACACACCTCCCTCCCTTCCTGCTCACCAATCTGTTCCAGTTCCAGGTACATGGTGCAGTAAACCCTTGTTGTAACAGACCTCTTTAGTTTTGATTAGTTATTGGTTACAGTGGATGGACCTACCGACGAATGCCAACTCTGCCCCCGGCTTGTGCCATCTCCCCGGATGCTTGCAGTACTGGCTGCCCTCATGATGCTTCCAGGCCGGACCTTCTGCCACCGCTACCAGCCCACACAGCTTCCTTGGCCGCTTCCAAGCCATGCCTGCTGCCGCCACCGCCACCGCCACCGCTGACCCTTACCTGCACTCCAGCCACCTGCGGGCCACAACCATTGACTCCGCCGATCCTCGCCTCTCCCCTGGCCACCAGCAGGCCAGAGCCATCAATTCACCTGAATTCCAGGCCCAGTTTCGGACTGAGAGTCTGAAGGAGGGTGTCGATCAAGACTTCACCTATCCATGTTCACCAGAGATGCTGCCTGACCTGCTGAGTTATCCAGCATTCTGTGTCCTTTTGTGTATTCACCAGCAGGTGCTTGTTTATACTACATAAACAATGATAATCCCTTACCAATTTATAGCGGACAATCGGTCATGACAGATACCATTCCCCTCTCGTGGTCCGTTGTAATGGGGGTTTACTATATATTGATTGTCATGCAATTTTTCTCCCTGCCGCAATGTCTCATTAAATGTCTATAGTTTAAATCTTTGTTGTCCTAAAGCTATCCAGCATATTCTGGAAATATTGAAACACTGCAGACTGGTGGGAAAGAGTTAAAGGCAATCTATGTATACACGGTTATGTTTTTCCCTCCATTTCTTCTGCCGTCAAGGGTCCATTTATCAGGATAGATAGTTAATTTCTCGAAGAGAATTAACCATTAAAGGGAAACTCATTAATGAAACTGCTGAATTGTCTGAGTGAGGCTCTGTGCACAACATATTATGCGATACTTTGCAACTGAATTTAATCTCATTGTCAAATCATTGTTGCATTTGCCCTGTACAGGTGGCTATCCATGATTACTGTGAAGGTTGTAAATAGAAGCGAAACTATCGCATGTTATTCAGTCAAATTGTCTCTTGCAAATTAATGTGCGTCTCTGCCAGCTTTCCTCTAATAACATTTTTTTTTCATGACGCTGAAGACTCATTCACATCCACACAGGGAAGCCAGGCAGTAAAACTGAGATAGCAAGTGTCAGTGAAGGCTGTGAAATACAATTAAATGGTTGTCTGTTGCACCACGGTTGGTGTGTAGGTTTGTTCACTGACAGATAGCCACATGCATCATTTCTTTCCCCTAATCAGCGACCTAACCACTTTGACATGGTAAGGTCAGCAATTCTGAAAGCGTTGGTAACAACGCCAGTACTTGCCAACCATTCTCGATTTTACATTCACAACGATCGGACATCGAATGTGCAGTTTCTTGAAGGGCAGTTCCAGTCTAATTAATATAATTATACGATTTGCGTGGTCATGTACCAGAAAAACTGGTATTTCTACATGGGAGACAACTAATGTCTGGTGAGGCAGCAATCCAGTGTTTTAAAGCACAGTCTGATGCATATAACTTATTTAATTGTTCGACATTGTAGAAACCAAATGCAGATTGGGTGTGGGTGACTACGGCCAGCCACCGCTATTCAGTTCACTGAGGTGATTATAGGCTTCCAATTACACATTATAAATCTCAATCCACTTCTACTCAGACCTTTTACTGTTTGGCATATTGCGCTGTTCCAACCAAGCCAAATGTAAGCTTGAGGAACAACATCTCATCTTTTATGAGACACTTTACAGCCTTTGGAGCTAAATATGAATTTCAACAATTTCACAGAACCAGCCAGTTTTATGAATGATCATTAACCTGGAATGTTCACTTTGCTTCTCTACTTGTGGTTGTTGCCTGAACAGTTTTTATTTCAGGTTTTCAGCATCTGCAGTTGTTTGCTTCTCCATTGTTTGTGTTTCACCAATCTGGTTCAGTTTTTTCCTTCTTTATCCTCATTTATCTCATATTTCACACTCTAGCCAGACATATCAGCTCAACAATCCTGAACCACACTCTCAGCTGGCACTGCCACCACCTCACCACAGCTAATGTGGTGGGGTCACTAATATCTAATGCAGACATGGGGATCACCCTAGGGGAAATGGAAAGGCAGGGGCGGGTCAAGAATGATGCAGCCCAAGCTTTTATTGTTTTGTTTAGTTTAGTTTAGAGATACAGCGCGGAAACAAGCTGTTCGGCCCGCCGTGTCCGCACCGACCAGCGATCCCCGCACATTAATACTATCCTACAGACAATTGACATTTATGCCAAGGCAATTAACCTACGTCTTTGGAGCGTGGGAGGAAACCGCCGATCTCAAAGAAAACCCACGTGATCATGGGGAGAACATACAAACACCATACAGACAGCACCCATGGTCGGGATTGAACCCAGGTCTGTGCCTTTGTCTGTGAAGAAAGAAGAAACATTGCTGCCCCTTTGGTCACATTCATGGACCTCACAACTGCAGGATTTTCCACTTTGGTCACGGTCAACTCTGAATACTGCTGGAGGAGGAACATTTGGCACAAAATGTTGTAGCAATTTGCGCTGTTGACTCATAACTCCTTGGACTTGGGTTCAATCCTGACCATGGGTCAGCTTATTTTCCTTGCAACTGCATGTGTGAAAAAGCTATTTTATACCATTTTGAAAATTGCTATGAATCTGTTTTCTCTGAAGAAGTGTAATCCAGAGCATTATTGGATGCATCCTAAAAAATTCTCCCCATTGCCTCCTGAATCTTTTTTGATTGGTTTTCAAGAAAACCTGAGGACTTTCTTCCATGGGTTACTAATTAAGCAACCTTTCTTATAGAAAAACTCGTTGCTTGGAAGATATAGAGGCCTTTAGAAATCTCTACTTTGTTTGGCCTTTGTTTGGTGTCAGATTAGGATGTGCAACGAGACATGGGTGTGCTTGTACATCAGTCACTGAAAGTAAGCATGCAGGTACAGCAGGCAGTGAAGAAAGCCAATGGCATATTGGCCTTCATTGTGAGAGGATTTGAGTTTAGGGGCAAAGAGGTCCTACTACAGTTGTACAGGGCCCTAGTGAGACCATACCTGGAGTATTGTGTGCAATTTTGGTCTCCTAATTTGAGGAAGAACATTATTGCTATTGAGGGAGTGCAGCATAGGTGCACCAGGTTAATTCCCGGGATGGTGGGACTGACGTAAGATGAAAATATGGGTCAACTGAGCTTGTATTCGCTGGAATTTAGAAGGATGAGAGGGGATCTTACAGAAACATGTAACATTCTTGAGGATTGGACAGGGTGGCTGCAGGAAAACTGTTCCCGATGTTGGGGGAGTCCAGAACCAGGGGTGACAGTTTAAGAATAAGGGGTAGCCCATTTAGGACTGAGATGAGGAAAAACTTTTTCACCCAGAGAGTTGTGAATCTGTGGAATTCTCTGCCACAGAAGGCAGTGGAGGCCAATTCACTGGATTTTTTCAAGAGAGGCTTAAACTTAGCTCTTAGGCCTAAGGTAATCAAGGAATATGGGTAAAAAGCCGGAACGGGCTACTGATTTTGGATGATTAGCCACGATCATATTGAATGGCGGTGCTGGCTCGAAGGACCGAATGGCCTACTCCTGCACCTATTTTCTATGTTTCTATGTTTCACCTTCATTAGGACCACTCTGTATTTCTCTGTACCCCTTCAACTTAGACTCTGTCGCACCCTAAACTGCGTCTTGGTTCTTTACCACTGACCTACACGCAGGGGTAATATACTGTAGCCAATTAACCTACCCATGTGCCTTTGGAACACAGGAGGAAACCAGAGTATCTGGAGAAATCCATGTGGTCACAGGGAGAACATGCAAACCCCACACTGGCAAGGCTGCAGTTTATCTTGGCATGGTGCCTAAAACAGGTGTGAGAACTATATTAGGAGTGATTTGCACAGGTCAAGAGTCAAGAGTGTTTTATTGTCGTGTCCCAGATAGAACAATGAAATTTGTACTTGCTGCAGCACAATGGAATATGTAAACATATTACTCTGTAAACAATATGATAAACGAGAGAGAAAAAAAGTTTGGTGGGTATATATACACACACACACACACACACACACACACACACACACACACACACACACACACACACACATATATATACACACACACTAAAACTCATTTGTTTGTTTGTTCTTGAACTACAGGGAAAATGGTACATGATTTATATATATAAATGTATGTATGTATACACACAACCTCAAAAAACATATAATAGTAGAGCAATAATAATAATGTCTAGTTCAGAGCTTAATTGAGGTTGTAGTGTTTAATAGTCTGATGACTGTAGAAAGATGCTGTCCCTGAACCTGGACGTGACAGTTTTCAGGCTCCTGTACCTTCTTCCGAATGGCAGGGGTGAAATAAGTGTGTGGCCAGGATGGTGTGGGTCTCTGATGATGTTGGCTGCCTTTTTGAAGCAGCGACTCTGATAAATCCCTTTGGTGGCGAGGAGGTCAGAGCCGATGATGGACTGGGCAGTGTTCACAACCTTTGGCAGTCTTTTCCGTCATCCAACACCAACATGCCATATAGTGTATCCCAGCTTGGCATACAGATGTGTACAGCCATTTTTGACTCATCACACTCAATTTTATGCCTGATGACTGGCGAGGCTATGCTTTCCAATCTCTGGTTTGTGTTGGTGGATTGTTTCTATCACTAGTTCCGAGGGTATTATTACTGTGAGAAAATGCAATGAGGGCTGTAATCATTCACATTTTTATATGTAACTTTAGAGGTGAAATTTATAACTGAAAGTGTCAGTAGATGCTAACATCCGAGGCTTTTAGTTACAGGGCATGATGTGAATGGTTCCCTAAAAACAATTGTAAAGGAGAAACAGAAACAAAACACATTGCTAATGCATTCAAAAGCTAGATTCAGCCTGCTGGTCTGCCTGTCTGAACTGTCAGACTAAGATAATGAATAGTGAATTAGGATGTTAGGGAAAAGCTTGAAGGCATTACCTTCATTAGTAACTTTAAGACTTCCTAAAGCTCATTTGAACTTGCAGTGCACATCGATCTTTTCAATTGTGAAAAATAATGTCAAGTGTTATTATTACGTTTACATATGACTTTGCACCATTGAGCTTGTGATTTATTCACAGAATTATAATTTATGTAATCACAAGATGACACATGAAAGCAAAACAAATAACTGTGAGGAACTTGATCAGTAAGATTTTTAAAAAGCATGGACACATGATAGTCTTGAAATGAAATACTCTCCATTTGTTCAGTGTCTGTCTGATGTTCTGAGCATCACACTGCTCATTCAAAGTGCCCTCTCAGGTTGGCATTTTTGCTCATAGCTATGAACCTGCTAACAAATTTATAATATGGAGACACATTATGAATTATCAGTCTGAAGAAGGATCCCAACCCAAAACAACACCTATCCATTCTCTCCACAGATGCTGCCTGACCTGTTGAAGTTTGCATTTTGCTTAAATTTATAATGCGCATTAGAATCCAACCACAAGAAGGCAGATTGTAAATTCTATATCAATGCGCAAAGTTTAGAAGTTCGTGTAATTACATTGATTGATGCTTTAAATTTTAAATGTCTCTTAAGTAATCAGCAATGCTGGTAATGAACGTTACAATTACTCACAATATATTGCAGAATATCTGCTTAAAAATGGATGGTTATGAGCATTAGATCTGTGATAAGGAACATTTAGACAAGCAAAGTTATTATTTATTGAATACTGCTTGTACACCAGAGAAGTCAGTGGTGCACGATTGTCTTCATTTGGTATCATTTTGGGTTTCTAATAAACATTGCGGTGTGAACTTATTTTGTAACTGAGAGGTTAACTGTAATATTAAGCAGGCATCAGAGACCAAAGTGGCTCTAGATTTAATCCCGGGCTCATACTGGGGACATTGGATTGTTGAATGTGCCAGTTGGTGTTTAAGCCACTCAGCTGGACCATTGATCTGGGACATGGTTTCCAATCCAGCTAGGGAATTTAAAGCTGGAATGAAAGACTGGTTTCAGTAACTACTAGATTGGCCTTTAAAAAACTCTGATTCTGTAATGCTTTTCAAAGGAAAAAATCTACCAACCCAACTCAGTCTAGCCTAGTTGTGCTACAGTCCTATCATTTGGTTAACTGCTAAATGTCCTATGAAATGGCCCAACAAACTACTTAGCATAGAGACCATTAGGAATGGGCAGTAAATACCAGGATCGCCAGCATTATACACATCCCATGACCCCCGAATACAAAGAAAAAATTGGAATGATGGTGAAAGCTATGAGTTCTTAGAGAAAGGAAGGACAAGCTTTCTTCTCCAAGTAGGGTTCAGCAAATGCTTTTGGAATGTAAATAAAGTACAGGATTGTTTAAACATGTCCTACATTAAATAGCCTGAAAATGCTCACTGTGACAACTCGAAAGAAGAATAGTTGTTTGGTAAAGGAGGTGAAAGGATGCTAGTAAATCCTTATACAAGTCAGTGCTTGCCTGAGAGAAGAAATTAAGGCAGCGTTGTTTTGCTGGGTTAAAAAGGTATTTTATATTCTCTGATTTTCAACTCCAGTTGTTCGCTCCTGTTATCTAGTAAAGATGAGGGAGGAGAAGTTAATACCAATATAAATAATTTGAGTTTAAAAACAATTTTTTGAATTCTTGTAACTGATCCATTTTGTTGTGTGTTTTGGAAAACAAAAATCACAAAGCAGCATTCACTGGGTGTCTATTCCCTCTTGTGCAATCAGTCAGCATTGAGAAGCAGGAGTTGGTCATCCTTTCTATTAAATGTGAGCATCTGTTTAAACAAGGCTGTGCAGTGTAATTATCTGATCACTGTTGACCTCCAGGAGAAAAATTCAACATGACCTGCCTTTCAGATGGCTGACAATGATAAGGCAGGAGGAGAGAAAAAAGAGAGAATTGTTAGTCAGTTTCCTGGAACTTGTTGACTTTTTCTACAATTCCAAAGAAGCCTTTTGGCTTTGGTGTTTGTGCAGTCATTGAATGGTGATGACAAAGAATGTGAATTTTTCTGAGTGTGCCGGGTCATGTTAGTTTAATATTAGTATTGAAAGAGTGGCAAGTAAAGAAGTAATGCTGGTCACCCAATTAATTCAGTGACATGAGCATACACTCTACACTATGGAAATCTCAGTTAGAGAGAAGTGGACAAAGAAATCCTATGCACCCATAAAATAAATGTCAAAAATAGAACCTGGAATTGGCCATGTGACCCCTCAAGCCCACACTCTCATGCTATCTTTCCAGATGTTTATAGCTGATTCTGCAGCTGAAGTTTATCTCTTAAATTCCCTTTTTTGCCTTTTTTCCGTAATCATTTTTATACCTCTAATAAGATAAACAATACCTCTTCAGTATGGATTCCAGGTACTGACAATTCTCATGAATTGATTTACAAATAAGCTTTAAATATCTTGCATCCTATACTATTGTTGCATCACAACACATAACTATAAATATATTTTTGTAACACATTTTCTGAAGATCAACTGTAATAATTTCTTCTTGAGCTGTTGCTTAGCATTGAGGATGACTTTCTTTCACTTTTTATTTCTGTGAGCACTGAGATGGCTGAGGAGTCCTAAATGGGATTTTCAGCCGACCACAGGTGAGGCAGGAGGTGTTTCATGGTAGACATGAATGGGTAGAAGGCAAGGTGCGCACTCTTTCCTTCTTTCCTTTTTTTCCCTCCAAGCATCTGTCTGCTCCTGTTGAGATTGGAGGTTCTCACAACCTTGTTGGATGTTCCTTCATTTTGATCGATCACAGGTTAGGGATTCCCATTTGTTGATGAGAATGTTCCAATTGTTCAAGAGGTTTTGAGAACATCCTTCAAGCATTTTCTCTGTGCCAGAGTTCTTTTGCCACGATGAAGTTAGGACTAGAGTGCCCTTTTCAGGAATCTGATATCAGGCAATCAAACAATATGGCCGGCTTTTTGGAGCTGAATGAGTAGAATTCGAATTTTGATGTTGAGGATGTTGGGGAGAGAGCAATCCTGATATTATTTAACTTCCCCCCCCCCCAATACAGTTGAATGATTTTGCTGTGGTTCCACTCCATTGCTTTGTAGGTAGTCCATGTCTTAGAAACACTGAGGAGGGTGGGGATGGTGGTGCCAGTAGACATGATGAGTTTAAGATCTTGATTTTTGAACATACTTATTCTCAAGTGGCCAAAAGCGAGGCTGGTGGCTGTCTTCACTGCTATCTTTCTTCACTGAAAGGAGGCTTCCAAATGGGGGAAGTGGTTCACTTTATCCAGCATCTATAGTGGCAAAATAAGGCTGTCATTTAAAACTGAAATGCACAGGAACTTCATCTCGGAGAGAGTTGTGAATCTCTGGAATTCTCTATTCTACAGAGTTCTGGAAGCTAGGTATTCAAAAGCAAAGTAGATAACGTTTTGCAAGATCAGACAATGGAGGGTTATGAGGAACTAGCACAGAAGAAGAGATGAGGCCTGTGGCAGATCAGTTATGATCATATTGAATGGTAGTGTGGGCTTGAGGGGTCACGTGGCATACTCATGCTCCGATTTTCTCATGATTGTTATGGACCTTTGTTGTTGAGAAGCGGAGTAGCGCAGCAGAGGCAGGTTGATGGAGAATCTTTATTTTGCTGATATTTAGTGTATGCCCATTCTCTCATATGCTCTAGTGAATGAGTCACCAATGGTGAAGAGCTTGGTCTTGTAACATATGCAATTGTTGTCTGCAAACTTGCACCTCAATGATTGAGGTTGGAGTGACCGCGGATCTGGAATGAAGATGACAGAGAATAAAGTGTTTCATATTTCACTGGGAAGCTTAGGAGGTGAGAGCAACATAACGGCAAGAAAGATTTGCATTGAGATGATAAAGATGGGGTGGGGTTAATCCATGCTTCAATTAGCTCTGTGGTGGATAACTTGGCTAGAATTACAGTTTACATGCAATCATACAATGGGTAAAATAGACACATTTCTGAGGGTAGCCAAAATTCATAAAGGTCACGTAAAGTAGTTAATGGCGCTCTGTGCATTTTTCTGCACGTTCAACTGTAACACCAAACATAAAGCTGAATCTAACACAGGCTAATAACACTTCACAGCCTCTATATCGGATACAGCACTGCTTCCTGTGTATTTCCAAAAGTCATAAACTAAATAATAACATTGAACATCAATCGTCAGATCCTCTGTTATTGGAACTGGTCTTTGCCAAGAATTTTCCATGGCACAAATGTTGCTTGCACCTACCTAGAATGTTGTCCAGGTCTTCCTGCGTATAGAAATGGGCTGCTTCATTTGCTGAAGATGTTCAAATCAATTTGTAATTTGTGCAATCATCAGTGAACATTCCCACCTCTTATGCTATGATGGAAGGAACAAGTAGCTGAAGATAGTTGGATCTTTCAGATCTCTATCATCTGTAGTTTTTTTGAGGTACGTTATTGCGAAGTTGTCCCAAAAATGGCATTATGCAAGTCTCTGAGAAAAAATATATTAAATTACTCAAAGTTGATCTGGAAAAAAATAATATTTGTAGCTAATAAAATAGAGCAGGGAAGGTCAGAGAGCAGGTCAAATATTTGATTACATCCAAAAATATTTTGTCATGAAAAATCTTATGCTGCATCGAGCGAATACAAATTCCAGCGTTTTCTTTGTTAAGTTTTTTTAGTCATTACATTTTGTAGCAAGCAGAATGGGGTCACAAAACATACTGAAAGATGTCATCAAAACACCGTCTACTTTACAGTTTTCTGAAATCTAGCCATGTAAATGTTGATTGAATAATTACAATGATTGTTTGCAAGTCTGCTCAAGGCCCTAGGTATGAGGGAAGCTAAAGGTAAATTTATAATGTTAGAGTCATAAAGTCATAGAGTGATACAGTGTGGAAACAGGCCCTTCAGCCCAACTTGCCCACACCAGCCAACATGTCCCAGCTACTCTAGTCCCAACTGCCTGCTTTTGGTCCATATCCCTCCAAACCTGTCCTATCCATGTACCTGTCCAACTGATTCTTAAATGTTGGGATAGTCCCTGCCTCAACTACCTCCTCTGGCAGCTTGTTCCATATACCCACCACCGTTTGTGTGAAAAGGTTACCCATCAGATTCCTATTAAATCTCTTCCGCTTCACCTTGAACCTACTGTATGCCTTCTGGTTGTTGATTCACCTACTCTGGGCAAGAGACTGTGCATCTACCCGATCTATTCCTCTATTAATTTAGGAAAATCATCACCTGCCAAGAAAGCATTTTGAGATATCGGGATTGGAAATTGCAATTAATTGCAATGAATGGAATACCAAATTCTAATAAGACCAATATTAACTTGTATATTTGTAATAAATATGCAGTCATTGATCATCATTGATCATCAATAATCATCACTGGTTTGTGAGGAGTTACCTGACGTCCAGCTCTTATGTTGCAGCTGGCACATCTGTAATCCAGTGACAAGACTAAGGTTGCATTGGCTGAGATCTGAAAGCTGATTGCCTGGTTTCTTCTCAGGGAGAAAATCTTGAGGAGAGGGAGGAGAGAGTCATACAACTTGGAAACAGGCCCTTCTGCCCAACTTGCCCATACCTTCCAAGATAGTCCCACCTGCCTGCGTTTGGCCTACATCTCTCTAAAAATCTCCTATGTACCTGTCCAGATAGTTTAAATGTTGTTATTGTACCTGCCACAACCACATCCTCTGGCAGCTCGCCACCCTCTATGTGAAAAAGTTGCCTCTCAGGTTCATATTAAATCTTTCCCCTCTCACTTTGCAATGATGTCCTTTGGCTCTTGATACCCCAACTCTGGGTAAAAATCTCTGTGCATTCACCCTGTCTATCCCCGTCATTTTACCCACCTCTACAAGATCATCCCTCAGCCTTCTGTACTCCAAGGAATAAAGTCCTAGCCTGCCCAACCTCAAGTCTTGACAACTTCTTCATAAATCTTCTCTGCACTCTTTTCAGCTTAACAACATCCTTCCTTCAGCAGTGACCAAAACTGAACACAATACTCCTCATGTGGCCCCATCAACATCTTGTACAACTATAATATAGCATCACAACTTCTATACTCAATACCCTGACTGATGAAGGCCAACATACCAAATACCTTCTTGACCAACCAAGTGTGACACCACTTTCAAGGAACTATATACCTGCACTCCTGGATCCCTCTGCTCTACAACATTTTAAAAGACCATGCCATTCACTGTGAAGTTCTTGCCCTAAGTTTGCCTTCCCAAAATGCAACACCTTGCACTTATCTGCATTAATGTTCATTAATCATTCCTTAGCCCACTTGTTCAACTGATCAAGATCCTGCTATAATTTTTGATAACCATCTTCACCAACTATAATACCACCCACTTTAGTGTCATGGAGTCATGCAGAATGGAAATAGGCCCTTTGGCCCAGCTTGCCTATGCCAACCAAGGTGCCCCGTCCACACGTCCCTCCTGCCCACATTTGGCCCATATCCCTCTGAACCTTTCCTATCCACGTACATGTCCAAATGTCTTTTAAATGTTGTCATAATTTCTGCCTCAAATACCTCCTTCGGCAGCTCATTCCATATATCCACCACCCTCCATATGAAAAAGTTACCCCTCAGATTCTAGTTAAATCTTTCCCCTCTCTGTTCTCTGGATCTTGATTCCCCCATTCTGGATAAAAGACTCTGTATTTCTACCCTATCTATTCCCCTCATGATCTTACATACCTCTATAAGATCACCTATCATCCTCCTATGCTCCAAGGAGTGCAATCCTAACTTGCCCAACCTCTCCCTACAGCTCAGACCCTCAACAGTCTGGCAACAGTTTTGTAAAACTTCTGCAAACTTACCAACCATTCCTTGTATGTTCTCATCTAAATCATCAAAATTAACATTGAGAAATATAATTATAGTGCAGGAATAATTGGGAAGCAACAATATATTTAACTATTTCCGTTAAATACTATATTGCTAGAAATATTATGTAAGAAACTATGTCAAATTGTCAAAGAAAGGTCGTAACCTGTCTTTCACCAACAATTTTATGTTAAAATATGTTAGTGAATTTTACTATTTCATCAGTATGAAATTTAGAACAATTTTTGAGGACTTTCCCAACTTGCCTTTCTCTACACCCCTCTATTCAATACCAGAAACGTCTATTACTCATTTGTGAAACTCATTTCCTCTGGGTAAAGTTCAAAGGGTTGCAGGTGTCCTTTCAGTGACAGAGATTAATGCTTTCCATTTTACAAAATAAATTGTCTTAAGAGACACGAAGGGTTACAATAATAAAAGACCGAGAAACACTGTCATGTTACATATAGTCTGGTGCATATTATCTGGCAGTACAGCACATCAAAGCATGACACATTGTAATAAACCTATATTTAATGATGACATCAATTCTGTTTGCTATGAATATTGCCTAGGAATACACCTTAAAGTGTGATCTTCTGAACTTTATCCTAAAATACAGTAATTTATGGCCTTTTTGTGATTTGTAGTGAAAGATAGTTGAGATAATGTAAGTTTATAGGCTCCAATTTAAATCCATCATTCCCTCTTTAATAATAAATTTTAGAAAATAAAATTTACCACCCACCCGCCACCCACCATCACACTTTTGTTCACCCTCTCCTCTCCTACATTGATGCAACAACCCTCCTCATTTCTCACATCACTCTCTGTGATTTCCTGCAATAGCCACTCAACTATTGATTCTGAATTCTATACCCATAGAACCTAGAACATAGAGCAGTACAGCTAAGAACGGGCCCTTCAGCCCACAATGTCTGTGCTTAACAACATGCCAAGACCATCTCTTATCTACCTGCACATAATCCGTCCCTCCATTCCCTGCATATCCATATGCCTATCCAAAAGGCTCTTAATTGCCACTATATCTCATAACTCCAAGGTCCTATTTAGAACAATTACCTCTGTCATATGTCCCGCCCCCAGTACCAGCTTAGTTGGGTCCCCTGCTAAGTGCGAAGAATTCGCTAAATTTTTCACCAACAAAGTTGAGAACATTAGAATGAACATTTCCCCTCCCACCCGTGACCTAGCTGTCTCACTAGTCTGTTCATCTAAATTGGACTGCTTCCAACCCGTCACTCTATCCTCCCTTGCAAAGCTTGTCTCCGCTATGAAACCTGCAACCTGCCCCCTTGATCCTGCCCCCACTGCCCTTCTGAAGGATGTCATTGCAATAGCCGGCCCCAGCATCCTCTCTATTATCAACAGTTCTCTGGCCACTGGCACTGTTCCAACCAGTTTCAAGCAGGCGGTGGTCCAGCCCCTACTGAAAAAACCTAACCTAGACCCCACCTTGCCTAGCAACTACAGACCCATTTCCAAACTGCCATTCCTGTCAAAAGTCCTTGAAAAGGCAATTCTAAACCAATTAGTGCCCTACCTGCACCAAAACACCATCCTGGAAAGTTTCCAGTCAGGTTTCAGAGCCCACCACAGCACAGAGTCTGCCTTGTTGAAGGTACACAACGACCTGCTTCTCACCATCGACACCGGTGACTGTGCAATCCTGCTCCTTCTCGACCTCAGCGCAGCGTTCGATACAGTGGACCACACCATCCTTATTGACCGTCTCCGGTACGCGGTTGGCATTGATGCCACTGCCCTGAGCTGGTTCGTTTCGTACCTCAAAGATAGGAGTTTCGCCATCAACATAGGCAGTTATTCCTCTGCTCCAGCTAGCCTCTCCTGCGGAGTTCCACAAGGCTCCATCCTAGGCCCCATTCTCTTCTCTCTATACATGCTCCCCCTTGGCCAAATCATTCAAAGGCACGGCATTTCTTTCCACTGCTATGCCGATGACACTCAGCTTTACCTCCCCCTGAAACCCAACAACCAGTCAAATTTAAACAGCCTCTTACACTGCCTTGAGGACATAAAATGTTGGATGGCACAGAACTTCCTCCAATTAAATGAGAGCAAGTCTGAGGTCATCCTATTTGGCCCCCCCGACTCCATCAAATTGATAACAGGCAGTCTTGGAAGTCTATCCTGCCTAGTCAAACCGCATGTCAAAAACCTCGGCATGATATTTGACTCTGCATTAAAATTTGATAAGCAAGTCAACGCTGTGGTGAAAGCCAGCTTCTTCCAACTTCGAACCATAGCTAAAATCAAACCTTTCCTCCAATTCGACGACACAGAAAAAATCATTCACGCTTTCATTTCCTCCCGCCTAGACTACTGCAACTCCCTATACACTGGGATCAGCCAATCTTCCCTGTCCCGCCTGCAACTGATCCAAAACGCCTCAGCGAGACTCCTGACGGGTACCCGTAAAAGGGACCACATCACCCCGATTCTGGCCTCTCTCCACTGGCTCCCTGTACGGTACAGAATCAACTTCAAGCTCCTCCTATTCACGTATAAAGCCCTAAATGGACACTCCCCCCCTACATCAAAAATCTTCTAACCCCCCTCTCTAACTCCAGGTCCCTCAGGTCGGCTGACTTGGGGCTACTCACTATCCCGCGGTCTAGGCTTAAGCTCAGGGGTGACCGCGCTTTTGCGGTTGCAGCTCCTAGACTGTGGAACAGCATCCCTCTCCCCATCAGAACTGCCCCCTCCATCGACTCCTTTAAGTCCAGGCTCAAAACCTATTTCTACTCCCTAGCGTTTGAGGCTCATTGAGGAGGCGCTGTGAACTGTTTGCGTGCTACTGTATGTTTCTTTTTTTTTCCATTGGAACCTAATCAGATGTACAGCACTTTGGTCAACGTGGGTTGTTTTTAAATGTGCTATACAAATAAAATTGACTTGACTTGACTTGACTATATCTGCCTCAAACACCACCTCCGGCAGCACATTCCAGACAACGTGTAAAAAAACAACTTGCTCCACACACCCCACACACCCCTTTTAAACATTGCCGCTCTCACCTTGAACCTGTTTCCATGCTGTATCTTTCAATCAATAACCTGCCCACTCCAGGTAACACTGTGTCATGTAAATACAGTTTGACACTGGATTACAGATGTGACAGCCACATTATAAACTTGTTAAACTGTCTTTCCCTATTTATGACATATTGTTTTTGATTCAGTGCTTATCATAGTTTTAAAACCTAATGTTTAAATAGTTTTCAGGTCTACTTCCAAAGTTGTTGTCAGGTATTCCTAACTCTTGCAAAACCAAGCTTCTCATTTTCCCATCAAATAAAGCAGTTTTATTACTTTTAACTTTCTCTGTATTAACATTTACCCCTCAATTTCTCTGCTCTTGTACCTATTTTACCTCTTGTACCTATTGTAACCTATTTTAAAATTGTGCCCTCCCTTTCTATAACATCGATTTGTCCTAATAATTTTTAACACTTTATATTTTCAGCGTTAAATATCATCTGCCAATCCACTGACCCATCTACCTATATCTCCTAATATTACTAACTTTACAGTTCATGATGTCTCCATGATTTGTGCCATTTGCAAAGTTGGAAATTCTGCTCTGCACACTGAAGTCCAAGTTTAGTTTAGCTTAGTTTAGTTTGGAGGTACAGCGCAGAAACAGGCCCCTCGACCCAATCGATTCCACGTCGATCAGGGATCCCCGCACATTAACACTATCCTACACACATTAGGGACAATTTTTACATTTACCAAGCCAATTTACCTACATACCTGTACGTCTTTTGGAGTGTGGGAGGAAATCATAGAGGTTCTCGGAGAAAATCCACGCAGGTCACGGGGAGAATGTACAAACTCCGTACAGACAGCACCCGTAGTTGGGGTCGAACCCGGGTTTCTGGTGCTGCCAACGCTGTAAGGCAGCAAATCTACTGCTGAGCCCTTACTAAGTTACTAAAGAGCGGCACGGTGGCACAGCGGTAGAGTTGCTGCCTTACAGCAAATGCAGCGCCGGAGACTCGGGTTCAATCCTGACTACGGGATTGTACTGACCACAGTGGAACTCTATATTTTGTTCTGTTAAGTATCACATCAACTCAGTGTCTTATTACTTAGCCATTTTTCTATACCTATGGCTAACATTATTTTTATTATATATGAATCTTTGGTTTAGGAGTGAAAGTAGGCTCTTTGGCCACTCGAGCTTGCGCCATCATTCAATTAAATTACATCTGAACTCTGCATTCCCATTATCTGCAGAGACCTTTCTAGCCTAAGGCTGACCATGGGTGATGCATCCTGGTTGTTGGCTGCTTGCTCCACACCTCGGCTAGAGCAGCGTCGATGTGTGGTCGGATGCAAGCCTGGGCGATATCATATGAAGGACAGGCTGTTGCCCATGCAGCACGTCCCCCCTCTCCACGTCGCTGATCGATCCAAAGGAACAGCAGGCCATTACAGTTTGGCACCAGCGCCATCGCAGGAGCTGCCAGAATGAGGTTGTAGACAATGACAAACTGCCTTAGGGACTCCGACTTCGGATTTTTCTTGAGGTTTACTCCTGGAGCCTTTTCCATGACTGGATATGGCCACAAGGCAGTGGAGGTTTTAGATCAGAGTTTTCCCTCTCCTAGATGTTTCTGCTTTCCCAGGCTGACGAGCCTCATCTGACCTTTCACGCTTGCTTATCAAGAATCTATCTACTGCTCCCTTATCCATAGTCTAAGACCCTGCTTCCACTTCCTTTCAAGGAAATGTTACAAAAACCCTCTGGGGCAACAGTTTTTGCCTCGTACCTGTATTCAATGGGTTATCACTTATTTTTTAATCAGCAACCTATATTTTCAAGATTCTCCCACATGAGGGACCTTCACCCTGTCAAGAGTCTTCCGGGTACCATGTTTCAATCAAGACCTCTTTTGTTCTTCCAAAGTCTAGCTGGTATGCAAAGTTGTCCAACCTTTTCATGTAAAAAATTGCCCTTTGCAGGTATGTGTAGTAAACTTTCTCTGAACTGCTTTCAAACCACAAACATCCTTCCTTAAATAAGGAGACTAATATTTTGTTGTATCCTTGTAATTGAGGTAGTGCAGTGTAGGTTCACGAGATTGATCCCTGGGATGACGGGACTGTCATATGAGGAAAGATTGAAAAGACTAGGCTTGTATTCACTGGAGTTTAGAAGGATGAGAGGGGATCTTATAGAGACATATAAAATTATAAAAGGACTGGACAAGCTAGATGCAGGAAAAATGTTCCCAATGTTGGGGGGAGTCCAGAACCAGAGGCCACAGTCTTAGAATAAAGGGGAGGCCATTTAAAACTGAGGTGAGAAGGAACTTTCTCACCCAGAGAGTTGTGAATTTGTGGAATTCTCTGCCACAGAGGGCAGTGGAGGCCTAATCACTGGATGAATTTAAGAGAGAGTTAGATAGAGTTCTGGGGGCTAGTGGAATCAAAGGATATGGGGAGAAGTTGGGCACAAGTTACTGATTGTGGATGATCAGCCATGATCATAATGAAATGCGGTGCTGGCTCGAAGGGCCGAATGACCTCCTCCTGCACCTATTTTCTATGTTTCTATGTTTCTAATATTGTGCTTGTACACCAGATAAAGTCTCACCAATTCCTTATGTAACTGAAGTGTAATCTCCCTACTTTTGTATTCAATCCACCAGCAATAAAACATTACATTGCTAAATGTTTTAATTACTTGGTACATCTACATACTGGTGTACTGCACCTTCTCAACGAGCCTCTGAATATACTGGGAGATCCATTTTGTTGACTAACTTTTTGGGATATGGACATTGCTGTAAGGATGACATTTAATATCCTTCACCATTGCTCTAAAAGGGTGGAGATAGACATTTCCATGAACAACTTTGAGAAAGGTTTTTTTCACACAGAGAGTGGTGAATCTGTGGAATTCTCTGCCACAGAAGGTAGTTGAGGCCAGTTCATTGGCTATATTTAAGAGGGAGTTAGATGTGGCCCTTGTGGCTAAAGGGATCAGGGGGTATGGAGAGAAGGCAGGTACGGGATACTGAGTTGGATGATCAGCCATGATCATATTGAATGGCGGTGCAGGCTCGAAGGGCCGAATGGCCTACTCCTGCACCTATTTTCTATGTTTCTATGTTTCTATGTTTCTATGTTTCTATGTTTCTATGTGAAGTTATTCTTGCAATACTATTACTTTAGAAGCCAAACTTTCAACCTGCCCAAAAAATCTCTTGGCATTGCTTAAATATAAGTAAGACAACTTGTTTAAGATTGTGTTGGTACAATATGGAAATGTGTTGGCTGGAAAGCTCTGTACAATAGTTACAGCAACCCTTGTGACTGCCATTGGACGTTGCCAATATAAACTTCACATACACAATGCATTACTGACACCCTGTGGCAGGAAAGCATATAAACATCTTTATTTCCGCTACAGCATTTTGTGAAAGGTATGTTATGTGCCTTTGGATTTCCTTGATGCCAAATTGACTGCTCCTGTTGATATTTCATATGAATTTCTAAAATTATGACAAAACCATTTGTTTTTATAGCAATTTTTAAGGCTGAATCTTAGTAACTATTTCCCATAAGTAAAATATTTCCTTAAAATATAGGAGATCGTTTGGGCTCATCGAGATTTTGTCATTATCTCAAAGCTTGTCATTATTAGGTACTGAATTGCTTATTCAATCTTTCACGTGAAAATTGTTAATACTTTCATCCACTTTGAAACAGTGATGGTAGAAAAAAATCTGGAATTCTCCCTCCTCAAATATCTATGAATACTGGAACAATTAGCATGTTCAAGATTGAGACGGGTAGGTGTTTTTTAAGGGTCAGTGGCTACGAGGTTACGTTTTCTTTCCAAGAACAAGCTATGCATTAATCAAGACTTCAGCTGTGTGGTTCAGTTTTGATAATGTTTTCAAACGCTATTTAGGAACTTGTGACACCAAATGGACCACAATGAATGTTCCGAATGAACACACAATTTAAGACCCTCAAAGGCACGTTGCCTTCAATTGCATCAGAGCATCAATGGCTTAATCCATCAAAGCCACATTCCACACTTCCTCCATAAAAAGAAAATTCACCATGTCACAATGCAATAACAACCATGGAAGCAAAATTATGGACCCGAGAGCAAACATCAAAGGTTTGTGGCAGAGTGGTGCAGTTATTACAGCTGCTGCCTCATGGCTCCTATGATTCGGATTCAATCCTGACCTTACGTGTTGTCGATGTGGAGTTTGCACGTTCTCTCTGTGACTATTTGAATATTTTTCAGATGCACCAGTTTCCTCCCACATCCAAAAAAATGTATGATTTGGTAGACTAATGGCCAGTGTAAATTGTCCCTAATATCTCAAGTCAAGTCAAGTCAAGTCAAATTTATTTGTCACATACACATACACGATGTGCAGTGAAATGAAAGTGGCAATGCCTGCGGGTTGTGCACAAAAAAGAATTACAGTTACAGCATATAAATAAAGTTAATAAGTTACTATTAGTGTCGACAAAAATTTAGTCTCTGGGGTTATAAAAGTTGACAGTCCTGATGGCCTGTGGGAAGAAGCTCCGTCTCATCCTCTCCGTTTTCGCAGCGTGACAGCGGAGGCGTTTGCCTGATCGTAGCATCTGGAACAGTCCGTTACTGGGGTGGCAGGGGTCCCTCATGATCTTGCTTGCTCTGGATCTGCACCTCCTGATGTATAGGTCCTGCAGGGGGATGAGTGTAGTTCCCATGGTGCGTTCTACTAAACGCACTACTCTCTGCAGGGCCATCCTGTCCTGGGCAGAGCTGTTCCCAAACCAGACTGTAATGTTGCCGGACAGGATGCTCTCTACAGCCCCAGAGTAGAAGCAATGAAGGATCCTCAGAGACACTCTGAATTTCCTCAATTGTCTAAGGTGGTAAAGGCGCTGCTTAGCCTTACCCACCAGTGCGGCAATGTGCGTTGCCCATGTCAGATCCTCTGTGATGCGGACTCCCAAGTATTTAAAACTGTTCACCCTATCCACAGTAGACCCATCTATCTCCAGTGGCGTGTACGTCCTTGGATGTTTAGCCCTCCTGAAGTCCACAATCAGCTCCTTTGTTTTAGTGACATTCAAGAGGAGGCTATTGTCCTGACACCAGAGTGCCAGATCAGCCACCTCCTCCCGGTAGGCCTTCTCATCGTTGTTGGAGATCCGGTTAGAATTTGGGGAGAGAATAAAATGGGATTAGTGTAAGATTACTGGAAAATAGATGCTGCATGCCCACAGTAGGCTGTAGGTTCTGTTTCCATGTTTTATGACTCTCTTTCTCTAACTATGTGCTCCATCAATGGAAGAATAGCTTAACAACACCATCTTCTCCTGAAGCCCCCTCATAGCCAGGAGAAGCTGACACTGACATTTTGCTTCTGAACACCTGGAAAGGTGTTGAAAGGTGAAGAATAGAAATTGGAGCTAGAGCAGGGAAATAGAGTTGGAATATAGATCAGTAGTAAAATGCAGGAACAGGTTCAAGGAGCTGAATGGGCTTCTTATGTTTCCACGGTGGCGCAGCGTAGAGTTGCTGCCTTACAGCGAATGCAGCACCGGAGACTCGGGTTCAATCCTGACTACGGGCGCCGTCTGTACGGAGTTCGTACGTTTCCCCGTGACCTGCGTGGGTTTTCTCCGAGATCTTCGGTTTCCTCCCACACTCCAAAGACATACAGGTATGTAGGTTAATTGACTGGGTAAATGTAAAAATTGTCCCTAGTGTGTGTAGGATAGTGTTAATGTGCGGGGTTCACTGGGCGGCGCGGACTCGGTGGGCCGAAGGGCCTGTTTCCGCGCTGTATCTCTAAATCTAAAAAAAATCTTTAAAATCTCTAGACTTTATGTTAATTCTTTCATTCCCTTTGAGAGGTATTTTGTTCCTTAAGAATATGAACTTGATGATCAAGTTCATGTTTTCATTCTGTGAGCCTTGCCTTTCCTTGTTCCGCCGTAGAAAGCTGTTAAACATGAAAATGTCTAAGATTCCTCTTTTACTCAAATCTGTCCTGGACTTCCTGCCTTATTATACACTTTATGTAGGAATGTAGAACAATACAGCTCAGGAACAGGCCCTTTGGCCCACAATGTTCGTGCCGAACATGATGCCAAGACCAACTACCGGCCAGCACATAATCCATATACATACATTCCCTACATATCCATGTGCCTATCCAAATGTCTCCTAAATGCCTCTATCATATCTGCCTGGGCGCCCTGGATAGTGTGTTCCAGGCACTCACCAATCTGTGTAACAAACCTGACCCACAAATGTCCTTTAAACTTTGCCCCTCCCATCTTAAAGCTACCCACTCTAGTATTTGATATTTCCACCAAAGGAAAATGGTTCTGACTGTCTACCCTATCAATGCCTCTCATAATTTTACATATGTCTATCAGGTCTCCCCTCAATCTCCAGTGTTCTGAAGAAAACAATCCAAGTCCATCCAACTTCTTCTTGTAGCTAATACCCCCTAATAGAAACATAGATAGGTGCAGGAGAAGACCACTTGGCCCTTCAAGCCAGCACTGCCATTCATTGTGATCATGGCTGATCATCCACAATCAGTAACCAGTGCCTGCCTTCTCCCCATATCCCTTAATTCCACTAGCCCCTAATCCAGGCATCATTCTGGTAAAACTCTCCTGCATCTTTTCCAAAGCCTCCACATCCTTGCTGTGTTGGGTTGACCAGAAGTGCATGCAATACTGCAAATGCGGCCTAACCATAGTCCTATAAAGCTGCATCATGACTTTCTGACTCTTCTACTCAATGTCTCGACTGATGAAGGTAAGCATACCATATGCCTTCATTACCACTTAATCTACTTGTGTTGCCACTTTCCGGGAATTATAGACTTGGACACCAAGCTCCCTCTGTACATCAATGCTGTTAAGGATCTTTCCATTAATTGTATATTTTGCCTTGTGTTCGACCTCCCAATGAGTAACACCTCCCATTTACTTGGGTAAAACTCCATTTGCCTTTTCTCCACCAATTTGCATAGCTAGTCTAGATCCCACGGTATGCTTTGATACCCTACCTCACAGTCTATGACCCCAACAATTTTGGTGTCATCTGTAAACTTATTAACTAACCCATCTATGTTTGTGTCCATTTACATTTGCCTGATATCTAACCTTTTGTACACATTCTCATCTGGGATGGACTGTTGGGGTCCCTGAATGGAAGTGATTTAAGAGATAGTGGAAACGGGTGTTGCATTTCTTGCGGTTGCAGGGGAACGCGCCTGGGGAAGAGGCAGATTGGATGGGAAGGGATGAGCCAACCAAGGGGTTGCAGGAGGAGTGATTTCTACGGAAAGCAGAAAGGGGTGGGGATGGGAAAATGTGATCTGTGGTGAGATCACATTGAAGATAGCAGAAATGTCAGAGAATGATGTGTGGGTTGCAAATGTTTGTGGGGTGAAATGGTAGAGGACCGGGAGAACTTTATCCTTGTTCCGTCTGAGGGGAGAGGGAGGAAGAGCAGAACTGCGAGACATGGAAGAGATGCAGGTGAAGAATCTATCTGCAATTGCAGGGGGGAAGCCATGTTTACTAAAGAATGGGGACATCTCAGATGCCCAAGAGTGGAAAGCCTCATCTTGGGAGCAGATAGGGCGGAGACATTGAGAGTAGGGGATGGTATTCTTCCAAGAGGCAGGAAAGGAGGAGGTGTAGTCCAAATAGCTGTGGAAGTCAATGGGTTGGTAGTAGACATCAGTCCATAATATGTCCACTGTAATGGAGACAGAGAGATCGAGAAACGAAAGAGAAATGTCAGATATGGTCCTAGTGAATTGGAAAGCAAGTTGAAAGTTAGTATAAAGATAACAAATTCACAAGTTCTGCACTGGTGCAGGAAGCAGCCCCAAAAGTGTTGGGGAATAGTGCCAGGGTACATTGAGAAAAACGAATTTTCAATGTAAGCTCCGAAAAGGCGTGTGGCTAGAGCCCATGTGAGTACCCATGGCTGCACCCTTGACTTGAAGAAAGTGGGGAGAGTGAATGGAGAAGTTGTTAAGGGTGAGGATATGTTCCATGAATGTATGCCTGGCAGTGAAGAGTTTTAGTTACGTGGAACTGTTTGGGTCTCTGTTCGAGGTATAATCAGAGGGCTCTGAAACCGTCCTGAGGGGGAATGGAAGTGCAGAGGAACTGGACATCCATTGTAAAGATGAGGCAATGGAGGGTCTAGAATTTTTAACACGGTTGCTTTATCTTCTGTGGTGGAAACTGAGGAATGCAGTTATATTTTACTATAAGTAAATTGAATACTTAAAAATGTAAATTAGATGGTAATCTCAGAGAATAGAGCAGAAATTAAATTCTGCTCCTAGCTATAATTAGAGAAGAAATTATATAATAGGGTATAAGAATGAGAATTATAAATCGAGGGAAAATAATTAATTGGCAATTTAAAAAAACTATGAGGAATTCTATTTTAAATGAGGAGGCACACCATTCCAATAAGTTGAATACTTGCAAAGTATTGAAATTAATGAATTGGATGTGAATTGATGTGCAGTTCTGGCCTTTACACTATAGGAAGGACGAGGTGACAATAGAGAGAGTGCAGAAGAGATTCATCAGATTGTGGTCTGGAATGGAGGGATATAATTATAAAGAAAGATTGGATAGACTGAGTGTATTCTCACTGGAATGCAGGAGACTCAGGGGTTTTTATAAACCTTACAATGTTTATAATATTTTGGTGGGTTTAGATTTGATCAATAGATAGTCCTTTTGCCAGGGTAGGTGAGACTACAACTAGAGGGCACAGGTTTACGGGAGAAACGTAAAGGAAATCTGAAAGTTAAGTGTCTCGCATAAACTGGTGGTTATCTAAAATGAACTTCCAGAGATGGTGGTGGATTCAGATACAATTACAGTGTTTAAAAGGAATGTGGATGGGTACAGAGAGGATAGGCACAGAGTAATATGAGCCTAATGCATGCAAATAGGATTTAGCGTAGATAGGAATCATAGTCAGCATGTACGAGGTAGGCCAAAGGGGACAGTTTCTGTGCCGTATGATTCTGTTATAATTTGATCTGCTCGATCTGCATCAAACATATCAGGAAATCAAATGCGCAATGGTAGATGGAGAAAAACAAGCTGCTTATGCAGGTTTCTTCCAGACAATTTTCTATTGAATGGCACATCTCACTGAGAATGGCAGATCATGGAACCACCCATTTGCTGATTGTTCCTGCCGCAAACTAAAGGCAATCTGTTACAAAGTGCTCGGGTAAATCAGTTAGTATTCCCAGGAAATTCAAGGATTGATTATAAACTGTCATTTATCACAAAAATCAATATGTTAATAGGCTTTAAATAACTGCTGGTGACTCAAGTACTGGGCAAATTGCAGATAAAGAATGCAATTAAAAAAGAATGTAGAAATAGTCGGAGTATTAATATGAATTTCAAAGGCGTTTTATATTGCAACATGAAAATCTAAACAAACTGCAAATACTGAAAATAAAAAATAAAAACTGAAATACAGCAGGTCCAGCAGCATCTGTGGAATAAGAAACAATTATCATTTCAGATTGAAGACCCTTCACCAGGACTAAGAAAGAGAGAAAATAAGGGAGGGCATTTTAATACAGCCATTAAATTGACAATTAAGCCCATTTGTATGTGTTATATTTGCTAATGGTGTGACATCTGACTGATGTTGTATAGTCTGGCCTATTGAATGTCCCCTGCAAGCCAAGTTAACAAATGAAAGAAAAAGAGAGCAATTACAACAAAAAATAGCCAATTTTGATACAAACAGACGGATAGAGCAAAGTACCTGAAGTTATTGAATTCAGCACTGAGTCCTGCAAACTACAGCATGCCCAGAGGGAAGGTGAGGTCTTGTCTTCAAATTTATATTGTGTTTCTTTGCAACATTGAAGCAGGCCAGAGAGAGAGAGAGAGAGAGAGAGAGAGAGGTCAACATGAGACGGTGAATTAAAATGGACGGCAACTGGAAGCTCAGGGTCTTTCGTCTCAGGGTTGTGGTGGAACAGTGTTCTGTGCTGGGACCTCTGTTGTTTGCAAAAACACATTAATGGCTTAAATGTAAACGTAGATGGGCTGGTAAGCTTGCAGACTACACCAAAATTGAGTGGAGTTGTGGACATTGATGATGGTTGTCAAAGTGTACAGCGGAATATAGCTCAGCTACAAAAATGGCAGATGGCGTTTATTCCGAGCAAGTGTGAGGTGTTGCACTTCAAGAGGATGAACTAAGGGGAAATATATAGTTAATGGTAAGACCCTTAATAGCATAAAGACCCATAAAGAGTGATCTTATGGTCCAAATCTATAGCTCCCTGGAAATGACAAGCCAAAGTAGATAGAGTTGGAAAGAAGGCTTCTGGTATGCTTGCCTTCATTGTTCGGGCCATTGAATATAAAAGTCAGGAAGGCATGTTGCAGCCTTATAGGACCTTGGTTTGGCTGCATTTTGAGTATTATGTGCAGCTCTGGTTGCACATTACAGGAAGGATGTGGAGCCTTTAGAGAGGATGCAGCAGAGGTTCACCAGAATGCAGTCTGGAGTTACAGTACAACGTATGAGCTAAATGGAGAGTTTAAACAAAGTTGATTTGTTTTCCCTGGACTGTCGGAGGCTGAGGAGAGATCTAATAGAAGTATGTAAAATTATGAAAGGCCTAGATAGGGTAGACAGTCAGAACTCTTTTCCCGGGTGGAAATGTCAGACACTAGAGGGCATAGCTTTAAGGTGAGAGAGGCAAAGCTTAAAGGAGTTGTGCGGAACAAGATTTTTACACAGGGAGTGGTGGGTGCCTGGAAAGCACAGTCAGAGTGGCGGTGAAAGTAGATAAGATAATGGCATTAAAGAGGCTTTTGGGTAGGAACATGGATATCCAAGGAATGGAGCGATAAGGATCACATGAAGGGAGTGGAAATCAATTTAACTTGGCATCATTTTCGGCAGGAACTTCGTGGGCTGATAGGCATGTTCCTCTGCTGTACTGTTCTATGTTCTATCAGGGAGAGATTTGAGGGATATGGAGACCAGGCACTGATGAGGAGATGAGGCCTGGGGCAGATCAGCCATGATCATATTGAATGCCAGCAGCACAGTGGCACAGTGGTAGAGTTGCTGCCTTACATCACTAGAGACGTGGGTTTGATCCTGACTTTAGGTGCTGTCCGTAGGACGTTTGTACGTTCTCCCTGTGACCGCGTGGGTTTTCCCCGAGTGCTCCGGTTTCCTCCCACGCTCCAAAGACGTACAGGTATGTAGGTTAATTGGCTTCTGTAAAGATTGTAAATTGTCACTTCCAGGGAACATTGTCAAATACAATAGAGAGAAAGTTGAGATAGTGGTGGCTTTTTGAAAAGTGAATTAGAGGGTAGAGGCAATGAGAAGTAGAACGATTAAGAATGGGTATTCTAGACCCCAGGGTTTTGCAGCAGAAGGCAAGGGCACTAGTGCGAAAGCAAGTAGAATCAGAGATACCAAGAGGCCAGGATAGAACGGGCTTCCAGATATGGATTGTATGACGTACGCAGCATAGTAAAATATAGTTTCTGTAATGGAGGAATGGTCAGAGATACAGAAATAGGTTAGGTTTGACTAGTGGGTGTGGAAAAAGAGCTATAAGGAAAACACAGTAATTAGAAATAGGATATCTTACGTAGTTGGATTAAAGAATCTGGAGGAAGGGGTTCCTTGCCCCTTTCCAGAATATGTAACTTTTGAATCATCTGGAAAAGAACCAAGAAGAGGAGCAGCAGCAATTGTGCTGTACCCCATTTCAGAAGCAATGTTTAGGGAAGAACAAGTAGTAGGAATTGTAACAGGTTATAGGAATTACATCAAAATATTAGAAAATAGGATTTTGTGGTTGCTACTCTGTGACGCACAGTTCAAACTAGTTCATAGTTGGATTAAGAATGAATTGCTGTGGATGGGGCTGGAAGGTGAAGGGGAGAAGAGTTCATTTATTATGTATCTGCTAACAACAGCAAAACAACAGGGGACTGCTTTGATGAGTGGTCACTAGATGAGCCAAAGGTTAAAATCCTCAGAAAGGTGAAGGACAATAAATAAAGACTTTACTAAGATTTACTAAAATCTTTACTAAAATGACGAGCCAAAAGATTGGTGTGGGGTAGATAAAGTCATCAGGTTGGAGGAAGGGTCTGAAAAACATTCAGGTTAAAGTAGTACCATCTTGAGGATGTGAATGTAAAATATAATACTGTGTACTTCAATAAGAACATTTAAAAAAAAATGTTTTATTCATTTATGGGATCTGAGTGTCACAAAGCCAGCATTTACCTCCCATCCCTTGAGAAGTTAGTGGAGGGCTGCATTTCACCTCAACTGCTCAATATAAATGTGAGTTTCATGTTCTAACATTCCAGGTAAAATTATCCTAAACTGGATATTGATTTTATTTGCGACTTTTTACAAAAACTTATTTGCTGTTATCACTGGTAACTGTTAATGTCCACTCCTGATTGCCCCTGAACTCAATAAGAACAATTGTAAAGATCAACCAAATTGCTCTGGCCTGAATTCACTTCTATAATTAGCGCACCCCAGTTGTCACTGATTTCAGCAAGAAATAATAATAATAATATAATAAACATTTATTTTTTATAGCGCTTTTCCAAATGCTCAAAGACGCTTTACAAAAACAGTCAAGACATAAAAACAAACAGACAAACTATCCTGACGGAGAAGCGGCGAACAAATAGCGCCAGCGTCCTCTCACGTCAGGGTCCGGCAGTAGACAATAAAGAACACAAGACACACAATTACAATTTTAACACAAACAGCCATCACAGTGATTGCTCCAGGCACACCCTCACTGTGATGGAAGGCAAAGAAAAGTCTTATCTCCTCCTCATTCTTCTCCCGTGGTGCCACGAGGTGATCGAGGCTCCTGACTTTTGAAGCCCCCACCGGGCGATGGAAAGTCCCAGGGCCGAGCCGAGCAGGCCGATGAAGGTCCTGAGCCCCCACCGGACGATGGAAAGTGCCGCGGCCAGGCCACGCAGGGCGATGAGGGGCCTGCGAGCGGGTCGATCAAACCTCGCGCTCCGGGGCGGTCGAAGCTGCTACGGCTGGAGCTCCCAAAAGCCGGTCGCCAGCCAGGGACCTGCGAACTCCCGATGTTGCAGTCTGCAGGGCCCACGGCCGAAGCCTCCGAGATGGTAAGTCCAGGCCCTGCAACCGGAATCTTCAAGGTCGATCCCAGCTGGAGGCCGCCGACTCCACGGTGTTAGGCCGTAGCGCGAACGGAGACACAACACGGTAAAGGTCGCATCTCCGTTGAGGAGGAGATTAGAAAAAAAGGTTTCCCCCACCGCCCCACCACCCCCCACATATACAGAGTTAAAAATAAATCAAAAGAAACATTTAAACGATAACAAAGACAAAAACAAAAAAAAGACAGAGAGACTGCCAGTGAGCCACAGCTGCAGAACGCAGCCATGCCCCTTTCTGCATTGAAATGCCTTGAGGACTGTGTTCTGACAAAATCAATTAGGATCTATCCTAATCAGAAACCATGGCTGAACAGGTAGAATCACTCTCTGCGTAGGTCCAAATCCAGGACTTTCAAGCAAGATGATCCTGTACTGTACAAGACCAAGTGTGATCTCCACGAGGCTATATGGGATGCAAAGTGAGGATTCCAAAACAAGCTGGAGGCTCAACTCAAATGGATGCCAGGCAACTGTGGCAACGTCTGAATACCAACATGGGCTACAAGCCAATATCAGGGGCGATCTCTGGCCATGACCATAAACTGCTGGGAAGAGGCTGGGCCAGATGGACAGGGTCTGAGATTGTCCGCCAATCAACAGGCCATAGTCTTCGCCAGAATCTTCAAGCTCTCAGTTCAATAGTCAAGCTTCCCATCTACTTCAAGAAAACATCCATCATTGCAGTCCCCCCCAAAATATTTGGAACTCACTCACTGATTGTGTCCAGTAGTTGAAACATTGACCACAATTACATGTTTTGAAAGACTGCTGCATTGATGGGCATTTGGAGGTTCACTTTACATTATCGTGATGCTTTGGATATAACAACAGTGCTACCTATAAGTCAAAGATAGTGATTTGCACTTTTAGCACCGAGGAGTCCAAAGATTTACATAATCAGTTTTCAGATAGCACCTAACAATATACTGATCTATTGAGGCAAACTCATTTGAAAGGATATGGTCACTTCGGATAAACACTGTGGAATAAATGTTATAAATGAGCTCTCATGGTGTAGAGCATTGTTAGATGAAATCACACTCTGGGAGTTCGGGCTTAGATGTTCATGCCATCCCTCTATTTTCATCCAATAATAGTAATGGATTTCAACCAATAATAGTAATGCATGGCCTCTTGGAAATACTGTCCAAATTTACAATGCACACAAACTTTCTTTACATAAATTGTTACTTTGTTAAATCTACCCTTGTATCCTACAGAAATCCAGAAAATAACCCTCAAGGAGTACGCGCATTAGATGAACTAATGGAACAATTGGATAATTTTCAAGTAACTTGGGCTTTCCCAGCAGATCGCAATGTTTTTTTCCCCACTGATAGGATACCTCTGCATTCACCGTCTTTCCTCAACGATCAGGTAACTACTGGAGTTAACATACAATTTGAGCTTCTCTGACAGATAAAGCCATCCAGCAGATCATGGCTCATTGGTTATGACAATGCACATGACACAATGCACAATCAGGGGCCCACGTGTTGTTTTGCTGGAAAAACAAAAGGACGCACTGAGGAAATCAACTTTTCCCTGCCTTCTCATTCTCTTTTTCCCAAGAGCTTGCTCCCAGCTCATTGATTTGCAACCTTATCCTGCTGTTATTGAGCAGTTACTGAGCCTGTCTGTCTGGTGGCATTTGCTGAATTTCTGTAGATCTTTTATTCTCGATGGGCGCATCAGCTTAGTCCTGGTGCTGATCGCAATAAATTGCATCTGTGCGGTCCTTGGACATCCCAGTGATCAGTCACTGAGTCTATTGACAGGTGTCGACAAGCATACTCGAGTTCTAGAGAAACTGTAGGGGGTGGTTTTAACCCTCAGGAATAGTGAGGCAGATATTTTTAGACAACAGTTGCAGTGTGGCTCCGACTTGCCTGGTTCTGTATTTAATGGAGTGTGTCAGGACTGCAATTTCTACGAGTAGATGGGTATTTAGCATAATTGTTAATATCCTTAAGAGACATGAGAGAGATCTTTGTGCATTGAAAATTAAATTCAATGTCCCCAGCATAAGGGTCCCATGGCTTGGGAAATGAAGACAAAATAGAAGTATGATTGATTAGTGATTTAGATAATTATTTAAATATGCCTTTGCTGTAAAGGCATTTTTATTGCAATTGGTATCTCAGTTCACTCTGGAAAAACTTTCACAGATTTCATGTGTGGCACATCTTTTTCATAAGTTTAGAGCCTTTGAAACTAATGTCATCAAGATGGGAAGATTGTTGGGGCTTGCACCTTAAATATGTGACTTCTCTCACTCCCCTCATTAACCTGTCAACCAGATGACTTCAGCATCTTATCATCATGGAAACCATGACCTCACCCTATCAGAGATATTACCTTTTGCAATATCTATCCCACCCTACCAAAACCAACTTGTCTTCTCACTTTCCCAGTTCTGACGACTGGTCTTCAACCTGAAACGTTAACTCTGTTTCTTTCCAGAAGTGCTGACCAACCAGCCAAACATTTCCAGCATATTCTGCTTTCATTTCAGATTTCTAGCATCTGGAAAAAAATATTTTCAAGAGCATATTGTTGGGATAATTTTTTCCCCTCCCACAAGGTTATGCTCAATACCAAAGACAAACACATGATCAGATATTATCAGTTTTGCAAAGAAGCTCATCTATCATTAAATTGCTGCAAATATTAAAATGTGTGACTAGTGGTGTGCCTCAGGGGTGCTGGGCCCGTCACTGTTTATCATCTACATCAATGATTTGGATGAGAACATACACGGCAAGATCAGTACTTTTGCACATGATACAAAAGTGGGTGGTATTGTAGATAGTGAAAATGATTGTGAAAAATTGCAGCAGGATCTTGACCGTTTGGCCAGGTGGGCTGAGGAATAGTTGATGGAATTTAATGCAGAGAAATGTGAGGTGTTGCATTTGGGAAGTCTAACATGGACAGGACCTACACAGTGGATGGCAGGGATCTGGGCAGTGTTGTAGAGCAGAGGGATCGAGGAGTGCAGGTGCATGGTTCCTTGAAGGTGGAGTCACAGGTGGATTGGGTGGTCAAAAAGGCTTTTGGCACAGTGGCCTTCATCAGCCAGAGTATTGAGTATAGAAGTTGGGAGGTCATGTTACAATTGTATAAGACGTTGGTGAGGCTGTATTTAGAGTATTGTGTTCAGTTCTGGACACTGTGTTACAGGAAAGATATTGTCAAGCTGGGACTATTACTGAGACTCTATTCCTTGGAGCACAGGAGGATGAGGGGTGTTCTTATAGAGATGTATATGCTCATGAGAGGAATAGATCGGGTAGATGCACAGTTTCTTGCCCAGAGTAGTTGAATCAAGGAGTAGAGGACGTAGGTTTAAGGTGAAGGGGAAAAGATTTAATTGGAATCTGGGCGGTAACTTTTTCACACAAGGTGTATGGAACAAGCTGCCAGAGGAGGTAGTTGAGGCAGAGACTATACCAACATTTAAGAAACAGTTAGACAGGTACATGGATAGGACAGGTTTGGAGGGATATGGACCTAATGCGGGCAGGTGGGACTAGTGTAGCTGGGACATGTTGGCCGGTGTGGGCAAGTTGGGCCGAAGGGCCTGTTTCCACACTGTATCACTCTATGACTCTATGACCCTAAAATCATGAAAAATAATTAAAATTAAAAACTAAATCCATTTTGATCCCTATCTGGTTAAGAATCACTGATCCCTATATGAAATAGGCCCAGAAAGAACAGGTTTGTTTTCTGATCTGTGTCAAGGTTAGCTGATCTCAACCAGGACAAATACTGGAGCATATGCATTGCAGTGTTTGAGTGAAGGAAAATTCAATCAAAACTAATATTGGGTCCATTCTTGGACCATTCCCTGCATTGATTATTTTAGGGAGAAGGCAGGAGAATGGGGTTGAGAGGGAAAGATAGAAAGAGTAGACTTGATAGGCTGAATGGCTTAATTCTACTCCTATCAACAATGAACCTATGAACTCACTTATTGCTTTACAGCGGCTCTTGGTTTTAATCTTTTGAATTTTTCTTCAACTATACAATCATAACTAATGGAAAATTCATCATCAAAAATAGGTTAACTGATCTCAGCTTGCCTAGGAAAGTGAAGAGGATAAAATCAGCTTGTGTTCCTGCTGTTACCTATTATACAGTGACTCTTGTTGGGAAGTGCACGTGTGCAGATGTTGACTGATGGCTGGATTAGGCTTAGTGTTCATACCCATATGTTGAAAGAGCCTCCTGGCTCAGTGACACAATTTACAATGGTCACTTGGGGACAGCACTAACACTGTTGGAGCCATATCCCTTCAGCAGAGGAGAAAAGCTTATTGAAAAGGATTTTATTTTAAATGGGCTTAAAAGGCTGGTTAAAACTGAAATATCATCTTGGTTAAATAGTTTTAAATTCTGATATTTTCCAAATACCATTGCATATTCACTAGACATATTTTTAATCAGTACAATTTGAAAACATGTACCTGTGTCTTATAAAATGCTTGCTTTGCATTATGTTCTGTGATGATATAACAGAAACATTTTGTAATATCCAAAACATGGACATTCATTCTATACACGGTATTTTGTTCACAAGGTATATTGCAATTATGCTTTTCATCCTGGGCCTGTAACGAATAAACAGATCTTTTCTGAATATATGCCAATGTGGAGACATTTACCTTTGGAGAGTTGACCACATAAACACCAGTATAGTGAGGCCCAGCGCAAATTAGAGGAACAGCACCTCATATTTCACTTGGGCAGCTCACCCCCCAGTGGTATGAACATTGACTTCTCTAAGTTCAAGTAACCCTTGCTTTTATTCTCTTTCCATCCTTCACCCTTCCCAGTTCTCTGACCAGTCTTACTGTCTGCGACTACATTTTATCTCCCAGTGGCTGAGCACTTCAACTCCCCCTCCCACTCTGACCTTTCTGTCATGGGCCTCCTCCAGTGTCATAGTGAGGCCCACCGCAAATTGGAGGAACAGCACCTCATATTTCACTTGGGCAGCTTACGGCCCAGAGGTATGAACATTGACCTCTAACTTTAGATAGCTCCTCTGCCCTTCTCTTCCCCTCCCCCTTCCCAGTTCTCCCACTGTCTTCCTGTCTCCACCTATATCCTTTCTTTGTCCCGCCCCCCTGACATCAGTCTGAAGAAAGGTCTCGACCCGAAATGTCACCCATTCCTTCACTCCAGACATGCTGCCTGACCTGCTGAGTTACTCCAACATTTTGTGATACATTTTATCTCTGTTTGCTTTGTCGTTACCTTCTCCCAGCTAACAATGATCTATTCTACATTTTCCTTGATCTGCATCCCCTTTCTGCTTTCACACCTTTCATTTCCGTTATCTATGTATCTCCCTCTCCCCTGACATCAGTCTGAAGAAGGGTCTCGACCCGAAACATCACCCATTCCTTCTCTCCAGAGATGCTGCCTGTCCCCCTGAGTTACAATAGACAATAGACAATAGACAATAGGTGCAGGAGTAGGCCATTCAGCCCTTCGAGCCAGCACCGCCATTCAATGTGATCATGGCTGATCACTCTCAATCAGTACCCCGTTCCTGCCTTCTCCCCATACCCCCCTCACTCCGCTATCCTTAAGCGCTCTATCCAGCTCTCTCTTGAAAGCATCCAACGAACTGGCCTCCACTGCCTTCTGAGGCAGAGAATTCCACACCTTCACCACCCTCTGACTGAAAAAGTTCTTCCTCATCTCCGTTCTAAATGGCCTACCCCTTATTCTCAAACTGTGGCCCCTTGTTCTGGACTCCCCCAACATTGGGAACATGTTATCTGCCTCTAATGTGTCCAATCCCCTAATTATCTTATATGTTTCAATAAGATCCCCCCTCATCCTTCTAAATTCCAGTGTATACAAGCCCAATCGCTCCAGCCTTTCAACATACGACAGTCCCGCCATTCCGGGAATTAACCTAGTGAACCTACGCTGCACGCCCTCCATAGCAAGAATATCCTTCCTCAAATTTGGAGACCAAAACTGCACACAGTACTCCAGGTGCGGTCTCACCAGGGCCCGGTACAACTGTAGAAGGACCTCTTTGCTCCTATACTCAACTCCTCTTGTTACGAAGGCCAACATTCCATTGGCTTTCTTCACTGCCTGCTGTACCTGCATGCTTCCTTTCATTGACTGATGCACTAGGACACCCAGATCTCGTTGAACTCCCCCTCCTCCTAACTTGACACCATTCAGATAATAATCTGCCTTTCTATTCTTACTTCCAAAGTGAATAACCTCACACTATCTACATTAAACTGCATCTGCCATGTATCCGCCCACTCACACAACCTGTCCAAGTCACCCTGCAGCCTTATTGCATCTTCCTCACAATTCACACTACCCCCCAACTTAGTATCATCTGCAAATTTGCTAATGGTACTTTTAATCCCTTCGTCTAAGTCATTAATGTATATCGTAAATAGCTCTCTCTCTCTCTCTCTCTCTCTCTCTCTCTCTCTCTCTCTCTCTCTCTCTCTCTCTCTCTCTCTCTCTCTCTCTCTCTCTCTCTCTCTCTCTCTCTCTCTCTCTCTCTCTCTCTCTCTCTCTCTCTCTCTCTCTCTCTCTCTCTCTCTCTCTCTCTCTCTCTCTCTCTCTCTCTCTCTCTCTCTCTCTCTCTCTCTCTCTCTCTCTCTCTCTCTCTCTCTCTCTCTCTCTCTCTCTCTCTCTCTCTCTCTCTCTCTCCCTCCCTCCCCCTCCCTCCACACCTCCCTCCACACCTCCCTCCACACCTCCCTCCACACCTCCCTCCTCCCTCCCTCCCCCCCAGCATTTTGTGTTTATCTTTGGTTTAAACCAGCATCTGCAGTTCCATCCTACACAACACCACTTGCATCTATCCTCTGGTCCACCACCGAGGACCTTGCCCAGAGTAGGGAAACCGAGTCTCTTGCCCAGAGTAGGGAAATCGAGGACCAGCGGACATAGGTTCAAGGTGAAGGGAAAAAGATTTAATAGGAATCTGAGGGGTAACTTTTTCACACAAAGGATGATGGGTGTATGGAGCAAGCTGCCAGATGAGGTAGTTGAGGCTGGGACTATCCCACCGTTTAAGAAACAGTTAAACAGATACAAGGATAGGGCAGGTTTGGAGGGGTATGGACCAAGCGCATGCAGGTGGGACTAGTGTAGCTGGGACATGTTGGCCAGTGTGGGCAAGTTGGGCCAAAGGGCCTGTTTCCACTATGTCCAGTATACTCTATGACCAGTATAATGTATAGTGTGTGAAAGATGATGCACTTTATAAAGTGTAAGAAAATAACTGCAGATGCTGGTACAAATCGAAGGTATTTATTCACAAAATTCTGGAGTAACTCAGCAGGACAGAGGAACTATCTAAAGTTGGAGAAGTCGATGTTCATACCACTGGTCTGCAAGCTGCCCAGGGCGAAATATGAGGTGCTGTTCCTCCAATTTCCGGTGCATTGTCCCCCCGGAAATTGGAGGAACAGCACCTCATATTTCGCCCTTCCCAGATCTCCCACTGTCTTCCTGTCTCCACCTATATCCTTCCTTTGTCCCGCCCCCTGACATCAGTCTGAAGAAGGGTCTCGACCCGAAACGTCGCCCATTCCTTCTCTCCTGAGATGCTGCCGCCTGACCTGCTGAGTTACTCCAGCATTTAGTGAATAAATGCAGTTTATAAATGTCACCACAAGATGGCAGTAAAAGCACACTTCCTTGCAAACAAAAAAGGTCTAGCATCACTGCCAAAATGATAAAAGTGCAAGTGATGTATTTAAGATCTCTTTGGTCTCTTAATGAGGCTGTTAATGTAATTTGCAGTACATTTAAAAAATGAATATTGTATCGAACACTAATCACCAAATAAAACAAACTGCTGGAAGAGGGAAGACAATATACCAGCCTTAACTTACAAGGAAAGAGTTTAAATTGGAGAAAATTACTTTTGTTCTTGGCAAATCAATTGAGAAAGGAACTTCTCCAAATGATTTTACTGAAAAGTGCATTGAAAATGTTATCTTATTAATGATTAAAACATATCAAAATTCTTTCTCCACCAACCTATTAAAGGTACTAATCCATTTATTTTAAATGAAGTCATACAACTGCATAGGTAACAGAATGAAAAATGTCTTGTAATGTTCAACAGTATAATGCACACAATTCATTGGATTGTTCATTTTAAATTCTATTCTCTCTTCAATCAATACCTTTGAACTGTAGAAAAGTAAATCCGTCTATTTAAACTAAATAATGCCATTATTTAGTTAATAGCTAATCTCTTACTTAGTAGTATGAATATAAAATATTGTATTAAATTAAATATAAATTGTATTAATAAAATAAATAGATGTTTGCCATTGTTCTTAATTTATTGCAAGTTACAAGAGATCAAATTGTATGATAGGAGTTCCATACAAATACATTAACAATATTATGCTGTGATTTCACTTGATTCTCTTGATTCAGAAGAAAAGCTTTTAAAAATGCATTCATAGGTTGATGATAGGTTTTAGATATGTTTACTGTGAAATTTGATTTGATTATTAAACAAAGTTGACCTTTTTTTCTAAAACTTTACAAAGGGTATCTTTACCCAATGAATAATAGTGCAAATCTGTTTGACAGGGAGATGGAGAAAAAAAAGCAAATGTAGACCTGGGCTTAAATGAATCCTCTCAAGAAGAGCAGGGGCAAGGTAAGGTCGGTGTATTTGCCTTTTGGTACTGATGAGGTATTATAAATGGAGAAATGGAGCACTGGCATATCATGTTGGGGTTTGGTTCTTTTGGACATTGCCTGTAGTTAAATAGACAGGTGTATAGCAAACCCAAACTTAAAAGATGGGAGTCCCATAAAGTGAAAATAATGTACTAATACCAAACATGCAAACAGGTATGAACAACAATCAAACAAATTCTACAATCTGAGTTTTTGGGCAGAACTCTGAATGAGGTCTTGAAGGAAATAGCCAGCACTTAGAATCAGAACTGCTGGTGAGGACAAGTATGTTTGTAAGTTACTATTCCAAAAGAACTATTCAACGATCCCACCTGCCATTATTCCAACCATAAAATATATACAACTTCAACTATCTGTTCTTCAATGAGATGCAATGCCTTCAGAAGTTCTATTTGAGCTGGGAGATGCAAAATTAGGTGGGTGCATCTCTCCAGTTATAGTGGGTGATGTACTGTAGCTCTATACACTCCTGCACTTCCCTGTTGAACTTGTGTGAACACCTGCCCAGGCTCATCTCAGAGTAAGTAACTACATGACTCCATCACATCACTTGTCAAAATCCTCAGTCAATTTCCAGCAGTGATCCAGGTAGTTTTATGGTATATTGTGGCTATTTTGCCTTGCACGAATTTGCTGTTTTACATTTTGGAATAAATATGTTCTTATTGAAGAATCAAAATAAACTGTTAAAGGCATAATTTAGTGAAATGACAGAAGGCTCATGAGGTAACATTTAACTTTCCTACATAGACAGTTACCTGAAAGCAACGTTTAACTCACAAACTTCATACTGCATTTCATTCAGTGCGTGGTCTTAAATTTAACCAAATAATGAAAGGTTCACAAACTGAAACATGAATGATTTCTCTCTCCACTCATACTGCCTGACATTCTAAGTATATCTAACATTTCTAGTGTGAAGTTTACCGAACTCCAAGCCCAAGCAAGAGATTGCATTTTGGCCAGTTCTTTCATAGTCTTTTTCTCCTGCTTATCACCTATTCCCTTTTACTTTAGAAGAACTTTGAGCAGTTGAGATTTCCCCAGAGATCCATCAGAGAGTTGCTGACAGATATTGAAGTGGGAGCTGTGCAACAGTTGCACATCCAGAAGTAAATAACTTCAGCTTGAGCTGATAATTGATGACTACACAAGTGGGACAGAAAGAAACAAATGGCTCGTTGCTCATCTGGCCAATGCAAAGGGAAATGAAAACAGGAGTGTAGGCTTCAGGCCTCCTGATTGCACTAGCTGGCCAAAGATAATGCTCAAGGTGTAAGAGATACTAAGTAATCTCCAACCCATTTTGGTTTTTATATTTTCAATATTCCCAAACAGAGCTTTCCAAACAAAGTTTTTGATCAATGAGAAGACCTAGCACAAACCCACCACCAGACCTTTGGCCAATAAATTGACACCACTCTACTAAGTGGCCACGGATGGGCTTCTGACCCTATATTGAGATGTTACTGCATTTATAGGTTTGGGACCACCCACTTGAAATCTCCTCAGAGGTGATGGGACAATGCACAGGAAGCAAACAATTAGTGGAGATAATTTGCATTCCCTAAATGCGATAATGTGAATCAAGAATATATATATCTTTTTTTTAAACCCACCCTGGTGTGGGGAAGGAGAGAAAGAGATTAGAATATCTTTAATGGAGATTCTGATGCATAAGAAGAATTTTACTAAATGTAAAATGTTACAACAGATATGACTAAATTGTTTGAAGCAAATTATAGATTTATGGAAATGAATTGAAGTATTCAAATGATATGCTGCACAATTCCATTTGATATAATGCGTTAGGTTGATTACACTAATTGATTTGTAGTCTGACTTCCAATTAGGAAGTCATTTAAAGAAGCAGTCAGCTTTTTGGAAGAAATTCAAATAGGCTCTGCTTCAATATTTGTGCTTCAACTCCTTTTAGCCAGCATTTACCATGGTGTTGCTGGACTTGGCACATTATCACAGGGCCAAATTTGTAGATGGCTGGTAGTGCTGCATTAAGCCATATCTACAGTTCTGAAAAAGGAGGAGCGTTTAGCTGTGACGGTGATGAAAGTTATTCTAACAGTCATGCTAGCACTGCTGGAAGCAGTGATAGAATAGAAGTAAGAACGGGCTCCCAGATTTTGGAACGCAGTTCTCTGGGCTTTGGTGTCATAGGTAAGATAGAAGAAATATCCTCTTTCACAGTGAGCTAGAAAGTCCAATGGTATAAATATTGAATTCTCCAATGTTAGGAAATGAAAACCCCTGCCCCTTCTTCCCCCATCCTCCCCTTTCTTACCCCTTCTCCCCTGTGCTCTGCCAGGATGCATTTATTTCCCTCCTCCCCTTCCCATTCCCCTTCCCCTTCCCTCTACATTCCTTCATCCAGCTTCACAATTTGCAACTCTTCTATCCTTTTGTTTAATGTGTTCTCTGGCCTTTGTCCAACCATGCTCCGATCAAAAATCCCTCTCACCTGTCTCCACCTATTTGTTGCCAGGCTTTGTCTTGCCCATCCTCTCATCTAGCTGAGAGAAGGTGATGATGAGGCACTCATTCACGTAGTCACCAGATCTGATACCAGCACTGTGCACACTGCAAGAGGTTAGTTTAAAAAGCATAACTATATTTTCTCTGATTATGAAATCTGTATGTTTTAATTTAATATTAAACAGTGACTTACAAACAGAGACATTGGAATCTAATTTTTCAAAGTAAGGGAATTAGTCACATTAATGCTAAGGATTCTACAGGATTATTAAAGCAGCTTCTTAACACTCTTTCATCTAATAACTACTGTATGAACCTATAGTGATTGTAGTTTTCTGGTTATCGACCGCCAAATACAACTTGGCAGATATCCAGCAATGACTTTATAATTAGTCATCACATCAATTTTCTGGCATTTTCTCACATTTATTATCTAGAGGCTTTGTTCTACACATAACTCCCCAAATCCTCCACCCCCCTCCTTCTCTGAGATTTGTTGTTATGGGTTATAATGCTATTTTAATTTACTTGAAATGATTTACTATCATTCAAGGTGTTCAGTACAGTTTATTTACTGAAATAATATTGTACAAAACTAACTACACTCGAACATTTCTCTCAGGTGAAGATAAATATTAAAGTTATGCAACATGTTGCACCTCAGTGTCTTTCACAGGATAGAGGAGTCCAGAACTAGAGGGCACAGGTTTAAGATCAGAGGGGAAAGATTTAAAAGAGACCTGAGAGCAATTTTATTCACCAAGAGTGTTACCATTGTGAAATAAGCTGCCAGAGGAAGCAGCAAAAGTGGGTACAATGGGGATGTTTAAACAACATTTAGATAGGTGCATGGAAAGGAGAGGGTTAGAGGGATATGGACCAAATATGGGCAAATGGGACGGCTCAGTTATAAAACCTGCTTAGCATGGAGAAGTTGGGCCAAAGGGGCCTGTTTCCATGCTGTATGACGCATGGCTGCAAATGTTTATCTTGTAGCAATCGTTAGCAGATTTCATTTGACATTTTTTGCTTCTATGAGGATGCAATACTATAATACTTCCATCATAGATGAGGCCCTCACATGTGTCTCCTTGCTCCGCCCTTGCTCCCCCTCTCCCTAGTCACAACAAGGATAGAGCCCCCTAGTCAGTCCTTCCAGGTTAGGCAGAGGTTCACTTGCACGTCCTCCAACCTCGTCTACAGTATCCATTATTCAAGATGTGGACTCTTATACATCGGCGAGACCAAACGTAGATTGGACGATCATTTCGCTGAATACCTTCGCTCAGTCCTTCTGGACCTACCCAATCTCCCGGTTGCAGGACACTTTAATTCCCCTTCCCATTCCTACACGGACCTTCAAGTCAAAAGTGTAGTCATGGACATTCGCTTGGCCCCAGCTATGTCTGTCATTTTGTTGGTTATGTTGAACAGCTCCAACTCATTGATTTCATCAACTTTATTAATTATTTCCACGCTGCACTCAAATTCACTTGGACTACTCTCCCCTAACTCTTTGGTTCATTAAATCCTTCACACCCTATCCACCCCCACTCCAGTTACTTTCCCCTGTTACAGCAGGAGATGCAACTCCAGCTCCTCTTTCACTTCCATCCAGGGATCCCAGCTGCCCCTCCAGGTAAGACCGACATTCCCGTGCACCCAATCTCATCTCTTGCATTTGGTGCTTGTGATATGGCTCCTTTACACCCAAGAAACTAAGGGTAGACTAGGCGACTATTTTGTTGAACACTTGCACACTTCCACCAAGACCTACTCGATCTCCCAGTTGCTAATCAATTTAACTCCTGCTCTAATTCTCACACCGACCCATCTGTCCCTTGCTTTCTCCATTACCAGTGTGGTGCCACCTGCACACTGGAAGAACAGCATCTCATGTCCCGCTTGGGTAGCGGAAGCTTGGATAGGTTGGGAGCTACAAATTTCTCACCTCTTCAAATGTGTTTAAGGTTTGTGCTTCTGCCAACCTGACAGGCAGTAAGTTCCAGACCCACCAACCTTTGGGTGAAACCAATATTTATCTCATCTAATCTCATTCTACCATTCATGATAGAACATTATATTGAAATTGAAAGTGATTTTGTTTAGTGTGAGGCTTAAAATTGAATAAAACAAAGTATGAAGGCATGAGATGCAAGTTGGCTGTGGTATATTAAGAGACGGCATTAAAATGTATGACAATAAGCAAGCAACGGCTTACATTTTTAAAAAATGAATACAGAATTTAACTATTTATATTTTTAAACTAGAAAAACACAACAGGAAACATGATGTAGCCATGGTTAACAAGAGGAGTTGAAATTAGATTTAGATCAAAACAACAGGCTCGAAACAAAAATAAATTGGCCATTCATGAATGAGAGGAGAAGAAATTTCTTCCGCTAGAGGTTAGTAAATCTCTAGAATTTTTAACCAAGAAGATTGTGAAGACAAGATCGCTGAATGATAGACAGAGATCAATAGATTTTAGGATATAAGAAATAATGAGCCAGTACAGGAAAGTGGTGCTGTAGTGAAAGTATATTCATGATCTTACTGATTGGCAGAGCAGGCAGAATTGCCTACCTCTATTGATCTAATTACCTCAAGCTAATGTTTTTGTGGTTGTGCCTGCCAATTGATCCTCTTGCCACATCTGCACTTTTACATATCATTGACTGTCTGCAAAACCCTGACTGAGGAAGGTTGTTCCATTATACAGAAATTCATAAGCAGCAGATAAATAATGTTTTATTTTCACTTTAATTCGTAAAATTGTTAAGAGCAGACTGTCCAATATGCACATGTAATTTTATTTTGGAGGAATCTTCTTGTTGGCCTACCTGGTGACACCAAAACCTAAATAAATCTGAGGAAAGTTATATCAATGAACTGAAAACCAGAAGGAGATGTACTGGGCATGGCCAGCCTATACTGCTGCGTATATTGGCTTGGTATAAATTAATGGAACAGTTAGACAGTCTAACCTTTTGGTGACATGAATAAAAATTCTACCTTGGCAGCTAGGAAATTTAAATTTAGTAATTAACCCTGAAATAAAAAAATATACATAATTGATAAAAGTCACCATTGAATTTCCTAAAGTTATAACCATCTGGTTCCTTTTGGGGGGAATTGCCATTTATGTTATTTGGTGTTTATGTGAATTCAGACATGCAGCAACATGGTTTATTTTTACCTCTGAAATGCATTGTTAAGGTACTCAATTGTAATAATTCTCTGCAGAAATTGATCACAAGCATAGTCAGTCAATCTGGCATCAATGTAGCACTAGTCAGCAAAATTACACCCTACAAAATCATCCTTGCTAACATCTGAGGTGTTTAAATTGCCAGAGATGCTGCACAGGCTACGAGTAGTCCTTGATTATGTTGGATGTTTTCCTGTGGCAGTGTGAAGTAGAGATGGATTCAATAGGGGAGACTAGGCTGCGATCAACACTGCAATTTCTTGATTCATGCTGTGATACATCCAATGAAGCCATAAACACTGGGAGTAAATACCATGGTCCTCACAAATCTGTGTTTAAAAAAGGATTTCTCACCATCCTTCTGAATTGCTTACAACTATAATATATATAAAATGAGTCACATCTCGGTCCCTTGACCATGGGAAGCAGCCCATCCTTCATTATTTGAAACTTTTCATTATTTGAAACTTCATTATTTAAAACTTTTTTAGAACTGAGATGAGGAAAAACGTTTTTTAGAACTGAGATGAGGAAAAACTTTTTCAGTCAGAGAGTTGTGAATCTGTGGAATTCTCTGCCTCAGAAGGCAGTGGAGGTCAATTCTCTGAATGCATTCAGGAGAGAGCTAGATAGAGCTCTTAAGGATAGTGGAGTCAGGGGCTATGGGGAGAAGGCAGGAACGGGGTACTGATTGAGAATGATCAGCCATGATCACATTGAATGGCGGTGCTGGCTCGAAGGGTCGAATGGCCTCCTCCTGCACCTATTGTCTATTGAAATGTTATTATTGCCTCACAGCAGGTTAAATGTAAGAATGGTCCTTAACACAAGGTCAGAGAGGTCCCAAGACTGAGCCACCTTTCCTTTTTATCAGGAATCCAGCTTCTTTGTTTGATTGCCTGTGTACTCAATGCACAACATATCCACAACTACCTGACTCGGTGATTATTAAATGTAAACCCGAAGCTTTTATCTCTCTTTGTTGAACAAGCATCATAAGCAGCAGCTGTGCTTTAGAATGCAAAGTTGCAGGAGGAAAAGGGGGGACTGCTTTCTTTCCATATAATCAGTATTCATTATTCTACAACACATTGTTAAAAACAAAAGGTCTCTTCCAAGTTTTTCTCCATTGTTTCTTTGACCGACTTTTTCCTTCAAGGGGCTATTGACAATGTCACTGATCAACACATGAAATCATGTTGTCCCAATTGGTCTTGCAGTTGTATAGAGCCCTCGTGGTCTCTGTTCGCCCTACAATACTTTACAGGCAATGAGCTACTTTTGAAGTGTAGTTATTGTTGTAATAGCAGCCAATTTGTGGGCAGAAAGTTCTACAGCAGCAATATAGAAATAACCAGATTATCAGTTTATTTGACATTGGTTGCATTAACCAGAACTCTAGCCTTGCTTGTTTTGGTTGCAAACAGTATCATAGAATTTTTAACATCTGCCTGGAAGGGTAGTTGGACTCTCATTTAACATTTCATCCAAACTTCATTAGTGCAACACTCCATCACTAATGCACAAGCAAAAGACAAGTTTAAAAAAAAACCTCAAATCATTGGTTTTCCCTCATAACCCAAAACGAGGAAAGAATGTCCATCACTAAGTTACACTGCACCATAAATTATCGATGAAAAAACAAATGTCAATAATTGAGGCTTGAGGTTACATTTAGAGTTTAGGAAGTATGATCAAGAGTCAATAGGTACTCTTGACATTTCCATTTTCTCCAGAACTGTTTTTTTGTTGTCATCTCGAGTTTCCGTTATCTCTTGCAGATAAATCGCATATCAAGCTCGTGAAGTATTACCACGACTTCGAGCCAAAGCCTCACTTCCATCCCATTGCTTCATGGCTCATGGAAGATGACATCGGAAATATTGGATCTTGAATTTTTGGCACAAGAACAGATGATTCCAGGTATTACCAGTTATTCACCAGGTTCATGCAAAGAGCCAGAAATAAAGACATTGTACTCTGTTGCACCAGCTGGCAACAGATACTGGTAACTGTTACAAAGAAAAACTTCTGAAGGAACTCAGCAGGTGTATCTCTATATGAGAAGGCAAAGGAATAGTCAATGTTTCAGGTCAGCAGGACAGAGCATAGAGGGAAGATAGTCACTATAAAGAGGTAAGTGCGAAGTAAGAGACAGGGGCTGGTAAGTGATGTGGAATTAGGTGAGGTGGGGCATATTGATCCAAGTGCAGGGAAGGGAGGGTGAAGGTAGAGAAAGAGACTGGGAGGTGATAAGTGGAAAGAGATAAGGGCGGGATGATAGGTAGATAGGTGGAGGAGGGGAGAGAAAAAATAAGACAAAGGAATAGAAATCCAGTTGGTAGGTGGATGACTGAAGAGTAGACAGAACCAATTGGAGGAATGTAATGGATCTAGGGAATCTGATGATGGAGTCCAATTCCAGAGATATGTTGCTCTATGTTGAATTATTGTTCCTTATATTGACATCCACCGCACACCCTCCATTTCATTGTCCAGGTCTATCACAGGAGTGTGCCCCAATGTACTATCTGCCTTCCAGAATATGGAGGTACCCTGGTGGAGGGCAACCTTTTACTTAAGCAGATTCACAGAATTCCAGGTCACATGATTGGAAGCCAAGAAATGTCCCTTCTACTTGGAGCAAAAGAGATTGAAACCCTTATTTTACTGCTCTCTACTTCTACCTCATGTTGCTCTCCAGATCTATAAACACATTCAGACAGGTGGAGTGACCTGCTCCTGGGGCTGGCCAAGCCAGCAGATCTGAGCAGTTATCCATCAACAAGCCTGCTTACCTTCATCTGCAGCTATGGTTGTGCCTAGGGTTCCATGATGAAGTACAACATGTCCACCTGCATATACAAGTCCAGCTGTCACCAGTGAACATTGGAGCGACTGGAATGCATTTCTATTCTTGGCACAAGAATGTGAATTATTTTAAGGTTTTTTTACTCAATATGTGATGTGGCTACTAGTTTTGACAAATTACAATCTATTGGGAATTTAAACAAAATAAAGAAAATACAGACATTCCCTCCTTACCATTTTAGGACATGATGGAAGAAGTGCTCAGTAAATGTTGCCAGTCTGCTTCAAGGAAGCCTCTCTGGTCTCCTTGTTTGATATCCCTGCTCAAGGACCTAATTATCAGTAAAGGGACTTTAATGCTTCTTGTACCCCACGTTGAACTCACCCAGCCCTCAAAGTATTTCTGGCAGCTTGTACAATTTTCAAGTCTTGTGATCTTAATTAAAATGCAGATGTGAGTAGAAACAGGTTGCAATACCCATCCTGAATATCCTACTGAGATCAGGAAAGAGTTAAAACCTACTGACATGAGAGAAGAAAATCTATTCATCAACTAAAAGTCAATCTGCTGAATTTTTCCATATTAAACATTACATTTTAAATAGCCTACTTTACAAGCAAATGGTATATTCTGCAACCTATTTAATCGAAGTCTAAAATCATGTGAAAATAGTTTCCCTTAATTTAAATATTGCAGATTTAATATCTTGTTACAATTCAGCATTCAAGGGGTATTTTTGTTCCATTGATAAATGTAAATACATTAAAGTACATGGTTTAGGTACAGTTTTTAAAAAGCACACCGAATTTTATGGTATTCTTCATAAGTATAAAGCAGCATTGGTGGTCTGTGAAGTATCTGCATTCTAAACAGTGCGTAACCAATGTAATTGATACATTGTCAAGTACAATTTATTTCAAACCCGCGAGCAGATTTCTTCTGGATGTACAATTTACTGGCACTGGTCTGTCTCTTTCCATACGCCTAATACCAATTGACAAAATGCTTTCAGCAACAAAAATACAAGAAAAAAAAACCTCGGATTAATCGAGCTGTAGAAATGCGTGTGAAACATTGGACCTAACATTTTACATCCCATGACCATCTCATCCCGCAATCAGAGAGAAACAATTATCTATGAATAAAATAAGCTGACTTGGACAAGTTATCTAATCAGCAGCAGATCTATCGCTGCAGAATAATAGATCGCTGGTCACAGTTGATGCAGTGTAGTCAGCGAACAGAACGAGTTTGATCACGTTAAGTTTTGCCTGCAATACTGCTGGATGGTCGGTAAACATCGCAGGAATGCGCAAATCGTGGCATAAACGATAGCATGCGATTACAGCAGATATAAAACTTTTATGAACCCCAAGTCTCTTCCAACCAACTACATCACACATTAAGTAAACAGCATTTTTTTTAACAGCTGATTTATAATTTGCAGAATTATGTCAACATCCACCGAAAGATCTATGCAATCCATTGAGAAGCGTTTTCCAGAGGATTTGACGCAATGTACGCCAAGCATCTCCCGGTGAAACCTTCCACTGAGATTCCTCTGCGGCTGCATCCTCGACCGCAGATGAATTTGCGCAGGTGAAACTCACTCCAGAGCTTTATTTCAGATTCACAGAATCCATTCCCCTTTGGAAAAAAGCGCTTAAAAAACCCCATTCATCTATTTTGCGTTGTGCATTCAAATATACCGCGTTGGTAACCATGACTACGGTGTCTGTGTAAAAGACCTGCCTCTGATGCTTTATGCTTAGATTGACGGAAGATGTAAAGCCAAACGGCGGAAAATAAATGATATATTTTAATATATATAAACGCAGACACGTTTAAAATGTTGTTCACGTGACACACCGGCGTCTTAAATTAAGATTATGTCTTTCTCCCTCTCCCTGTGTGTGTGGTCCCCCGAGGATGATATCTGCTGCTGACTTATAGTGTGTGTGTGTGTGTGAACGCTGCCTGCCGCCAGTGTCCCGGAGCTCCTCCTGATGGCCGCACCGCAGCGAAGAGGACAGGGAAGCCACTCAGCCTTCCAACTCAAACTGCTGCCGCTGAACCCCGGTAAGCCTTGGGGGTTTTTTCCCCCCCCCCTCGTGGAAACTCTGAAATCGTACCGATTTACAAGTGTATATAAAAAGAAAAACAATGCTTGATGCAATGGGATTCGCGCCGTTTCAAAATGAAATTTCCGAGTCAAATCGAGATTTACAAAGATTGTTTTCACCAGTGGTTTATCCGTGCACAGGTGCAGATTGGAGAACATTAAAAACAACACTTGTACGTGTTAACATCGCGTTTAGAGGTGGCGATTGCCACTACTGACCAGAGCCTTGGAGTAGGTACGGATTGCACTGCAGAAGATATTTTCATATGTGTCGTGTCTCGCGCATTTTAGCAAAAGCTTGATAGCGTTATTGTGAAATGTTAGATGAAACGTACGCTGTTCGCTGCCTGCTTATCTGATTCGTTTTATAAACGAATAATATGATAATCGTTCCATTCTATCAAGAGATTTAAGGCTGCGGGCTTTGGCCTTTGACATCAAACTGTGTCTTGAATAACCGTCCCGCAGTGAGTCGGAGCAATATATCTGAAATCCGCTGTTTGATTTGTATCTCTCCTGCGCTTCTGATCTTTCGTCAAAGACAAAAGGGCAAGCAAGGATCCCTTTAACCAGTCGTAATGTAAGACTATAATCAGATTGCCATTGCCGGGTACGACCAAATCTTAATTGAGCGCAAGCTAAAAGAGCTCATTGTATTTGTCGGCGGTTACATTCTCCCTTCTACCCTCTGCTCATTGACACTGGTCAGGAAACGACTTGCTATCTACCGAGAGCTTCGGTAGAACGTGAATTAAAATTGCGGACTGCGGCTGCTTTCATCGCTTCTTCTCCAAAGACCCCGTGAACTTGTTGTTGGGGTTGGGTTGAGTAGGATAGGACAGGGTAGAGTAGGGGTTGACATGCGGCAGTTCCAAGTCGACGTTCTGGGAAGCAGGACTGAGCCGGCAGCCCGTGGCATTTGTGTACGTGCCCCAAAGGAGGACGGAGACTGGGCAGTTCCAGCTAACCCAGGTGCAAAATACCTCCCCCAACCCCTTCATGCAACCCCCCCCCCCCCCCCTCTCCCCTCCCCCCTCCTCTCCCCTCCCCCCTCCTCTCCCCTCCCCCCTCCCTCAACTCCAACCTTCAGGAAGATCAAGGACAGTGCCATCTGCACCTGCAGAGAAACCAACACCCACCCAACGGTCCCCGTTTAGCGATGACAATCTTTCCAAATCCCTTTCCGGGGAGGGGCAGCAGTGTATCTGGCTTTAAAAGTGTGGAAAAGCCCCTGTGATAAATTGAGTGCATGGGACCTGCTGTCCCACTGTGCCATCGAGAGAGAAGGGTCATGGTAGCGAGAAATACACGAAGGCCATTGCAGTGAACCCAGATCCCCTTGCTGTATTTGCCAGCAGGGGTCACTGGACTGCGATTAAAAGCTGGAGTCCGGGCTGGTTAGTATTGTCCTCTCTCCCCTCCCTTTCTGTCAGCACACGAGAGGCAGACTCATCCAGAACGTAAGGGAGGAAGGAAGACTGCAGTCCTCACAGTACCTGGTAATGTAGCACAAAGACAAGTCTTGCTGAATGTTGAAGGACATTAGTCACTGGATTTAATTCAATTTTGTGTATTATTTTCTTTAAAAACAACTAATGTTATAACCCCCCCCCCCCCACACTAAAATTCAGATATACCGATGTTTAAGTGTCTCTCTGTGTTTTGCAGGACGTTGAAACTCGCCACCAGCAAAATACAAGCTTCATTTTAAACTATGAGTTGGCTTTCACAGGACTTTCTTCTTAAAGCCATGAAGACGGGTAGTGCATGAAGAATTCTTCTACAATCGCTCAACTTAAACAAACTAAGAACATAGATATTTCCTGTTAAGTCAAGAAGCGACTAGCCATGAATTCGAAGAGCTTAAGTGCTGGCGCTGCGGAGTCGGGTCTGTGCTGCGGAGGGCAGCAACTTTCTCCGGATCCGCGCTTTCTCCGCAAGCACAGGTACCAGGCCATGAGGAAGCTGAGACCGTCGCGAGTGGTGGGCTTTTGCATCGGTTTAATGGCTCTCAGCACGTTCTCCATCCTACTCAGTGCCTTCGCCTGGACGTCAACCAACTCAGCAAAACCACAAGGCCAACGCAGAACTCTACTGGGTTTCGAAGAAAAGCAGAAATTTTCCAAGAGTCAAAATTATACGCCCAAATCTGAACTTGCTCTGAGGTACGAAGGGCCGGCAGCCACCATCCCTGACAATAATAACAGCAATTCTGGAGATTATCCCCCGGATATTTTTTCACTGGAGGACCGAAAGAAAGGAGCTATCATACTCCACGTCTTAGGCATGATTTACATGTTCATAGCCTTAGCCATTGTGTGCGATGAGTTTTTTGTACCGTCATTGACAGTTATCATTGATAAACTGAAAATATCGGATGATGTGGCGGGGGCCACATTTATGGCAGCTGGCGGTTCAGCCCCAGAGCTCTTTACTTCTTTAATAGGAGTTTTTATATCTCGCAGCAACGTTGGGATTGGGACCATAGTGGGTTCTGCAGTGTTCAATATCCTGTTTGTAATCGGGATGTGCGCTGTATTCTCCAAAGAAATTCTGCACCTTACCTGGTGGCCACTGTTCAGAGATGTGTCCTTTTATATTCTTGACCTGATTTTGCTTATAGCTTTCTTCCTGGATAATGTCATCCTTTGGTGGGAAAGTGTGATTTTGTTGTCAGGATATGGATTCTACGTGACCTTCATGAAGTTCAACATTCAGATCGAAAAATGGGTGAAAAAGAAAGTAAACAGGAACAAAGTGGTGGAGGCAACGGCAACAGATGGCGATGACAAGGTATTTGTGGTCTTATTTCAGAAATTGATTTTGGACAAAAGTATTAAGGAATTATCCCAAAGATCATTTGTGCCAGGGAGAAAAAACTGTACATGTTGGAAATCTGAAATAAAAACAGAACATGCCCGGAACTCCCAGCATCTGCAGAACGAGAAATAGTATTTATGTTTAAGATTGAAGTTCCTTTTATCAAACATGAGGAAGTATTGTGAAATACTGGTGACTAATAATTATTTGGATATGGGAGAGAGAAAGACTGGTCATTGAGTTAAAACGTTCTGCAATCAATGAACAGTGGACGTTACCACAAGCATCTCATATATACATTATATTATATGAAGGGGCTTTTTGAAACATGTCCTCTTCGTCCATTGATGAATTAAATGATAGATGCAGGTAAAGATTTTGAAGGCTGATATAGATAAGCTGATGTTCAACCTATGCAATACTGACCTGGCAGCTCACCTCCTATGTCATTTCATATTGCTTTAAATTGTTTTGATTCTGGTGCATTGGTTTGTACATTTTCTTAAATAAAAACAAAGATAATTTTGTAATAGAACATAACTGAAATTAAAAATGTCGCATCAAATTGTCAATCCATAAGAGTTGCTGCAGTTTTAACCAGTTACTTTACATATTTGGGGTGGGTCCAAAAATGGGGTCTGCTCTGAATATTTCAATACAATTCCAGGAATCTAAAGTGATGCACTCAATACAATAGATTGACTGTAATTGAATTAGTTTAATTCTTTAAGAATCTTTATGCAATATATTTATGAAATCAGATCTGAATAAGGGGGGATGGGTGTTACTACACAGGACTAATTGACCCCATCGATGTCCGCAGTTTTGATTTTTATGGAAAGTTAAACATAATGTGACAGTGGTAATGGTAGATGGTGATTAGTTTCCAATAAAAGTTAAAACAGATGGAATATGATCTGTTCAATCCATCGCACTACATTTGAAGACTGTGATATTATCTGTCTGCAAAATATCATCAATTTTTGGAGCTAATATTTCCGAGTGTACAATTCACAGCAATTCACTAGGTCTAGTTCTTTCAGCTTTAAATTTCTCTAACTTCAAAATAAAGCTTAAAACCCCTTTTTAAGAGGGTGCATCTATCGAAATTCTCATTGTACACCAGATGTTCCTGTCAAAAAGGTGTATTAAATAATGCCTCACGAGATGTACAAAATGTCTTTTTTGGAACCATCAGATGCACTAGGCATATAATAGTCACCATAGTCTGCAAAAATACATCAGTGTGCCTCTCCATTGTGCCCAGCACATTTATGCAATCACTAAACAAGCTCACCAAGGACTCTTTCATCAGAAGTTGAGCAGATATGGCATCTAGCCAAATATTCTATTGAACTTCTGCAGGGGAAGGGCATACTGACCGGTTGCATCAGAGCCTGCTTCACTAATTTGAAAGCTCAAGGATGAAGGAGGCTGCAGAATGTGATGAACATTGTCTGATCCATCACATTACTAACCTCCTCACCTCTAGGGCGGCACGGTAGCACAGCGGTAGAGTTGCTGATTTACAGCGAATGCAGCGTCGGAGACTCGGGTTCGATCCTGACTACGGGTGCTGCACTGTAAGGAGTTTGTACGTTCTCCCCGTATCCTGCGTGGGTTTTCTCCGAGATCTTCGGTTTCCTCCCACACTCCAAAGACGTACAGGTATGTAGGTTAATTGGCTGGGTAAATGTAAAAAATTGTCCCTAGTGGGTGTAGGATGGTGTTAATGTGCGGGGATCGCTGGGCGGCACGGACTTGGAGGGCCGAAAAGGCCTGTTTCCGGCTGTATGTATATGATATGATATGATACATGAAGCAATGCCTCAAGCAGGCAGCTAATATCATTAAAGACCCACACCACCCTCCTCTCTTTTCATTGCTGTCCTCATTGGGATGAGGGTACAGGAGCCTGAGAATCTTTAGCTCCAGATTCTAGAACAGCTTCGTGCCATTAAATATCAGGTTCTTGAACCAGACTGCACAACCCTAACTACAACCCTTCCTCAGCACCAAACCACTACAGACTTTGCACTACAGTGGTTGCTCTGTGCTTTTGTTTTTGCACTATCATGGTCAGAATTACTAATGCTTTGTTGTTTATTTGTTTTCTTGTTGCATCAATACGACTTTCATTGTTCTGGTTCATATCCGGCACATATGAAAAATTAAACTCTTGAATCTTTCACTATTTTACTTTATTACTGCATGAGTTTTGTTTTGTTTTAAGCATACCATTGTTAATGGCTATTTCTATCCTGTTCTAATCTTTCCTTTCTCCAGCTTTTGACTGCGGTCAGCTTTCTATCAATATGATGATACATTGAAATAAAGCTATTGTTCTCTGCTTGCAGCTTTCATCTAACTAATAAGATTGTGATTACTAACTGGAATCATAGAAATAAACCCATGTCTTGCCAGAATGCAGAACCAAGCTTCTACACCTTTCCTAATTCTTCTATTTTCCAAAGATACAGAGCAAGTGGTGGCACAATCCTGTAATACCATGTGAAGAATGAACTCTCTTTGGTAGTTGGAGATTAGTAATGCTTAAATCTGTGGGATCCTTATGATAGATGCAGTTCTTTGTGACAAATAATAGTATGTGCCAATAATTTTATTGCCGTGCTTCCTATGGTACTCCTGCACGGCACAAAATAAATGCAGTTAGAGTCTTTTTGATCATTGCTAATTATTAAATGATTGATATTCTAACTTTGCCGTTGGTGCAGTGATAACTAGTTTGTTGATTGTGTGGTATATGTACCTCAAAATGCAGATTTTTTCTCTCTCATTCCAATATGATCTTCTAAGATGTCATTAGTATTCTGTGCTAGCATCTAATCTCCATCATTAAAATGAAAATTGTCATTTACCTGTAGATCAGTGTACAATTTGCATCTCTGGATGTAAACTGGAACATTTTTGAATGATGGCCTGTTACAACCCTGGGACTTTTGCAGATATGCAAATTTCAGGTTAACATAGAATGCTGTTTTGGCGGCTTATTAAGTTTTTTGCCATATTTATTACATTATGACAGCAACAAAAACACTATAGTGCTTTTTGCCTTCTGGAAATCACACATTCTGTGATATTAATATTTTTGCACGCAACAATATAGTTTAGTACTTTGGTATCATATTGGTACTGGTGTTAAATGTGGAATATGAGAATGGATAAATAGTGGAGCAGATAGATACTATGGTTGGCTGGGAATATAGTTTTTTCACTATAGCGTCTTACTTGGGGTATGGGAATAATTGCTTAAAGTTATGTCTTGTCTTCCTTGGAGGTTGCGAATGCTGTATTTGCAGTATTGAAAGGAGAGATTTTTTTTCTTATAGAGAAATACATGCCGCATCTCTTCCCTTGATTATACAGCTGAGGTGAACAGCTCACTCTGAGGAATCATAATAGAAGCTCTCATCCTGACGCGTTCATGCACTGTCTGTCCCTGGTACAACTGCAGCTATGTTATGACATCACATAGAAACTGGGTTCAACGAAGCAAATTAGTAATTCACTGATCATTATTGTTTTCTTTTGCTAATCCGCAAACCTTGCATTGGATAGAAGTTGAATTTAATTCAAGTCAAGTCGAGTTTATTGTCATGTGCACATGCACAGTGAGGTACAGATACAATTAAAATTTTGCTTTCAGTAGCATTATAGGCACGTAGAATTGGACAACACACAAAACATATTATTCATAAATTATTCAATTCAGTGAAAAGAAAGAGACTGTGTAAAATAAGATAGTAAAAACACACAATTGGAAAATGAGTCTCTGGTAGTGCAAGAGGTACTCTGCAGTGTTCCATTGCTGAGGTAGGGTTACGATGTGCAGGTCTTTTTAAGAATCTGATGGTTGTAGAAAAGTAACTGTTGACCTGTTGGTTCGGCACCTCAGGCTTCTCTACTTCCTGCCCAATGGTAGCAGTGTGAAGGGGGCATGCAGATTCTTGATGGTAGATGCTGCCTTCTTGCGGCAGCACCTCATGTAGATGGTTTTGATGGTGGAAAGGCTGTGCCCGTGATGGACCATGCTGATTCCACAACTCTGCAGCTTCTTCTGTTCCTGTGTGTTGGTAATGTGTCAGACACTTTCTAACGTACATCTGTAGAGGTTTGTGAGAGTGTTCGGTGACATGCTGAATTTCTTTAAACTTCCAAGAAAGTAGAGGTGCTGGTGTGCCTTCTTCATGATTGAGTCTATGTGCTGACATAGGACAGGTCAGAAATGTAAAGGGCCAGGAATTTGAAGCTTTTAACTTTCTGCACTGCTGATCCACCAATGAAGGTGCAATTATCTATGCTACATTCAAAATTGGACCTCCAAGTGAACAATTGCAAAATATTATTGTTAGTCATTTATTATTAGGGATTGCATTGCAGCTCTCATGCCAATATATGAGCAAATATGACAATTTTTCTTTAATCTGGTAGTCTAGCAAAGTCTAACATTTCTGATTTAACATCTTTGTTGGAATTCTTTGAGGATAGAAGCAGGATAGAAAAAAGAGAGTCAGTGAATGTTGTTTGCCTGAATTATTAGAAGGCCTTTGATAAGGTGCCGCACGTGAGCTGCTAAACAAGATAGGAACCCATGGTATCATAGGGAAGATACTAGCATGAATAGAAGGTTGGCTAACTGGCAGAAGGTAAAGAGTGGGAATAAAGGGGGCCTTTTCTGGTTGGCTGCCAGTGACTATGGTGTTCGACAGGGGACAGTGTGGGGTTGCTACTTTTCACGTTGTATGGTCTGAATGATGGATTAATGGCTTTGTGTCCAAGTTTGCGGATGATATGAGGATAGGTGGAGGATCAGGTAGTGTTGAGGAAACAGTGAGTCTGCAGAAGGTCTTCAATAGGTTGAGAGAGTGGGATAAGAAGTATCAAATGGAAAACAGCTTAGCAAAATGTGGAGTCATGCATTTTGGCAGAAGGAATAAAGGCGTAGATTGATTGCGAAATGGGAAGAAGTTTCAGAAATTCGAGGTGCAAAGGGACTTTGGAGTAGTGGTGCAGGATTCCCAAGAGGTTAATTTTCAGGTTGAGTTGGTAGTAAGGAAGGAAAATGCAATGTTAGCATTCATTTTGAGAGGACTAGAATATAAAAGCAAGGATTAAATGCTGAGGCTTTATAAACTGCTGGTCACACCACAGTTGGAATATTGTAAGCAGTTTTGGGGCCCTATCAGAGGAAGGATATGCTGGTCTTGGAGAGAGTCCAGAGGAGATTTACAAAAATGATCCCAGGGATAATTGGGTTATCGTATGAGGAGTGTTAGGTGGCTTTGGGCCTATACTCACTGGAAGGATGAGGTGGGATCTTATTGAAACCTACCAAATAATGAATGGCTTAGATAGAGTGGATGTGGAGAGGATGTATTCAGTAGTGGGAGAGCTTAGAACCAGAGGGCACAGCCTCAGAATAAAAGGACGTACCTCTAGAAAGGAGTTGAGGAGGAATTTATTTAGCTAAAGGGTGGTGAATCTGTGGAATTCATTGCCACATACAGTTGTGGAGACCAATTCATTGGGTATTTTTAAAGTAGAGATTAATAGGTTATTGGTTAGTAAGGGGTCAATGTTTACGGGCTGAAAGCAGAAGAATGGGGTTGAGAGGGAAAAATAGATGAGCTATGATCGAATAGCAGAGCAGATTCAATTATCCAAATGGCCTAATTCTGCTCATGTGTTTTATGATCGTATGATCTTCTGTAAATATTTAGCTCTTGTTTAAACTGTTCTGCTTATAATGAGCCTTGAGACACCAATTTTTTTTTATTCCACTGATTTGCACATAATTTGTTAAGGAAGGAACTAGCAAGTTGATTGGAATCATTGCAGAGCTCTCACGATCTAATAACGTGAATCAATATGACCTTATCCCACTTTCTAAGAATTTGATATATGCCTTGTAATTGGTGTTTCCTGGACATACATATTAACAGTCAGACACTCATTGTTGAAAGTACGACAAGATATCTGGTGAGGCTGGAGGCATAATCGCCATAACTTTGAACAATCTATATATGCAGTAAGCTTTTGCAAATAATGCACCTCGGATGTATGCTAACAATCTTTCGGCGTGCATGCTGCTCAGTAGCCAGATGCTACTTTTATTGCATTAAGCATGAGCTTTCATGTAACATTCGTGAGATGTTCATGGCAGCAGCGATCGAAGGTGTGAGAATAAAAGTCAGAGATGAAGTTTAAATTTGAGAATTGGAGAATAAAAGTCAGAGATGAAGTTTAAATTTGAGAAATGGATTTTGAAATTTATAGCTTTGCCAAGGCAACAAACTGAGGCTGTTTAATGTTTGTGTATTATAGAGGGCTTCCTGTTTACTGTAGGCATTTGTGAAGCATTGTGCCATGTCCATGATCTAATCAAGTGAGTTTTGAATGATATAGGTTTAGATTTGTCCACGTTAAACTCTTTCTGTGCATATATAGAATTGCTGCTTTTTAAAGGTTGTGACAAATCACTAAACTGTTCTCCTGAGTGTTGGAAGATGTGAGTGACAATTTTACAGCATCTGTTCAGAAAAGGTTCAGGTTGCTGCTGTTGCTAAGTGATTAACATGGGGAACAAGCAGAGAATGGATGGTGTGAATCTTAGAGCTACCAGCTTAAATCTAGCGACTAAGCAAATTTAACGTCAAAATTGCTATCAGTTTATTGCATATTTCAAAATTTACTAATTTCTTTATAGCTTTTGTCTTTGGATTTTTACATTGATGTTTAAAAACGTCCTGTCATTCTATTATGGCATTGCTAGGCTTTTCCAAATAGCCTGACTGTGTATGGTTCAAGATTTAAATTCAGTTATTGGAACTGAAATTGTGTATGAATGCCTTGATTATCTTTATGAAATATAGAGTAATGGATGGTTTAAATTACATAGAAAAGATATTGAGATGTGGAAATATTGTAAACCAAAATATTTAAGATCAGAATATTTATCAACATTACAATCTTGAATTTTGTCTTATCCAGTGTGATCTTTGGATGTCCATTATTGAAAAAGGTCATGGCAGTTAAGACACAGCTAGCATTATCAAATAAAATAATTTGATAAAAGTACTTAAGATATACAGTATGCAAAGAAAGAAAAAATATCTATCTTCAGACATTGATGTTTTATCTATTGTTTCCTTTTCTTCACTGCTGAATTTAGACTAGACATTAGAGATACAGCACCGAAACAAGCCCTTCGACCCATCGAGTCTACGCCAATCAGCGATCACCCCGTACATTAGCACCATCCTACACACTAGGTATAATTTGTAATGTTACTGACGCTAATTAACCTACAAACCTGTATATCTTGAAGAAGGCTCTGTAAGTCTGAAGAAGGGTGTTGATCCAAAACGTCACCCATCCTTTTTCTCCAGAAATGCTGCCTGACCTGCTGAGTTACTCCAGCACTTTGTATCTATCTTCAGTATATACCACCATCTGTAGTCCCTTTCTATACATTTAGACAAAGAACATGTTACCTGATTAGACCATTTACAGTGCTCTCCATAATGGTTGGGACAAAGACCCATCTTTTAATTATTTGCCTCTGTACCCCACACTTTGAGATTTGTAATAGAAAAAAATCACATGTGGTTAAAGTGCATATTGTCAGATTTTAATAAAGGCCATTTTTATACATTTTGGTTTCACCATGTAGAAATTACAGCTGTGTTTATACATATACCCCCCATTTCAGGGCACCATAATGTTTTGGTCACATGGCTTCACATGTGTTTGTAATTGCTCGGGTGTGTTTAATTGCCTCCTTAATGCAGGTATAAGAGAGCTCTCAGCACCTAGTCTTTCTTCCAGTCTTTCCATCAACTTTGGAAACTTTTATTGCTGTTTATCAACATGAAGACCAAAGTTGTGTCAATGAAAGTCAAAGAAGCCATTATGAGACTGAGAAACAAGAATAAAACTGCTGGAGACAACGTCCAAACCTTAGGCTTACCAAAATCAACTGTTTGGAACATCATTACGAAGAAAGAGAGCACTGGTGAGATTACTAATCGTAAAGGGACTGGCAGACCAAGGAAGACCTCCACAACTGATGGCAGAAGAATTCTCTCTACAATAAAGAAAAATCCCCAGACATCTGTCTGACAGATCAGAAACACTCTTCAGGAGTCAAGTGTGGATTTGTCAATGACCACTGTCCGCAGAAGACTTTATGAATCACCCAATCTGAACCCAATTGAGCATGCCTTTTATATGCTGAAGAGCAAACTGAAGGGGACTAGTCCCCAAAACAAGCATAACCTAAAGATGGCTGCAATACAGGCCTGGCAGAGCAAAACCAGAGAAGGCACCCAGCAACTGGTGATGTCCATGAATCGCAGACATCAAGCAGTCATTGTATGCAAAGGATATGCAACAAAATTCTAAACATGACTACTTTCATTTACATGACATTGCCATGTACCAAACATTATGGTGCCCTGAAATGATGGGGGGGGACGGGGGGGGACCTATGTATAAACACTTCTGTAATTTCTACATGGTGAAACCAAAATGTATAAAAATAGCTTTTATTAAAATCTAACAATGTGCACTTTAACCCCATGTGAGTTTTGAAGATGCATTGAATGAAAACAGATAAATAATATATATTTTTGCCACACAAGGAGTATGGGAAAATAATTTTATTGAAACCAAGGTAATATATTTTTAGATGACAATCCTCCTCCTGAACGTGGATTTCTGTGGAGAAGGATTCCTCCCCTTAGAGACTGACACATACAACATGCTTCCAGTGGATTGGTGGCTGTAGACCATCAGCCGTAATAAGTAGCCCAAATCTGGACCAATATAGATTACTGGCAGCATCATGCTTTGTTTTTTAATTCAAATTTAACAATGCTACTGGCGTTTATCAATCACTGCAGACTGTGCAGGCATGAAAGGTTTTGGTATTAGCAGTGTAGTGGGGATGGGACCCTAATTTTAGTCTGTTTATTTGCACCTCCTTGGATTGTAAGCTATTTAGAAATGCCAACGAGAACTTTAAAAATACTTTGAACCCTTTCGTCTTCAGAACCTAAAAGGGAGATACATAGATACATAGACAATAGGTGCAGGAGTAGGCCATTCGGCCCTTCGAACCAGCACTGCTATTTAATGTGATCATAGCTGATCATCCACACTCAGTACCCCATTCCTGCCCTCTCCCCATACCATTGATTCTGCTAGCCCTCAGAGCTCTATCTAACTCTTTTGAATGCATCCAGTGAATCGGCCTCCTGAGGCAGAGAATTCCACAAATTCACAACTCTGTGTGAAAAAGTTTTTCCTCATCTCAGTTCTAAATGGCCTACCCCTTATTCTTAAACTGTGGCCCCTGATTCTGGACTCCCCCAACATCGGGAACATGTTTCCTGTATCTAGCGTGTCTAATCCCTTAATAATTTAATATGTTTCTACAAGATCCCCTCTCATCCTTCTAAATTTAAGCTAATGTGGCCAGCTCTTCACATTTTGACAGATTTTAACAATAAGGTTGTTATCTATATATGTAGAATTATGAGCATTTGAGGATTATCTATACCAAGAAGTCAAGGCAACACCAAGCTAGTGACAATCCCTCATTGAGCCTGCCAGTATTTTGGATGAATGGGTTCTCAAGTATGAGTGCTTTAGTCACCCAGAGTTACCTTTCCTTCACTTTACTGCTTTATATCATGATAACTTCTACTAGGAGTCGCAAAAAATCACGTGTATTCTTTTCGCTGACTGTATAGCAAGCAAAAAACAAGTTTTTCACTGTACCTCAGTATACGTGACAATAATAAACAAAACTAAACTAAAATGGGGGATTTCCCAGCGTGGTGAGAATGGAATATTTGATCCATGACTTCTGAAGCCTGGAGATTATTCATCTTATTGGTCAGCTTGTATATATTTTCCTCTAGCTTTCTTTGCCAGGGTTAGTGTGCATGCTACTTCCAAAATCTCTACCACAATTGGGGCTTAGGAAGACAAGTGGGTTAAATGGTCCTTTTAGCCACGTGTTGATGGACTGTGTTCCATATTCCAAACTCAGAGCTGGAAAAGTGGCATACCTTTCATCGTGTAAGTTTTCTTCCTTCTGGCTTCATTGTTTACTGTGATTTGTCCGTTGCCATATTCAAATACATTCACATCCTTTAGCGAGCTATTAAATATATTCTGGGCTAGAGTGAGGGAGCGAGCTCATTGAGATGGGAGCTGGAGAACACTAAGCAAGAGGTTGTACAGGATCTTGTGGATCTGTGTAGATCTGAGTTCCTCTTGCTCTCATGAGTTGCAAACAATTGCCATCTGTTTTTCCTTCCCATCCCCATTGTCTTATCTTAGGTATTTATGTTTCTTTGTCAACAGAAGGGGAGAGCAAAACTTTAGGATAAAGTGGAGAAAAGGGAAATTTGTGTCTGGGTTGTTGTAATATAATTAGCACTGATGAAGATGAGTTATTCAATCCTACTTTGATTCATTTTCCTAGATGCGGGAAAGACAAGCAGTGTAGTGTATCTTTTTAGAGATGTCTGGCAGGGAACAGTCACTTAACCTGGTGTTGGCAATGTGCCACTGACCTCGTCATGACTCAGATTTAATTAAAAGGCTAACGATACATGAATATTTATCTGAATGTGATTGTATTATGAATTAGTGGTGCATTGGAAAGGAGGAAAGTAAAAGAGCCAAGGTTAAATTGGAAATGGCGCACATTGTGATAAAATGCTTGAATGTGGTAAGTTAGGTAAAAGAGAACATTTTGAATGGGAGGTGTTCAATAATAAAATAATTGTGGTGCAGAGTCAGTTTATGCTCCAGGAGTAAAGAGCTCTGATCACCCATAAGTAAACATGCCACAAATAATTACAGAGGAAAATGGCCAACATGAAAAAGCACAAAAGGTGCAAAACCAACACTTAAAGGTTTGCAATTCCCTACTCAAAATGGTATTTAATTTAGTTTTAACTGATTTCCGGTACGTTTGTTAACTGAAGATATTAAGAAGTCTCAATCAAAGTGTATGAAGTTAGGAGACAGATTAGCAAAGATCTCTTTGTAAAATAGAAGGAGCTAAATAGTCTATACTGTATGTATTCGTAACTTCCTCGATCCCACTGTCCTTGTAAACTGGAACCTTCATGTATACTCCCTGAATATGTTATGCCTCCCTGCTGCAAGTCCAACTTCATCATCGGTTCTTGTTTGAATTCTGTTAATGCTTATCTGAAGTGCATTCAGAGTTGTTGCTACATTGTAGGCACAGATGAAGAAGAGCTATTCAAATGTTCCTACTTTTATTCATTTTCCAGGATGTGGGAAAGATGAGTATTTATTGTCAATTCCTAATAGCCTCAAAGATGGTGGTGGTAAGTAATCCCCTTGACCTGCTGCAGTCCTTCTGTGGACTGTTCAAGTCAAAGACCCTCCTTCAGGACTGGGAATTACTGAAGGTGAATCCAGTTTTAAGATGCAGCGAGGGCGGAGACAACTAATAGACTGGTTTGTCATAGAGTCATAGAGTGATACAGTGTGGAAACAGGCCCAAATTGCCCACACTGACCAACATGTCCCAGCTACACTAGTCCCACCTGCCAGCATTTGGTCCATATCCCTCCAAACCTGTCATATCCATGTTTGTGGTGAGAGATTAAATGAAAAAGGATGAAGGAATAGGATGTCTGAATAATTAAAGTTGGATCTGGAGAGGGTACAGTGGGAGCAACAAGAAGCGAGTAACTAAGCTAGAAATTTAAAATTGAAAGTCTGGAATTGATAATTTTCTGAAGTTGTTAACTGTTTTAAGTGTAATTAGCTGTGATGTGCCAGATGGGAAGATCAGATACTGTTCCTCAGGCTTCCCTTAGGCTTTATTGAAAGAGCCAAAGATAGAGATCAGCTTGACAGTGGAAGTTACATTCAGGACTTCAGGCCCAGGATTTGAATGATTGATTGATAGATATAAAGATGCAGTGTGGAAACAGGCCCTTCTGTCCATCGAGTCTACACCAACCATTGATCCCCATTCATACTTGTTTTAGGTTTATTCCACTTTTCATCCACTCCGTGTACATTAAGGGCTATTTAGCCTGCAAACCGGCGCATCTTTGGGATGCAGGAGGAAACGGGAGCACCCAGAGGAAATCCACAAGCTCACAGGGATAATGTGCAAACCCTACATAGACAGCACCCGAGGCTAGAATATAACTTGGGTCTCTTGTGGTGTGAAGCAGCAGTTCTACTGGCTGTGTCACTCTGCCACCATTTCGGAACTAAATGGAGGTGTTATGCAAAGCATTTGTTCAATCTGTAAAGAGAGGACCACATTGTGAGCTGTGAATACGATGCATTAAATTGATGAAGTACAAGTTGCTCACTCATTGTGCTAGAAAGTGTTTGGGGCACTGGACAATAGGAAGGAGGAGAAAAGACAGATATGATATCTCCAGTAGATGTCCTCCAATATAATTCTAGCAGTTTGCTATGACACAGATTTCCAGCCTGGGTTAGGGTTGCCTGTAATCGTCAGGGAGTATGGGGAGAGGGCAGGAATGGGGTACTGATTGTGGATGACCAGCCATGATCACATTGAATGACGGTGCTGGCTCGAAGGGCCGAATGGCCTACTCCTACACCTATTGTCTATTGTCATATTTAATCACAGCAAAGAAGGGTAAGATAAGGACTGATTATTTAAAAGTTAGGGGCTTTGGTAAAAATGTAGCTTGTTTCACTGACATGGTTAGTAGCAATAATAAGGATACAAATTTAAGGTAATTGGAATAAGAGCCAAAGACTAGATGAGGTTTTTTTTTAGCTGAAACACACCGTCTGAATGGGCAGTGGAAGTAAATTTAATAGTAACTTTCCAATGGGGATCAAAAAGCATTCTGAAGAAAGCAAAGCACTGTTGCGCTTTGGTGAGAGAAGTAGAGTGAGTTTATTTGGACATTTTGTTAATGAAGGGCTAAGTGGTGTTTCTATAATTCACTCCCACAAAAAACATCTCCCTAATCTGGGGCATTTGGAAGTTTCAATACTCTAATCAGTAACTGTACATGGAAATGTGGAGCAAAGATCAAATTGATTTACCAAAATTCAGGAGCTGAATAGTCCATTATTTCCCTCAATGTCTTTTTGTTCAGTTAAAAGTTATGCAATACATTAAGTATATTAATTTGTCAATGCCAAACAATCATATGAAAATAAAAAACAGAAACAGAACATGGTTGAAATAGTCAATAGGTCAAGCAGCATCTGTGAAAGTAGAATCAGAGAATATGTTTCAGTCAATGACCTTTCACCTTATGAAAGATCAAAGGTTGCCGACCTGAAACATGAACGCTGCTCAGTCCAGGGATGCTGCCAGATCTGCTGGGTATCTCAGCATTTCATATTTTCCTTTCCGACCTTCAGCATGCTCAGATTTTCTGGTGCGGGAGGTGTCTGCAGAATCGCTGCTCCTGGAGGCAGTGAAGGTCAGCAAGCATGGTGTGATAGGAGTTAGGAAATCCTCACAGATGTCAGGGATCATTCAAATTAACAAAAAGTGAAAGATGGGAATTTGGCCAGCAGAGTGTTAGCATAATCAAGTTTAGCGATATTTAGCATTTTCTGTGTTGTTCTCTAACGTAGCAAAGGGCTATAAAATAAGCTGAATGTGTTGACTCACCTTCTGGATTTTGCCTTTCTCTGCAGCATGCACATGTTTATTCTGATGTACCCACTGATATCTTTAGCTCTTCACTTCGATCTCCTGTAGGTAAAAATATCTCTCCTTCACTTCAGTGAATTCATCTATTTATAGCTCGTCTAACCTTGAAGTATTTGGAATTTACTACCTCAACAAAATTTGAATCAGTTCCTATTTCCCTCTTATATTACCATTTTTGATAACTTTAGTACTTGTTATGAAGAATGGTTTCTGCTTTCCATTTCGAGCCAACGTTGATGACTTTGAGAATTTACCCACCAGCCTAACATTATCCTGGATTGTTCCAGTATTTCAGCTAGTCCTTGTACCTTTTCTCACTTCTTATCTACATTTAGATCTATCCATTCTTCACGTTTTGTAGGTATTACTTGTTAAAGTATTGTGCAAGAGAAAGATCTTCCTACACTAAAATAATTTCTAGTGAGTTGGCTAGATCGCTCTTGTGCCAATGTGCTCAGTTTCCCCCCCATCCCTATCCCCATCCCCTCCAATGCCTTTACCATGATGGCACTAATGTTTTGTGTGTCTACAGTAGCAAATAACCTTGAGGGTTGGTAGTTATGGTCCATCCCATGAATGGGAGCTGGCTGCAAGAGGTCGCTAAGCATTGGATGGCATATCTTACCACTGGAACTTAATAATGCCTTTTTAACAGTTCGCTGCTCTCAAAGGTAAATAAGGTTTTTTTAAATGCTTCTGACAGTCATTTAAACCCATTTAAATGGGTTTTAATTTTTATGAAAAGCATTATTCTTAAGATTAGAAAATATAGTTCAACAATTAAAAACTGTAAAAGAGAAAATAAAAAACTTTTTCTCTGTAATCAAGGCTGGTTACCCCATTCGATAAATGAGGACTAAGCTGCTTATACCAACCTGGCAGAAAGCTAATAGGCAGGATATGAAGTGAGAAGAGCAGAAGATCAGCTCTGATCTCCATCTCATTCCAGTTTTTCATGTTCTGCAAATTTGATGTAGCTAGCCATTTTCCAAACAATCTCCGGCCACAGTTAGGCCTTATCCAGTCCAAGCTGTGCTTTTCGGGGTTTGCCTTTGCTTGGTCCTCGTGCTATTTTCCAGGTATAGATTATTCTTGCTATAACAAAAAGGCATCAAGGAAACACACCACCCTTCCACATTCTCATTTCATCCTGCCATCAGGAAGAAGGTATAGGAGTCTGAAATCTGTAACATCTGGGTTCACCAACAACTTCTTAACAACTATCAGGCTATTGATATATTGTTTCTCTACATCATAGTCTATATCTCTCGTTTCCCTTTCCCGTGACTTTCAGTCTGAAAAAGGGTCTCGACCCAAAACGTCATCCATTCCTGCCCTCCAGAGATGCTGCCTGTCCCGCTGAGTTACTTCCACATTTTGTGTTTATCATCAGACTATTGAACATTACGAGCCTCAACTAAACTCCAAACTACGAAATGCCTCGGTTGCACTACGAGCTTTGTTTTGGGTTTTTCATTTGTTGAACTTTGTTTTTGTTAGTTCATTGTGTTATCTATTGAGTACTGTTTTTACAAAACTGTTGTGCAGCTGCAAGTAAGAATATCATTGTTCCTTTTGGTACATAAAACACTTGTGACTCTCTTGACACTCTCTTGACAGCGATAGAACTTATTGAATATTTATTATTGTTTTTGCATTGGATCAAATAATCATAATCTGGCTTTTCTGTCACAAATGGTCTTGGACTCTGCAGTCATTGACCATGTTCGTTGATGTGCAAAGTAGGCTAAGTTTGAAGCCCACTTCTCTGTACAGGACTTGATGATACTGTTTTAAAACCAACTGAAAGGATTTCATCTTAATTGCATTTTGTCGCTATCATTGTTGACCATAGAATACGATGCGATACGATAGAACTTTATTTATCCCAGGAGGGAAATTGGTCATAAAACACAACAAGATACAGTACATGAAACATGAAAGTGGCGAGTGGAAAGTCCAGCATTGGGGATGTGCAAAGATTGGGGAGGGGGGGTTGGGGAAGAATAGGAGTCAGTCTACCCCACGACAGAAGGGAGAGGAGTTGTATAGTTTTATAGCTGCAGGGAAAAAGGATCTCCTGTGGCATTCTGTGCAGCATCTTGGTGGAACCAGTCTGTAGTACGTTGGGAGGGATTGTCAGATGGCCCTATTGATAAGAGGATATATTTTCAATTTTTTGATGTTGCAGTCTTCAAGCTTGCATCTTGAGTTAATGCACAAACTTTGAAAAATAAAGGATATACTAAATTACCATTGATAAATATCCTGGCTTGTAATATAGAATTGGATCTTCCACTCTAATGTATATAGCTGGTGATTTTATTAACTGAGCAACTGGACTATTGCCCTTTTTGTTATACCTGTTCTAATGCTGGCTGTTAGTTTCTGGAACTGGGTATTTGTTTGAGTGTGATTAGTTTCTTGACCTCCAAATGCTGAGGGAAGAATAAGATCTGGGCCTATTGATAATATATTGAAATAATAGATTGTGTATTAATTAAGAAGCCAATGCAACAGAAGAATGTAAGTTCAAGCATGCAGGGTTATTTTGACTTAAAGTATAGCAGTTCCACGAGTAAATTGAACAGTAAATTAAATCATTTCAGTTGTGTGCCACTGGTTGGAAGTAGGACTTTTCCCTGACCGTTACTGCCTCCTCTCTCATCTGGCCCGTTTATTAATGCGCAACAACAACATTCTCTGGGGAATCAGGTGGTCAATTTCTTGAATACATGGGGTGTCTTTTCCTGTCCGTTCTTCCTAATTGTATTGCATGCTATTTTTGTGAGGCTTTAATGTTCACCAAGTCATCAAGAATCTCATCCAATTAAGAGAACTGTATGTAGGTTATGCCTCTTAACAGTTATCATGAAAAGGCAGAATAACAGTTTAAATTCATAACTCCAGTAAAGCCAGAGTTAACAATAGTTACTTATTTATAATCTTGCAAACGTTTCTAAAGCAGCCAAGGTCTGATCATAGAATGTAATACTCTAGTTTTAAATCCCACCTAATCCGATCCTATTTACAATTTCAGAGTTACATTTGCCCCAAGCAAATCACTTCAGCTGTGACTTTTGCTGTATCACCTGCTACTTTAGTTCAGAGTTTCAAAGGATCGGTGCTAAGTAGATTTTACTTGGATATGCTGAAACTGATGTTAAGAATAAATAGAAAATTGCCATCATCAACCAAAATGTTTTTATTAGAGCCCTCAAAAATGTTTAAAAATTCAAGATAAGGAAGGAATATATTCTTGCAGTGACTAGTGGGGTGCCGCAAGGCTCGGTGCTGGGACCGCAGCTATTTACAAAAAACATCAATGATTTAGATGAAGGAATTAAAAGTAACATTAGCAAATTTGCAGATGACACAAAGCTGGGTGGCAGCGTGAACTGTGGAGGATGTTATGAGGAGACAGTGTCACTTGGATAGCTTGGGCGAGTGGGCAGATGCATGGCAGATGCAGCATAATATGGATAAATGTGAGGTTATCCACTGGTGGCACAAACAAGAAGGCAGATTATTATCTGAATGGTGTCAGATTAGGAAAAGGGGAAGTACAACGTGATCTGGGTGTCCTTGTACATCAGTCACAGAAAATAAGCCTGCAGGTACAGCAGGCAGTGAAAAAAGCTAATGGCATGTTGGACTTCATAACGCAAGGATTTGAGTAGAGGAGCGAAGAAATCCATCTGCAGTTGCACAGGGCCCTGGTGAGACCACACCTGGAGTATTGTGTGCTGTTTTGGTCTCCTAATTTCAGGAAGGACATTCATTCTGTTGAGGGAGTGCAGCGTAGGTTCACCAGGTTAATTCCCGGGATGGCGGGACTGCCATATGTTGAAACAATGGAGCGACTGGGCTTGTACTCACTGGAATTTAGAAGGATGAGAGGGGATCTTATCTATCTATATCTATATATATATCACCAAAACTTTGATCTTGTATATGTATATATACACATCTCAGATTTGGTGACTGAACTACAGTGGGGGGAGTAGGGGTGGGGGGGGGGAGTAGGGGTGGGGGGAGGGGAGAGTAGGGGGTGGCGCAGGAGGGGGGATGGAGTGGGTGAGTTGGGGGGGGAGGGGGGATGGTGGGGGAAGGGGGGATGGAGTGTGGAAGGGGGATGGAGTGGGGGGGATAGAGTGGGGGATGGAGTGGGGGGGATGGAGTGGGTGAGTGGGTGAGTGGGGGGGGTGGAGTGGGTGAGTGGGAGGTGAGGGAGGGGTGGGTGAGTGGGGGGATGGAAGGGAGGGGAGGGGGGCAGGAGTGGGTGAGTGGAGGGAGAGGGGTTGGAGTGGGGGAGGGGGGGTGGTGGGTGAGGGAGGGTGAATGGGGTGTGGAGGGAGGCAGGGTGGGGAGGGAGGAGGGATGGAGTGGGTGAGGGGGATGGAGTGGGTGAGGGTGAGGGAGGGGGGGATGGAGTAGGTGAGGAGGGGGTGCAGTGTTTGAGTGGGGGGGGAGGGGATGAAGTGGGTGAGTGGGGGGAGGAGGGGGGGGGGATGGAGTGGGTATGGGGGGATGGAGTGTTTGAGTGGGGGGAGGAGGGGGGGATGGAGTGTTTGAGTGGGGGGAGGGGATGGAGTGGGTGAGTAGGAGGAGTGCCAGTCATGGTCCCACGTGGGGGGAGCGGTTTCTTCCCGCTCAAAGCAACTGCCGTCGCAGTCGAGCTGATGCTGCACAGTCTCGAGGATCTCCAAGAGCGGATTTTAACCATAAAAAGCAAAAAAATTCCAGATAGGATTTATTTTATTTTAATGAAAAAAACACAATTTTTTTCAAAGAACAAACGGGATTTTCCCAGGTCACAGTGGAAACCCTACGAGGAATGGGCCCAACGAGTCCACTTGGTCAAGTATATATTACTAAAACTCTCTGTTTGTTTGTGTGTATATTAATATTTTCGTGCCCTGGAAACAGCGAGGGGGGATGGAGTGGGTGAGTGTGTCAGTGGGGGGAGGAGTGGGAAAGGGGAGAGTGCTAGACCAATGCAAGATAGGCTTTGGGTCCAGGGCTCACTCTGGCTGAAGCGCTGACGGCACAAGGCCGAGGTGAGTGGCTCCCTCTCCCCTTCCCTTTTTCCCCTCGCCCGCTGCAGGGGAGATTTGGACCCAATGGGTCCACTTGGTTTAGTAGAAACATAAAATTATTAAGGGATTGGACATGTTAGATGCAGGAAACATGTTCCCGATGTTGGGGGAGACCAGAACCAGGGGCCACAGTTTAAGAATAAGGGGTAGGCCATTTAGAACTGTGATGAGGAATACCTTTTACACCCAGAGAGTTGTGAATTTGTGGAATTCTCTGCCTCAGAAGGCAGTGGAGGCCGATTCACTGGATGCATTCAAAAGAGAGTTAGATAGAGCTCTTAGGGCTAGTGGAATCAAGGGATATGGGGAGAAGGCAGGAACGGGATACTGATTGTGGATGTTCAGCCATGATCACATTGAATGGCGGTGCTGGTTTGAAGGGCCGAATGGCCTACTCCTGCACCTATTTTCTATGTATTTTGCGATGGGTTTTGAAATGCACTAAGGGCTGGGAAAAACATTCCAGGAGAAGATTGAAGAATTGAAACATGTGTCATTGACATGAATTATGAAATTTCTAATGGAAGTACTGAGGTATATGGGCTAGGTCATTGGACAAGAGTAGTCATGAATATAGGGCAAAAGGCCATATAGGGACACCAAGGTTTTCCTTCTTTTCGAAGTCTCAGCACCCTTGAATAATTGTGATTTTCAACCTTCATACACGTTAGGACATTCAACACCTCCTTGACCGTAATACTAACTGCCATCAGTTCACTTCCATTGACTGCCCCAAGTTTCCCGATTCTCATGACTTTCTCCATGGTAAAAACAGCGAAGAAATACTTATTGAGGACCTTGCCCACACAGAGATGACCGCTTTGATTCCTGAGGGGAACTGTTCTCTCTCTGCTTACCCTCTTTGCCTTTATACACATATTTAACGGAGAACCAATTTTATTCATGTATCTCAAATAAATAAGAGGAAGATCTCATCAAAATGTGAGGAAAGCCCACCCACATTGGCTGGAACTTGTCTTGCAGCGCTTTATACTGCAAGGGCACTCCAGAAGTCCCCACTTTACTTGCAATTACATGACACTTTTGATAATTATTTAAAAAACCAGAACCATTGCATACTGCTGGTAAATATCTCTTTGTGCTAAAACCATTGATAGATGTTCTTGTAGCATGCAAGTAGTTTTTTTGCTGGGAAATGTGTAGTTTAGGAATTGTTTGACTATCTTCCGACTGCAACGCCAATGTTCTCCTGTTTTTGCTGGGCCATGGAAGCCATCATTGATCTGTTTTGTTCACCAAATTGGTTTCATTTTGAAGCAATTTCCACAGATTATATATTTGCTGTCTTGCAAAACCGAACTTTAACCCAGTCTAACTTGAATGAGACTCCAAAGCCATAACAGTGTCAGTGACTCTTAACTGATCTCTGAAATGGGCCTGCAAGCCCTTTAGTCCAGAGCAATGAGAGATAAGCAATAACTGCTGGTCTTTAGTTAGTTTTGTTTATTGTCATGTGCACAGAGGTACAGTGAAAAGCTTTTGTTGCGTGCTAACCTGTCAGAGGAAAGACAATACTTGATTACAATCGAGCCATTTACAGTGTATAGATATGTGATAAGGGAATAACGTTTCATGCAAAGTAAAGCCAGCAAAGCAAAGTCGTGCCAGTGATTTCCCATGAAATATATATATATATATATAATTTTTATGTATATATTTGTGTGCCTGTTTGTATGTATATATATATATATATATATATATATATATACATATATGTGTGTGTATATATATAAATAGATGTGTGCATGTGTATAAGTATATTTGTATGTATATACATATATATATTTCATGGGATGTGAACATCACTGGCACGACTTTGCTTTACTGGCTTTACCTTGCACTAAATGTTATTCCCATATGTAAATGCTAAATTCCCAGCAGATGTATGGACCCAATTAAAAGTAATGAAGAAGGGTCTCGACCCGAAACGTCACCCATTCCTTCTCTCCCGAGATGCTGCCTGACCTGCTGAGTTACTCCAGCATTTTGTGAATAAAAGTAATGGTAACTGAAATCATTCTTAAAGTTGGCTGGAAAAGGACTTGATTCTTTTTAAAGGTTTTTGAAATGTGTGTGTAAGAGGGAGTGGGTGTAATTGAATAGTTTAGTGATAAGTGTCATTCCTCTTTCATGTGGGGAAAAGAATTTAGAATGACTTAGAGTATAAGAGTTGGTAGATATGAAGAAGCTGGGTGAGTTTGGAGTGTAAGATCCTTTGATTCCTTTGACCTTTGTTCTGAGAAAGAACTTTATCTGTTTAACTGCTAATCCTGATTTGTGAGGGTAGGATGGAAATGAACGACACAGCAAAAGGAGGAATTGCTGCACAAACAAAGGATAATTTTTTTCTTGTTTTATGTTTACAGAAATTAAGCACAATCCCAAAAATTCCAAAGTACTTGAGGAATATGTATTATTTCCATTCTAAGCAGAAGAAATGCACATTTTAAAGCAATATTACATTTTTGAACAGGGTACACCACACCCTCCAGATTGTGAAAAGTCATTGCCAAAAACTTTTGGTTTACTGGAACTAGTTCAGACTCTTGACTGGGAAAATCAGGTTGGAAATGGACCCCAGGAAAGAGAGTTTGTAGAGTGCCTTCGAGATGGATTCTTAGAACAGCTTGTACTGGAGCCTACCAGGGAGAAGGCAATTCTGGATTTAGTGTTGTGTAATGATCCTGATCTAATAAGGGGACTAGAGGTAAAAGAGCCATTAGGAGGCAGTGATCACAACATGATAAGTTTTACTCTGCAAATGGAAAGGCAGAAGGGAAAATCGGAAGTGTCGGTATTACAGTATAGCAAAGGGGATTACAGAGGCATGAGGCGGGAGCTGGCCAAAATTGATTGGAAGGAGGCCCTAGCAGGGAAGACGGTAGAACAGCAATGGCAGGTATTCCTGGGAATAATGCAGAGGTTGCAGGATCAATTTATTCCAAAGAGGTGGAAAGACTCTAAGGGGAGTAAGAGACACCTGTGGCTGACAAGGGAAGTCAGGGACAGCATAAAAATTAAGGAGAGGAAGTATAACATAGCAAAGAAGAGTGGGAAGACAGAGGATTGGGACTCTTTTAAAGAGCAACAAAAGTTAACTAAAAAGGCAATACGAGGAGAAAAGATGAGGTACGAGGGTAAACTAGCCAATAATATAAAGGAGGATAGCAAAAGTTTTTTTAGGTACGTGAAGAGGAAAAAAATAGTCAAGGCAAATGTGGGTCCCTTGAAGACAGAAGCAGGGGAATTTATTATGGGGAACAAAGAAATGGCAGACGATTTAAACCGTTACTTTGGATCTGTCTTCACTGAGGAAGATACACACAATCTCCCAAATGTTCTAGGGGCTGGAGAACCTAGGGTGATGGAGGAACTGAAGGAAATCCACATTAGGCAGGAAATGGTTTTGGGTAGACTGATGGGACTGAAGGCTGATAAATCCCCAGGGCCTGATGGTCTGCATCCCAGAGTACTTAAGGAGGTGGCTCTAGAAATAGTGGAAGCATTGGAGATCATTTTTCAATGTTCTATAGATTCAGGATCAGTTCCTGTGGATTGGAGAATAGCAAATGTTATCCCACTTTTTAAGAAAGGAGGGAGAGAGAAAACTGGTAATTATAGACCAGTTAGTCTGACATCAGTGGTGGGGAAAATGCTGGAGTCAATTATAAAAGACGAAATTGCTGAGCATTTGGATAGCAGTAACGGGATCGTTCCGAGTCAGCATGGATTTACGAAGGGGAAATCATGCTTGACAAATCTACTGGAATTTTTTGAGGATGTAACTAGGAAAATTGACAAGGGAGAGTCAGTGGATGTGGTGTACCTCGACTTTCAGAAAGCCTTCGACAAGGTCCCACATAGGAGATTAGTGGGCAAAATTAGGGCACATGGTATTGGGGGTAGGGTACTGACATGGATAGAAAATTGGTTAACAGACAGAAAGCAAAGAGTGGGGATAAATGGGTCCCTTTCGGAATGGCAGGCAGTGACCAGTGGGGTACCGCAAGGTTCGGTGCTGGGACCCCAGCTATTTACGATATACATTAATGACTTAGACGAAGGGATTAAAAGTACCATTAGCAAATTTGCAGATGATACTAAGTTGGGGGGTAGTGTGAATTGTGAGGAAGATGCAATAAGGCTGCAGGGTGACCTGGACAGGTTGTGTGAGTGGGCGGATACATGGCAGATGCAGTTTAATGTAGATAAGTGTGAGGTTATTCACTTTGGAAGTAAGAATAGAAAGGCAGATTATTATCTGAATGGTGTCAAGTTAGGAGGAGGGGGAGTTCAACGAGATCTGGGTGTCCTAGTGCATCAGTCAATGAAAGGAAGCATGCAGGTTCAGCAGGCAGTGAAGAAAGCCAATGGAATGTTGGCCTTCGTAACAAGAGGAGTTGAGTATAGGAGCAAAGAGGTCCTTCTACAGTTGTACCGGGCCCTGGTGAGACCGCACCTGGAGTACTGTGTGCAGTTTTGGTCTCCAAATTTGAGGAAGGATATTCTTGCTATGGAGGGCGTGCAGCGTAGGTTCACTAGATTAATTCCCGGAATGGCGGGACTGTCGTATGTTGAAAGGCTGGAGCGATTGGGCTTGTATACACTGGAATTTAGAAGGATGAGGGGGGATCTTATTGAAACATATAAGATAATTAGGGGATTGGACACATTAGAGGCAGATAACATGTTCCCAATGTTGGGGGAGTCCAGAACAAGGGGCCACAGTTTGAGAATAAGGGGTAGGCCATTTAGAACGGAGATGAGGAAGAACTTTTTCAGTCAGAGGGTGGTGAAGGTGTGGAATTCTCTGCCTCAGAAGGCAGTGGAGGCCAGTTCGTTGGATGCTTTCAAGAGAGAGCTGGATAGAGCTCTTAAGGATAGCGGAGTGAGGGGGTATGGGGAGAAGGCAGGAACGGGGTACTGATTGATAGTGATCAGCCATGATCGCATTGAATGGCGGTGCTGGCTCGAAGGGCTGAATGGCCTACTCCTGCACCTATTGTCTATTGTCTATTGTCTATTGCATTTCATTGCCATTTCTCATCAGTATCACATCCAATTTTTTGTAAGGATGATCAAATGTAAGGTTAGTTTTGGACCTCAGTTTTGGAAATAAGACTTAGAATAATAGAATAAAGCCAGTTAGTGCTAGAATGAGAACTTGTCTATCTCAGCACTATGCCCAATGCGGGCTTGGATAGAAGAACATCTGGTCTAATGTGGAGGAAAGAGGCAGATAACATGTGCCAGAGAACAATTTGAAAATTTGTTGCATCAAGACAAAGAAAAGGTAATTTTGAATCTTGTTAAACTTAGTTCCAATGTCATTGCAGTAATGCGGGAGTTCTGCACTAGTGGATCATCTTTCAGATAGGACTTTAAATGGAGACTTTGTCAACCCTCCCATCCTTCTACCCATACCCATCATTGGAGCATTTCTCCAACATATTCTGCATCACTGGGTGTGCCTTGACCAAGTAGCACATACCAGCTCTGTTTGTGAAGTCTACGATGCCCAGATGATCTTCTATCCAAGTCTGAATTAGGCATAGCTCTACATAGTTCTGAGATAGATGGGTTCTCATTACTAACTGGCTTTGTTCTATGTAGGAAGGAACTGCATTAGCTGGTTTAAACCGAAGATAGACACAAAATGCTGGAGTAACTCAGCGGGACAGGCAGCATCTCTGGAGAGGAGGAATGGGTGATGTTTCGGGTCGAGGCCCTTCTTCAGACTGTCTCGACCTGAAACATCATTAATTCCTTCCCTGCAGAGATGCTGAGTTACTCCAGCTTTTTGTGTCTATCTTTGGCCTTTTTCTATTATCTCTACTTGTTTTTTTCAATTGTTGTTGTGATCAGTCTTTTAGGATTACAACACTAATAGGTTGCTGAAAACGAAGCCTCTTTTTTTAAAAAGCAGGTTAATTTAAGAGCTGCATTCCTTCTTGCAGAAGGAACATAGAACATTTCAGCCAGAGTGGATATTTTCCTTGGGACAATGCCAACAATTGAGTGAGATGATCAAAATGCCAGGTTCATGGCATAATGTTGGACAAAGACACATCTATCTATATATATATATATAAGGTGAACATGGTACCTGGGAAAAGAAATGTATTGTACAGTGTATGTACAGCAGTAAATAAAGGAAATGGGTCGAATAAAGAAACTTGGTACTTTAATTTTCCTACACCTATTGAAGGTAAGAAAATTCCTATTTAATTAGATTCTGCAGGAACAAAAGAATTTCAAAAAAATGAAATTGCTCAAGTATGAAAGCTTTGTATCAAAAAACAGCTGATCACATCTGAAACAAATTATTAACATATGCAGATGAGGTGAGGGGGCATTGCCTGGAAATGTATTCCTGGTCAGCAGCATTAAACCTGTCGTGTGACAGTGTGGTGTAGTGTACACTACCTGCAACATTCATTCATGTGTATCAGGTTTGTTGACATCTGCAAATTACATTAATTACCCAGTTCAGAAATCATAACAATAATAGCCAGCAAAAGGATGAAAATAACATTTTGGATCTAAAATAAAAATAATTGTTGGCCTGACGTTCGTTCCACTGAGTAGGAACTATGCTAGCAGGATCGCCAGGGAAGGGAGGGGGAGGGGTCAGTTATTTCTACAAGGTTGTTTGCTATTGTAGTTTCTGCTAGCTAAGGAGGGCCCAAAATGGCTGTGTTTTACATATATATGTTTTTCGTGAATCTTTTACTAATGCAGTTAGTGAATGTATACTTATCACCATTATCTTCCTATTAACGTTGAGTGTTTTTACATTTGCCATCACTCTAAAATTATTAATGCGCCTAGGGGTATATTTTAATTTTGCATCATGACCCTGGAGCTATGGATAAATATAAATGCAATACAGAAATCATGGAACTCTATTGCAGATATCTTGAGTTGTAATTACCAGCAACAAAGTCCATTTATATTAGCAGCTTTGACCCAGAGAAATGCTCTAAGATGCCTTTCAGGAGTAGTTATCAAATTGACACAGAGCATTGCAAGAAATTGTGGTGAGTGACAATATATTTGATCGAAAGAGGGATATGTGACTAAAAATACTAGAGACACACAGCAGGACAGGCAGTGTCACGGAGAGAGAGGCAGTGTGAATATCTCAAGTCAAAGACCTTGTTTTGGAATCAGCAGAATCTTTTAATGGAAGGTCTTTGACCTTTCCACAGATGCTGCCTGACATAATGAGTGTTTCCAGATTTATTAGGTTTTGAGGTACATCTTGGTGAGGGAATTGGTGCATCGCAGGGTGTCATGGTGTCAGTACAGGGGAGTACTTGAAGCAACCAGCAGCTGGGTTTACTTGGAGAATCTAGATAGTAGTTTGGTGGTGCGGGAGAGACATTACTAGAGCTTGGCACCCCACCCAATCATCCCGTTCATGGCTTGCAGATGGCTTGGTTACAATATTTAAGATTCACCTTTGGAACGTCCACACCACTTGAAATTAATTTCCAGATTTCACTCTTCCAATGTCCCCCTGTCTAACCTCCACTTCTCCACACTTTGAAATTCAGCTCATCCGAAACACTGATCCCTTTCTGTTTCTGATCTAATGCCTCATTCCCTCAATTCTGACGTCTCTTTCCATTTAACTACTAGCACTTTTTGCAGTTGTATTTCAACTGGCTAGGTAAACCCTTGGGGCTGGAACTTCTCTTAAACCCCTCAATCTTTCTCTTTTGTTTCCAAGATATTTGACCCTTTCCTCCCAGGACACAGCTTTTAGTTGTTTAATTCCCACCCTTCACCCAAATCCATTAATCTCATTCTTTGCCTCGGGAGGTGAGTGTGATGCCTTGTTTGCCTGAAGCTAGAATATACATTTCAGTCAAGCAAGGTTCCTTGCTGGGGTAAATTAACTCAAAACATTTTACTTTGTGTCCTTTTCTTAAAAAAGCAGTCACTCTTTTCAATTTGCGATTAGTTTTGACGGTAAATTAGTTCTGCCTTTTGTGCAATGTTTCTTAGGATTATGCAAAGCTTATACATTTTAGCACATAAGCACCAAATTTACATATCAGTTGTAATGGCAATGCACCATAATTCATCACAAAAATATTCCTCATTCTGATTTAAAATGAGATACTTATTGATTTTCATTGTATAACCCACTGACCAACTCTGCCACATTAAAAATTAATTTGGTGTAATTAAATACAGGTGCGTGCAAAATAACTGCCCTATAGGTAGGTTACAGTCTTAAATTAAAAATTCATTTTGTGTAATTAAAAACACATAGAAGCTCCCCCTTGTCAAACTAACATAGACAAATTAAAAATTAATTTTGTGTAATTTTAAGCCACCATCTGACAAGACATATGTTATGGGAATTCAAGGATATCACCAAACTTTAGTTCCCAAAATTTAGATTAGTAAGGGAGGTTCCATGGAGGTGTGGATTTTACAATTCTGCTCATGCTCATTGGTGTTTCTGCTTCATATGTTCTATTTATCTTATTTCTAATGCTTTGGTTTGTAGACTTGTGTTCGCAGTTCTCTCATCATTACATTTATGATTTATCCACCATAGAATGAACTGCCCCTTCTGCCAAATCAACAGGTGAAGGCAGCCGGACAGGTATGTGTATGGCCCAGTGAGAGCAGTGCAGATGCCACAAGAAGCTTTCTCAGCTTGGCAACCAGAGCTGTAAAGGACTCAAGAACCATGATCCGTGCACCTCAGAGCCACTAGATTCAGTGATGAAAGAAGGTTTGACAATGCAAAATAATACGGAGGGTTCCTAATACTATCTATCCATTAGAATGGATGGTCTTTGATTTGTCAAACCTGCCACAGAGTAGTACGGATACGGCATTGGGGAAAGCAATTTAGCAAGAAGTCCTTAGTTGTTGCAGAAAGTAAATTGCTGGAGTGATTCCAGGCATGAGGACTTGTCTGGGGAAACTAGGCTTTTTCTGCTTGGAGTAATAGTGGTTATAAAAAGATTTGACAGTTAAAAATCAGGAGGGAAATAGGCAAGGTTAATGAAGAAAACTGTTCTAATTGATGCCAGGGTCAAGACACTGAGAGCTCACATTTTGTGTGATTGGTAAATAGGACTTATACAGGTTAGCATAATGTAGATGAGGGAACAACTCTTTCCATGCTTTAAGCAGTTATGATCTGGTCTGCTCTGCCTGAAAGAATGATGGAAACAGATTCACTTATGGCTTTAAAAAATGAATTGGATAAATGCATGGGAGGTGATGGGGGGGGGGGGGGGGTTGCAGGTGCATTGAAAAGAGCTGAAACTAACTGGCATATTGCTGTAAAAAGCCAATATAAATCTGATGGGTCAAATGGCTCTTTCCAATGGTGTAACATTTCTGTTTTCTACTGTCCTATTAATTGAGGTAAAGAATTGACTCCTGCAATGCAGAATACAAATTGATTATTTAAAAATGATTAATGCCTAAATTGTTTCAATTCAGGAATGAAGATATTGGACATTGCCTTCCAACTTTCGTCCTGACACCAGCACTCCCTCAACACCCAGCATTTCATAACACACAAAAAAATCCAATTTAAAACAATGATCGCCATGCAAACATCCCTGGGATTAAATCTGGCCTGTCACAGTCCTGACCTCCCACGACCATCATGTTGTAGCTTTGGGCCCTCCACTTGATTCCTCATTATGTTTTTCACAGGATTATTGAGAAAGGTGGTCGTTATTTTTTTCCAGTTTTCTCCCCCCCGCACACATACTTCATAAATCATCCCCCACACATTATATACCATAAAGGAGACACACCATGGGGGCAGCACAGTGGGGCAACGGTAGAGTTGCTGCCTTACAGACCCAGAGACCCGGGTTTGATCCTGACTATGGGTGCTGTCTGTAAGGACGTTGTACACTTTGTCCGTGACCTGCATGGGTTTTAGTGTTAGTTTTAGTTTAGAGATACAGCAAGGAAACAGGCTTTTCGGCCCACCAAGACCGATCCCCGCACATTAAGACTATCCTACACACACTAGGGACAATTTACACATACACCAAGCCAATTAACCTACAAACCTGGACATCTTTGGAGTGTGGGAGGAAACCGAAGATCTTGGAGAAAACCTGCGCGGTCACGGGGAGAACGTACAAACTCCATACAGACAGCACCCGTAGTCGGGATTGAACCCGGGTCTCCGGCACGGCAAGTGTTGTAAGGCAGCAATTCTACCATGGTGCCACCGTGGCATTTTCTCTGGTTTCCTCCCACACTCCAAAGACGTACAGGTTTGAAGGCTAATTGGCTTGATATAATTGTAAATTGTCCCTAGTGTGTGTAGGATAATGTTAGTGTGTGGGGATCGCTGGTCGGCGCAGACTCGGTGGGCCAAAGGGCCTGTTTCCGCGCTGTATCTAAACTAAATTTCATAAATTCGGGAAGTAAAGGTAAAATATCTTTCATTCATTATTGTGATTTAAAGCACCACTTGATACCATTTCTCTTTATTAACACCTGATAATGGGAATTACATTTTGTAAAATACATATATTCTCCTTAGAAAAGCACATGAAAATGTCTCATGAATACCAGTGCATTATTTCCAAATGTTTAGTTTTGGATACTTTTAGATTGTTTGCTTTTTGAATCATGCTCTAATATTGTCTTCAAACTAATGAGATGTGGGTGGTATCGCACAGATTGATGAAGTAAGATTGTAACCAGGGTCATAAGTAGGCTGGGCTGAATAGTACAGGTTGCTGAAGTCATTGTCCCCACATGTCCTACCTACACAAAACAGTTCAAATCCAGTCTGGCCAATTACCACCGATCAATCCGCTCTCATTTATCAGCAATAAAAAAGTACTTACTAATAACTTTCTAAGCACCACTTAGTTTATGATCTGTCATGACCAGGAAGTTTATAACTATGCTGGATTTGGTTCAAACATGGATAAAAGAAAATTGAATTCCTGAGGTGAGGTACAAGTAACTGACCTTGACATAAAGCCAGGTGAGAATCACCTGGGAATCTGAAATAAAAATAGTTAACATTTCAGGTTTGGTTTTGATGAAGGATTCCAGATCTGAAAAGTTAACTGTTTCACTTTCCATATGCGTTGCCTGACCCACTGAGTGTTTCCAGCCTTTTCCACAATTAGTTGTGGCATTAAGGAGCTGCAGTACAACCAAGGGCAATGGGAATCACACTGGAATTCCATGTACCTCACACCAAGGAATGTGGTTATGATTGTTGGAAGCTGAAGTGTCCCATTGCTATACGTGTACCTTAGGGTAGCATGCTGAAGGTCAAAAACAGAATGGTCACTGATGATTGCAGTTTTATTGGAATCCCCTCAGATAATATAGTCCATGAGATCGAAACGGTAATTTGGTTTGGACTGATGTGGATAAAAATCATTTACGCCGCACAATTACCAGTGAACAGCCACCTCCACTGCAAGAGGGACCATTCAACTGCCCTTGATAGTCACTGGCACTCCCAACATTGAATTCCCATCAATGTCTTGGTGCCCATGAACGGCCAAGAGCATAATTGGACCAGCCAAGTAGATCATCTCTAATGGACATACAATTTGAGGTTGGGTATTTGGCACCAAATAACAAACTCTAACTTTCCACCATCTACAAGCCATGAGTCAACGGAACAGTTGAAAACCATTTACCATCCTCAATGGGAGCATTTGAAAACCAAGGAGGATAAATCAGCCTTTTGGGTAGCTCGCCTTAAGGCTTTGCACTTTTTACCCCTGTCACATGCACGGCAGCAACTCGCTAAACTTCCTTTGACATTACAATCACTGCTCAGGACTATTTCTACCTGTCAACCAAAAGCAACAGTAGTTCCAAAACGTGCAACATGACTTGGAAAGGAATTGTTATTCCTTCCCTGAAGCAGGATCATAACTGAGAACTGTGATGGGCAACAAAAAGCTGGGAATGGGAGAAACGCGTTGAGTGTATTTAAAGATTTCCCCCACCAACAACACCTCGGGCAATTAAGAAACAGCTCACCTGTCAGTGATACATCCCAGGTATAAACACCCAGAAACATTGGCGGGGAGGATCAACTGAGAGGATATCACTGCTGAACCTTCAAGGTTACTCTAATCAATCAGGTTGAGTTGAGTTTAGTAACCTGGCATTCACTCTAGATAGCATTTACCAAGCAAATGTTTGGAAAAGAGAGAACATCTGGAGAGATGCACAATCAGGTTATTGAGGTTATTGAGGAATAATTATACTAAATTCTTATTATTCTAAAGACATTAAAGGGAAATTGATATTAAATTAGATCCTAACCAATTGTTACTTTGATGCATTTGAGTTCCTAGAGATATAATGGATTAAACAATAATTGATTTATTTATTATTCTCCTAAAGTGTCAAATAATTTGTTTACTGTTTACCTGTGAGCAACAGACAGAGATTAACAACCAACAAGAAACAACAAGGGGCCTGGGAGACTTTAAGGCCTCTTCTTCATGCCCTACTCCTCTGCCTGCCGGAACTCAGCAGCAAGCTCAGCTTACTGACGGTTATGAACCGTGATGTAGAGCAGAAAGCTGAAACTGGAGACACCAACATACAATGTATGGTCAGACGTGGCTGGAATATTGGGTGCATTTGGATCAGGGAAAGCAATGACTAAAATCCACACAGCCATCTTTTGCTCCATATAATTTGATAAATCTGGTTACCATTACATCTGGTAAAAAAAAAATAATTTGATCAAGTTCTAGATTTATTTTCCCTTTTTGTTTCAAAAGTATTATCTGGTTTCACTCATTTATTTATATTTTTTTGTTCTTCAAATTCTGTCCAGAAAATTATATTGTCCTATTCTCTACTGCACCTCTCTGATATAAAATTGGTAAAATAGATCATTCCTAAAGCTTTATAAACATTGATAAATGCAAAGCAAGTTTGTGAACCCTGACTCTCCTACCTCTTTATAACCAAGTATCAGAATTGGTTTGAGATTTAGTGCCTAATTCTACTGGTCTGGGCTCTCACATGTTGCAAAACACGTGAACATCATTCTGCTCGAAATGAAGAACAATATGCATTCAAACTTTTGTTTATTTTACCTCCTGATGGATATGAAAATTAAATAAGTACTGTATATCATCTCCTGACTGAATAATCCTCTGTAGCGCCTAATCTCTGCAAATTAGGAAAGTATTCTGATTTGTCTTTATTTTATCCAAAATAGGCTTCAGAAATCTTTATCTCACATGTTGACATAATTTTGCTCTGTCACTTTGTACACTTGTGTTCTTTTTGTATCTCCTTTCTTTCTACATTACAGTTCTATAACATTATGACATCTGCAAACTTGGAAGTTCAGCTAGATATTAATGCATGTAGTGGAAGGCTGATATTCCTGTGCTGAACTCTGAGCACCTTTCACCACATTCTGCCAATCTTAGAAGTTCTCTTTTACACGTTTTATTGCCTGCCTCCCAATCAGTTCTGGATCCATATCATGTGATTACCTTCAATCCTCCCATTTTTGCTGCTAGTTTGGAATCATAACATCAAATAGCATGGAAACAGGCCCTTCGGCCTGACTTGCACATGCCAACCAATATGCCCATCTACTCTTGTCCACCTGTCTGTGTTTGACCTACATCCCTTTAAACCTTTCATATCCCTCTAAACCTTTCCTATCCATGTAATGTACCTGCCCAAATGTGTTTTAAATGTTATCATAATAATATTGTATAGTTACTTGTGCCGATCATTGACAAAGGCGTTCCTGGTTCCACAAATGAAGACTTTGTGAAGGGGCTGGGTATAGCAGTTATTGGTTGTGATAGAATTTATCATTGGTTATCAGAAATCCATATTGGTTCTATTGATTTTAACTAGGAACAGCACATTGGGCAGGCAATATACCCTGTGTGTATACCATAAGCAACCAAAGTTGAATTCCCATTAACCCCTGACATATCCTTCAAAACCTCAAGTTGCTTCAAATATTCTGCTCAATAGAACATTGCTAGAGAAATGGCAAACAGTTAAGCAGCCAGGCTACATTTTTAAATAGTGTTATTGATACCTTTCTCCATATTTAAAGAGGGGCCATTTCAGTTTTGGATGCTCAGAAAGATGAATAAAATGAAGGCTTTTGGAATCTGCTATTGACAGTGCAGGTTCCGCACTACTAACCCCTGATAGATCCTCTCTCCCTATATTAATAATAATAATAATAATAATGCATTACATTTATATAGCGTTTTTCAAACACTCAAAGATGCTTTACAGGGATTACTAGAACATAGAGAAGAAAATAAATAGATAAATAAGTAAACGAACAGAAAAAGGAGACAGAAGGGTCTCGACCTGAAACGTCACCCACTCCTTCTCTCCAGAGATGCTGCCTATCTCGCTGAGTTACTCCAGCATTTTGTATCTATCTTCATTTATTATTAATTGTATTATCAATTGTATTTGTCAATACCATGCATATTGTTTACTGAGAGCTTCATGCCAACAAGGAATTTCTTTGCACCCTGACAATAAAGTAATCTGAATCTGAACCATGAGGTTAAACGAAATAGAACTGAGGCCATATGACCTCTTGATCCTCCTCTGCCATTCAAATGTGATGGAGTCATGTTTGCCTGAGTCTTAATTAGTAAATCTAGATCACAGCTGAGTGGTTTTTCTGAATTACTTGTCTCAATGTTGATTGTATGCAAGTCAATGGATGCTCTTGGTAATCAAATTCTATTGTTGAGAAAGCTTTTCAATATGATAGTAACAATCAATAGTTCTTGGTTGATGCTGTCCGTTAGATGTTTTCCTTCACAGTGATATCACTGCAATCCTTTGTTCTCAGTGAATCACAAGAAACAGAACATTTGCAGAAAAATCCATCATCAAGTAAAAAAAACAACAACTATTTTTAAGCTATTTTAAAACTGTTTTGAGTGTTACTCATGTAGTTGACAATAGCTAGGCCACTATGTTGATTTGGAGCTTTCGCATTCTCTACCAGTTATATCTTGATGATACGGAAGGGGAAGGTTTTCTATGGTTGGGACTGTGGAACACCATTAAGGGCCTGTCCCACTTAGGCGATTTTAAGGCGACTGCCCGCGACTAGGCTGTCGCCAACAGTTCGCCGGGGTGTCGCGGGCATGATCGTGAGGAGTTTTCCAAAAATCGTAGTGGATCTCAGCGCGTCGCTGAGAAATCATCCGGAGTGAAATTTCTCGGCGACAGCTGGCTTGTCGCCAGGTATCGTTGCTTATTGCAGGCGCCGTCGCATGCTGTCCCCAGGTTTGATAGGTTCTCTTAGATGCATTTAGAAGCACATAATATTAAAATAAGTAAAGTCATTTCAAAATACCATAAAATGCTTGTTTTTAACCAATTTATTTACCGTCAGGACATTTGACAGGTAGATTGGAGGCGACAGTTTGACGGTCAGGTAAGCGTGGGGATTTTCACGATGTTTATGGCCATCAGCCATTACATTTAAAGTGGGCACGCAACCCAGAAACCAGATATGCATCTCCCATACATTTTCAAAGAATGCTCACACACTTTTCACAAAAATCCACTTAACCACATTGAAATTTTTTTTTTTAAGACAGCTATTAGTAAACTGGAAGTAAATCCAGTTTATGCCTTGTTACAGTGAAGCTTAGTTTTTAAGTAACCCATACGATATTATAGTTCAAAACTCTCAAGTACTTACCGACTTGTCAGTAATTTCAGCAACAATTAGGACGCCAGAGAAGCATTGACAGCGTGGGAATTTCACGATGTTTCCGAAGACGGTGTAATCTCGACCTGACTCGGCATTGTCGTGGTCATTGTCGTCGGGTAAAAGAAAATTTTGGCGATCTGCTTCGACTTTGACAGTCGCCGGCAGTCGTCAAAAAAATCGCCTAAGTGGGACAGGCCCTTAAGGCTTTCAAATCCTTTTTTAAAAAATTGTTCCCTCATCCACTAATCACCTTGTTCTTTGGAGACACATGAGACTGCCCATGCTGGAAACAAAAGGTAAACTGCTGGAGGAAACCCTCACCTGCACAATAGACTGTTCATTTTCCTCCACAAGTGCTGTCTGATCCACTGAGTTCCTACAGCAGTTTGTCACGTTATTCTTTAGTCCTTTCCTCTCCATTCTTGAAATTTGTCCTGGTTTTTGTATGAATATGCCCAGAAGCTGATGTTAATGGAATAAATTATTTAGCAATGAGTGTACCCACTGCAAACATTTCATGTTCATGGTCAAAGTAAAATTTCTCTTGACATTGTTTGTGATGAGCTGATTTATGGGAATGACACAGGATTTGAAAACAAATTTTATTTTAGCTTTGATCCCCATTCTTATTTTGTTCATGAAAAGACTTCATCTAGCTTCTCATGTTACTAAAACAGCATTTTAACATAGCACCGACTGGTGCTGAAACCATTTGTAAGAAAAGAACAATTTGTGAGGGCTGGTAGTCTAGTGGATAAAAGTGAGCAAATAAATGTGGAAGGCCCACATTTGATGCTTCTCGTGCTCTTCTCTGTACTTGTTCTTGGTTGAGATGTTGCAAAAGGAGCAGTGTGTGTCTGATTGTTTTCCAAAATTCATGTCAATAAGTGTGCTTATAAATATGAACCTCTGTTCAATTAAATTGCCTGTTTTTGCTCACAATCCAGATTACTACGGGGAAAATTTCCTCTGGGGAAATTATTGCAATGATGTAGCAATACACTTTCAGAAGAGATCAGTGCATGCAAAATGAGAACATTTGGGACAATAAGTCTATGGTTATGTGTACAACAGAATCTCAAATAAAAATTCAATTTGTCTGTCTAGGAATAGATATTTACAAATTGTACATCAATGAGCTAACTTGGACCAGGGGAATAAACTAATTTTAGGAAAAAAATCAATTGCATGCAAGTTAGATTTAGGTGACTGAAGTGTTTCATCACAGTATGGGAATGAAGCAAAGATTCAGAATACTTCTTAACCCCAAGCAGTTCCACGTTGAAAGGGCAGGTGATTAAGCATGGCAAAGTTGAGAAAAAAGTAAAGGCAATCCAGTATTTTGTCTATTGTACGATAGCTTATGACACAGTATTGGTGCGAAGTACAAATCCTTGCACTGCATTTTATCCTCAAATAACACTACTCAACATCTGTCCCACAAGATTCAGACTATGAGAATAAGGTTTATCTGCGATATTATTAGATAGGCTTGCCAGGCTTGTGCAAGTGGTGGATAGTCAATTAAGCCATTAGAGAACACTGTTGCTTACCTTGGCATGTCTGCTGCCCTTATCTGCTTCTGCTTTTCTTTCGATATGCAGATCTCTGCAGCTGGGAAAATTGTAGCGATGATGAAAACTGTTTAAGCCATAATTGTTTTCTTTTAAGCGGAGGAATTAAAGGAGAGATTTAATTGGGGGAGCTGGATAAAGAGGAATAATCCTTTTCCTCTTCGTGGAGGGGTCAAAATATCAGGGGCCATAGATTGGTAGTAATTAGTAGAAGGAAGAGAGGTGAGCTGCGGAAATACCTTTTCACCCCAAGGTTGGTGAGGGTTTGGAATTCACACTGCCTGAAAGGGTGATATATGCAGGTACTCCATGAGCTACAATAAAAATAAATTAAATCAAAACAGTTGACACGGTTTATCATCGTGCAGTTCAACAAACATGAATGTCAACAAATTCTCCTCAAACCTGGCATGATTTATTCTTTAAAATGTCCTATGTATATTTTATTACTCCCTGGCAAAACTAGGAATGGACCTGGTCCTGACACTAGCTTGTCACGAATGATGGTGGACGTGCAAACAGTTAACAGGTAGCAAAGCATCCAAGAGCATGTGTATCTTCAAAGATGGCAGAGTCCTGTACAAGTATGGTTGAAGAATTTCTGTCAGTCAGAAGCTCCGTGTGGATGGTTTAACTCCGTGTGGATGGCCTTTTCTTGATGTTCCCATAGTCTCACACAACTGTGTTCAGCCAATTTGGCTCACTTTGCATGGCATCAAGAAATTCCTGGTTGTGGTGCAAAAGAATTGTATTCCAGAACCAGCCATGATGGATTAACTGTAGCAATGCCATACATCAAAATGTGTAGAAAATTACCCAGGTATTTCCACTCCTTGAGATGCAGGATACCTGCAGCCTGGCTGACTCCCACTCATTCAGTCTCCTCTCATTCAGCAGCAATGTTATATCATGCAGCACTCGCTCACTGATAAACAAAGCTCTAGTGGACAGGTTGGGTTCTTTCATGACGACTTAGATCCAGACTCATCACAGTCTTGACTTAAACATAGACATGAGTTGAAATCCCAGAGTGTTTGCCCTCAAGATAAAGTCAACATTTCACAGTGGCATCAAGATATGTTAGTAAATTGGTGTTAATGGAAAGCAAAGGGAAAGCTCTCCTGGATGAACACATATCCAGCACAAAAGCACACCAGTGAATTGAATATCCAGTGCTAACTGGCATCCTTCACATCATAGGAGCGTGGGTGGCTAATCCATTACTGTTTCATTTGTGTTCTCCTAAAACTGAATTTCACCCCTACGTACCTTCTGAAGCTGGTTGTATTGTAGATCTTTTCAAAGGGACAAAGGTCTCACAGTTTACTGTACCATGCTGTGGGACTTTATTAGTTCCACTGACCATGGATCGGTTTTAAGGATACATGTAGTGAGTGTACCTAGTCAGAATGCTAGTAGCAACATGCATGTTATTAACTTGCTATTCATCGCATCCATCCAATCTCAGTAACCCTACACCTCACATGGTGTGTTGCGGGGATGGAATGACCTGCATGAATACCCAATCCCACTATGCACGATCTGGCGCAAGGAATCTAGCCAAACAGCTCTTTGTGCCGCTTTTCTATTGTGTTTTCAGTTAATTAAGTAACTTATCTCCCCAAGACAACTTTACACTGTTGCTTAGGAAAACTGGGCAATAACCCATGCATTCACTCTGAGGGACCTAAAACACGGTCATTTTGACTGTAACTGATGGAACTGCTTTTGTTGAAGTAATTGGGTCATTATTGGCAGCGTCCTTGGGCAATCATGGACTGCGTTTTTAATTGAGTTTGTTTTGATCTATATCTATTGTGAATGGCTTATTCAGGATGGGCCCTCATTAACCTTGCCAGGTGCAAACACTTCATTCTGTCAACTTGCGGACTGGCAAAGGAGTAAGGTTCTAAGAAATATGCTAATTTTCTCCATTCAATGGTACCTAATAGGATTGATCATGCCAGTCACAGTTGAAAAAAAACGGGCTACCTATTTAGGTGTTCACCGTTTACTTCATTAAGTTGCAGGGATATACAGCAAAATGTGGAATTTAATCTAGCTGAGGAAGGCTGTTGTCTGCTCTGTCCACTGAAGCAGAATAGTTCTCACAGGAATGACACTGGTATGGCTTTCCCGATAAACGGTAGAGGTCTGCAGCTGGTAGAATACATAACCTACCCTGCGGGCAAGTCTAATTCTTCCAATTCTTCTTTTATGTTCAGTTAGGAAGAGCAGGTTTGGCCCACTGAGCCTCACCGAGATGATTGCAATCTCCAATGACCATGTACCTCCCTCCCACGAGATTAATTAATTGGAGAGTCCATGGGAGACCGCAGCTATTTACAATATACATTCATGACTTGGATGAAGGGATTAAAAGTACCATTAGCAAATTTGCAGATGATTTGTGTGATGGTCTAAATCATGGAATTCCCTGCTCAACATTTTTGTTGGTTTGTCCTTGTCAGAAGGACTCCAGGAGTTAAAGAAGGTTTCTCCCAAAAACCTTCTCAAAGGCAATTGGGGATGGGCAATAAATGTCATCAACATGCAGATCCCCACAAATGAATAACTAAAGAGCTTTATTGACACATCAAACCAGTCACAATTTAATTTAGTCGTTTTGACAGTCACTATTTCATCTTCGTTGTCTGATACCTATTTATAATATTTCAGAAGAAACGTCAGTTTCCAAATCTTAGTGTATCTATTATTTTGAAGGCTTGAGATTCAAAGTAAATGAAAAAATCCTTCCCATTATTTAGTGTAGTTTTCCTTAATCATGAAATGGAAGATTTACACGCTGGCTTGTGTAAAGTCACTCCATAATATTTCGTTATATATTTTGGCTTTTTTTTTTTTTTGTTAATTTGATATTTTGTTTCTTGAACAACAAACTCAGAAACAACTTGTGTACAGATAGAAATGAAGACTTAAAGATGCAAGTTGCAAGATTTTGCCATTTGTGTGTGTTGGACCTGCTGTGAAAATGATAAATGGCACTTTAAATTTTAACCATATTGAACAAAGTTTCTGTATGCCCAAAATATGTTCTCCATGTTCTAAAACCAATTATTTATCAACTTATGCAAGGTCTTATATTGGTTCTGGTACATCTAATTTTGAGGTAACTTGAATAAACACCATGGCTATGTTAAATGCCTTGGCTATGTTAAAGATGGTTGAATTCTGAAGCACACATGGGTAGTTTCCAGCCCTCCCTGATTGTCAGGGAGTCTTCTGTAATTAATATAAACTCTCACTAAGAGCACAGAGTAATCTGGAAGGTAGGTTGATCCATGGGATGACATGAATGTGTACTGGCCAGAGACTGCACCACTTGGGTTGACTAATTTGAGGAATGATCTTTTCACCAGTGCGAACACTTTTGACGTGGTATAATTGCACCAACATTGTGCTTCCACACTTCCCTGCGGGTGGTTAGGTGGGTATCACGCAAGTTCACAGGTGAAAAGGTGGAAAGATTGAGGCGAGAGCCACATATTTCTGCCAGAAAGGCCTAATATCATGGTCCTCGTCCTGTCATGTTTTAGTTTTAAAAGTCACTTTCATGAAAGAATCCTTAACACATCAGTTTTAATTTGTCACCTGATCTTGTTTTGAAAATTAAGATAAACTCCATTAATGACAATATAATCACAAAGTTATAATGGCATTAGCAATTCTTAGCTATTTATTTCCCAGTCCTTTGTTATCTATATACTAAAACTCTCGTTTGTTTGTTTGTTCCTGAACTATAGCCAAAACGATACACGATAGCGCAACAATTTTAGGCCCACCTTACTCACCGTCGTCCCATTGGTGCTAATGGAAGAAGTTTCATTGAAATTGGTGTTATATCTTTTAAGTTATTCACATTTTAAAGTTTAAATCTATCTCCTCGCGAGGGAGGGAGGAAGGGGAAGGAGGGTGGAAGGGAGGGGGAGGAGGAGGGTGGAGGGGAGGAGGGTGGAGGGGAGGAGGGTGGAGGAGGGATGGGGAGGGGGATGGGGAGGAGGGGAGATGGGGGAGGGGAGGGGATGGGGAGGCGGAAGGAGGGGAGATGGGGGAGGGGATGGGGAGGGAGGATGGGGGAGGGGGAGAGGGGAGGGGGGATAGGGGATGGGGGGAGAGGGTCCTGCACCAATGCAGGAGAGGTTTGTGCCCAACAGGTCCACTTGGTCTAGATTTTATATAAATATATATATGAAAACAGTTTTTACAACACTGTTGACTCATGTTAGTCTTGGTTAACTAACAATTGCCGCTACATAATGCAATATTTCAATGACCTCCAAACAATGGTTTAGTTCCTGTAGTTTGAATTCTCAAAATGCCAATAAACTGAGCAAGAAACAAAATGCTGGACGAACTCAATGGGTCAGGTAGCATGTATGGAAGAACGGACAGACAATATTTTGGATCGGGATCCCTCTTCAGGCTGATCAGTTCCGACTTGAAACATCATCTGACCATTCCCTCCACAGAAGATGCCTGACCCACTGAGATCCTCCAGCACTTTGTTTATTGCTAAAGATTCCAGCATCTGCAGGGGTTTTTTCTCTGATGCCAAGGTACTGATTGGATATCTGCAAATCACATCAAGGATTTATTGAGTGAAAGATTTTCTAATAATCCAAGGTGTAGACATAAACTTGGATATTGAGAATATCAATTCATTGCCTGTTGTAGCTGGAGCTCTGTTCTTGAGTAACGTTTGATCAGCAGATATTTGAGGTAACATGGATGACCGATTTAATCACACATACTTTTGTCAGCTCCATCTCAATTATTGTGTTATTTATGGATAATGAAAGGCTAGAGAATATGTTCTAGGCATAATCTGCAATGGATGTGTTTTTGAATAAAGTATTCACCATTTATAATAAGGTTTTTGTGACATAATAGCATTTAACATTTTTCATCAGTTTGTTAGCTATGCATATTTTGAAGGGCATTTTTCAAGTTAGATTCATCTTTGATGTTTTTCTGGTTTACACCTTGCGCTGTGAACTTTTAAAGTCATTTGGAAATTAAATGTTTTCATGAATGTTACAATGGATTTTTAAATAGATTTCCTCATTCAATGATTATTTTCTGTGTGCATACATCAGTGCTTTCCAATGTCTCTTCAAAGGTAATTTTATAATTCCAACAAAATCAATCTCTAATATTTTGAAATTAACTTAAGAGATACTGTAACTAGAGCCAGTTAATTTATTACTGTTGTGCCATTGGCTATTTGTTGCAAAATCTCTAAGAGTTATGAATTGTTTAAACTACATAAACAAAGTACTATTTTTATTTGATCCACAACCATCTTTTCCATGTAAAGGGCTGCAGAGATGGTAGTGGTGATTTATCCTCGATGCACATCCCCTTATCCACATATGAAATTACATGCTGTGTATTGTGCAAGGAAAATGTAACTATCGCATCTTTGAACATGTGCATCCATTGGGAGTACAAGAACCTTGATTACTTGCTAACCGCAAGGACTGATTTCATGGCTGAAATTAAGTAAGTGTGAATTGCAGGTAAAAGTCCGTTTAAAAAAGAGCGCCAAAGGGACGCTAGCAGGCATTCAGTAAAGCGCATACCTCCAAGCTCGTCGGAGGAAGGCAGGATAGGAGTGAGTGCGGGGATTGGCTGAGCAATTAAATTAGAAGTTTGGTAGATTGGCCAATTAGTCAATTTAGTGACTGATATAAACAAGGCTTGCACAAGGGGTGTGGCCATGTCGAGGGAAGTGCCCTGTGAGAAAAGTGCGATTCTTTGGCTGCGAGTCTTCGGCGAGGAGGCTGAAGTGAGGAGGCTACACTTGTTTTTGAGCCTGAATTGTTTTTTGACACTAAAGTAATGGCAGATAAGTTGGTGCAGTGTGTTTCCTGCAGGATGTGGGAAGGTAGGGACACAGCTGGAGCTTCTGGGAGCTACACCTGCAAGAATTGTGTCCAGGTGCAGCTCCTGAGTGGGCGTGTGTCGGAGTTGGAAAAGCAGCTGGATGGCCTCAGGGCCATCCGGGATCACGAGGGTTTCCTGGACAGGACCTACTGTGAGACTGCCACGCCAAGGGTCCAGGTTGAGCGAAGGTGGGAGACCATTTCAAAGGGGAGTAAACCTGGGCTACAGGAGACAATAGACAATAGACAATAGACAATAGGTGCAGGAGTAGGCCATTCAGCCCTTCGAGCCAGCACCGCCATTCAATGCGATCATGGCTGATCACTCTCAATCAGTACCCCATTCCTGCCTTCTCCCCATACCCCCTCACTCCGCTATCCTTAAGAGCTCTATCCAGCTCTCTCTTGAAAGCATCCAACGAACTGTCCTCCACTGCCTTCTGAGGCAGAGAATTCCACACCTTCACCACTCTCTGACTGAAAAAGTTCTTCCTCATCTCCGTTCTAAATGGCCTACCTCTTATTCTTAAACTGTGGCCCCTTGTTCTGGACTCCCCCAACATTGGGAACATGTTTCCTGCCTCTAATGTGTCCAATCCCCTATTTATCTTATATGTTTCAATAAGATCCCCCCTCATCCTTCTAAATTCCAGTGTATACAAGCCCAATCGCTCCAGCCTTTCAACATACGACAGTCCCGCCATTCCGGGAATTAACCTAGTGAACCTACGCTGCACGCCCTCCATAGCAAGAATATCCTTCCTCAAATTTGGAGACCAAAACTGCACACAGTACTCCAGGTGCGGTCTCACCAGGGCCCGGTACAACTGTAGAAGGACCTCTTTGCTCCTATACTCAACTCCTCTTGTTACGAAGGCCAACATTCCATTGGCTTTCTTCACTGCCTGCTGTACCTGCATGCTTCCTTTCATTGACTGATGCACTAGGACACCCAGATCTCATTGAACTCCCCCTCCTCCTAACTTGACACCATTCAGATAATAATCTGCCTTTCTATTCTTACTTCCAAAGTGAATAACCTCACACTTATCTACATTAAACTGCATCTGCCATGTATCCGCCCACTCACACAACCTGTCCAAGTCACCCTGCAGCCTTATTGCATCTTCCTCACAATTCACACTACCCCCCAGCTTAGTATCATCTGCAAATTTGCTAATGGTACTTTTAATCCCTTCGTCTAAGTCATTGATGTATATCGTAAATAGCTGGGGTCCCAGCACCGAACCTTGCGGTACCCCACTGGTCACTGCCTCCCATTCCGAAAGGGACCCATTTATCCCCACTCTTTGCTTTCTGTCTGTCAACCAATTTTCTATCCATGTCAGTACCCTACCCCCAATACCATGTGCCCTAATTTTGCCCACTAATCTCCTATGTGGGACCTTGTCGAAGGCTTTCTGAAAGTCGAGGTACACCACATCCACTGACTCTCCCTTGTCAATTTTCCTAGTTACATCCTCAAAAAATTCCAGTAGATTTGTCAAGCATGATTTCCCCTTCGTAAATCCATGCTGACTCGGAACGATCCCGTTACTGCTATCCAAATGCTCAGCAATTTCGTCTTTTATAATTGACTCCAGCATCTTCCCCACCACTGATGTCAGACTAATTGGTCTATAATTACCCGTTTTCTCTCTCCCTCCTTTCTTAAAAAGTGGGATAACATTTGCTATCCTCCAATCCACAGGAACTGATCCTGAATCTATAGAACATTGAAAAATGATCTCCAATGCTTCCACTATTTCTAGAGCCACCTCCTTAAGTACTCTGGGATGCAGACCATCAGGCCCTGGGGATTTATCAGCCTTCAGTCCCATCAGTCTACCCAAAACCATTTCCTGCCTAATGTGGATTTCCTTCAGTTCCTCCATCACCCTAGGTTCTCCGGCCCCTAGAACATTTGGGAGATTGTGTGTATCTTCCTCAGTGAAGACAGATCCAAAGTAATGGTTTAACTCGTCTGCCATTTCTTTGTTCCCCATAATAAATTCCCCTGCTTCTGTCTTCAAGGGACCCACATTTGCCTTGACTATTTTTTTCCTCTTCACGTACCTAAAAAAACTTTTGCTATTATTGGCTAGTTTACCCTCGTACCTCATCTTTTCTCCCCGTATTGCCTTTTTAGTTAACTTTTGTTGCTCTTTAAAAGAGTCCCAATCCTCTGTCTTCCCACTCTTCTTTGCTATGTTATACTTCCTCTCCTTAATTTTTATGCTGTCCCTGACTTCCCTTGTCAGCCACAGGTGTCTCTTACTCCCCTTAGAGTCTTTCCACCTCTTTGGAATAAATTGATCCTGCAACCTCTGCATTATTCCCAGGAATACCTGCCATTGCTGTTCTACCGTCTTCCCTGCTAGGGCCTCCTTCCAATCAATTTTGGCCAGCTCCTGCCTCATGCCTCTGTAATCCCCTTTGCTATACTGTAATACCGACACTTCCGATTTTCCCTTCTGCCTTTCCATTTGCAGAGTAAAACTTATCATGTTGTGATCACTGCCTCCTAATGGCTCTTTTACCTCTAGTCCCCTTATCAGATCAGGATCATTACACAACACTAAATCCAGAATTGCCTTCTCCCTGGTAGGCTCCAGTACAAGCTGTTCTAAGAATCCATCTCGAAGGCACTCTACAAACTCTCTTTCCTGGGGTCCATTTCCAACCTGATTTTCCCAGTCTACCTGCATGTTGAAATCTCCCATAACCACCGTAGCATTACATTTTTGACACGCCAATTTTATCTCCTGATTCAACTTGCACCCTATGTCGAGGCTACTGTTTGGGGGCCTATAGATAACTCCCATTAGGGTCTTTTTACCCTTACAATTTCTCATTTCTATCCATACTGATTCAACATCTCCTGATTCTATGTCACCCCTTGCAAGGGAGTGAATATCATTCCTTACCATCAGAGCAACCCCACCCCCTCTGCCCAGGTGGCTGTGCTTATTGCAAACAGGTACACCTGCTTGGGAGCTTTCGGGGCAGAAGACGCTTCCAGTCTGAGCGACGGACAGGTCGGTGGCTCTAATCCAGGCAAGGAGACTCGACCGGGGAGACCGAAGTCGGGAAGAGCCATAGTAGTGGGTGACTCCATTGTCTAACGTACGGACAGTAGATTCTGTGGCCGCAGGCGGGACTTGAGGATGGTCTGTTGCATGAACGACGTCGGGAGGAAGAGGAAGGAGGTGCTGCAACGTGAGTTTAGATAGTTAGGAAGAAGACTGAGAAGTATGAAGTCGAGGGTGGTTATCTCTGGATTGCTTCCTGTACCTCGTGCTGGTGAGGGCAGGAACAGAGAGATTGGGGATATGAATGTGTGGCTGTGGGGTTGGTGCAGGGAGCAGGGATTTAGATTTCTAGACCACTGGGATCTCTCCTGGGGTAGGTGTGACCTGAACAAAAGGGACGGGTTACACCTTAACAGCAGGCGGGTCAATATTCTGGCAGGCAGGTTTGCTAGTGCTACACGTGTGGGTTTAAACTAAGTAGTGGGGGGAGAGGTTGACAAATTGGGAATATGAAGATGGAGTTAAAGGGGAAGCGAATACAGGAGAAATTGCAAAGGACTCTCAAATAAATGGGAAGGAAAGTTCTAGATGGGATAAGAGAGTAAGGCCAGGACCAATGGTGACTGGTGTGAGAGGGGAGGTGAATACCGAAGTTAAAGTGTTGTATTTAAATGCGCGAAGTATAAAAAATAAAGTAGATGAGCTTGAGGCTCAGTTAGACATTGGCAAGTATGATGTTGTGGGAATTACAGAGACATGGCTACAAGAGGACCACGGCTGGGAACTGAATATTCAGGGGTACACAACGTATAGAAAAGACAGACAGACAGATGGGCAGAGGGGGTGGGGTCGCTCTGTTGGTAAGGAATGATATTCACTCCCTTGCAAGGGGGGGGGGGCATAGAATCAGGAGATGTAGAATCAGTATGGATAGAAATAAGGAATTGTAAGGGTAAAAAGACCCTAATGGGAGTTATCTTTAGGCCCCCAAACAGTAGCCTTGACATAGGGTGCAAGTTGAATCAAGAGCTAATGCAAATGTAATGCTACGGTGGTTATGGGAGATTTCAACATGCAGGTAGACTGGGAAAATCAGGTTGGTACTGGACCCCAGGAATGGGAGTTTGTGGAGTGCCTCCGAGATGGATTCTTAGAACAGCTTGCAATGGAGCCTACCAGGAGAAGGCAATTCTGGATTTAATGTTGTGTAATGAACCTGATTTGATAAGGGAACTAGAGGTAAAAGACCCATTAGGAGGCAGTAATCATAATATGATAAGTTTTAATCTACAAATTGAGAGGGAGAAGGGAAAATCGGAAGTGTCAGTATTACAGTATAGCAAAGGGGATTACAGAGGCAGGAGCTGGCCAGACTTGACTGGAAGGAGACCCTAGCAGGGAAAACGGTGGAACAGCAATGGCAGGTATTCCTGGGAATAATGCAGAAGTTGCAGGATCAATTCATCCCAAAGAGGAGGAAAGATTCTAAGGGGAGTAAGATGCACCCGTGGCTGACAAGGGAAGTCAAGGACAGCATAAAAATAAAAGAGAAGAAGTGTAACATAGCAAAGAAGAACGGGAAACCAGAGGACTGGGACTCTTTTAAAGAGCAACAGAAGAAAACTAAAAAGGCAATACGGGGAGAAAAGATGAGGTACGAAGGTAAGCTAGCCAATTATATAAAGGAAGATAGTAAAAGTTTCTTTAGGTATGTGAAGAGGAAAAAAATAGTTAAGGCAAATGTGGGCCCCTTGAAGACAAAAGCTGGGGAATTTATTATGGGGAACAAGGAAATGGCAGACGAGTTGAACCAGTACTTTGGATCTGTCTTCACTAAAGAAGATACAAACAATCTCCCAGATGTTCTAGTATCCAGAGATCCTAGGGTGACGGAGGAACTGAAAGAAATTCACATTAGGCAGGAAATGGTGTTGGGTAGACTGATGGGACTGAAGACTGATAAATCTCTAGGGCCTGATGGTCTGCATCCCAGGGTACTTAAGGAGGTGGCTCTAGAAATAGTGGATGCATTGGTGATCATTTTCCAATGTTCTATAGATTCAGGATCAGTTCCTGTGAATTGGAGGGTAGCTAATATTATCCCACTTTTTAAGAAAGGAGGGAGAGAGAAAACAGGAAATTATAGACCAGTTAGTCTGACATCGGTGGTGGAGAAGATGCTGGAGTCAATTATAAAAGACAAAATGGCGGAGCATTTGGATAGCAGTAACAGGATTGTTCCGAGTCAGTATGGATTTACGAAGGGGAAATCATGCTTGACTAATCTTCTGGAATTTTTTGAGGATGTAACTAGGAAAATGGACAGGGGAGAGCCTGTAGTGTACAGTGGATGTGGTGTACCTCGACTTTCAGAAAGTCTTCGACAAGGTCCCACATAGGAGATTAGTGGGCAAAATTAAAGCACATGGTATTGGGGGTAGGGTACTGACATGGATAGAAAATTGGTTGGCAGACAGAAAGCAAAGAGTGGGGATAAATGGGTCCCTTTCAGAATGGCAAGCAGTGACTAGTGGGGTACCGCAAGGCTCGGTGCTGGGACCGCAGCTATTTACAATATTCATTAATGACTTGGATGAAGGGATTAAAAGTAACATTAGCAAATTTGCAGATGACACAAAGCTGGGTGGCAGTGTGAACTGTGAGGAAGATGCTATGAGGTTGCAGGGTGACTTGGACAGGTAGTATGAGTGGGCGGATGGATGGCAGATTCAGTTTAATGTGGATAAGTGTGAGGTTATCCACTTTGGCGATAAGAATAGGAAGGCAGATTATTATTTAAATGGTGTCAAGTTAGGAAAAGGGGATGTACAACGAGATCTGGGTGCCCTAGTGCATCAGTCACTGAAAGGAAGCATGCAGGTACAGCAGGCAGTGAAGAAAGCCAATGGAATGTTGGCCTTCATAACAAGAGGAGTTGAGTATAGGAGCAAAGAGGTTCTTCTGCAGTTGTACAGGGCCCTAGTGAGACCGCACCTGGAGTACTGTGTGCAGTTTTTGTCTCCAAATTTGAGGAAGGATATTTTTGCTATTGAGGGCGTGCAGCGTAGGTTTACTGGGTTAATTCCCGGAATGGCTGGACTGTCGTATGTTGAAAGACTGGAACCACTAGGCTAGTTGTATACACTGGAATTTAGAAGGATGAGAGGGGATCTTATTGAAACATATAAGATTATTAAGGGGTTGGACACGTTAGAGGCAGGAAACATGTTCCCAATGTTGGGGGAGTCCAGAACCATGGGCCACAATTTAAGAATAAGGGGTAGGCCATTTAGAACGGAGATGAGGAAAAACCTTTTCAGTCAGAGAGTTGTAAATCTGTGGAATTCTCTGCCTCAGAAGGCGGTGAAGGCCAATTCTCTGAATGCATTCAAGAGAGAGCTGGATAGAGCTCTTAAGGATAGCGGAGTCAGGGGGTATGGGGAGAATGCAGGAATGGGGTACTGATTGGGCATGATCAGCCATGATCACATTGAATGGTGGTGCTGGCTCTAAGGGCCGAATGGCCTACTCCTGCACCTATTGTCTATTGTCTATGCGTGACACACTTCAATTACTGAAGAGTCTATGCTTCCATTGAGTTCTTCTTGCCAAAATAAAGTATGAGTCAACCAAGGTTCTCCCCAAATGATTGGCGAACCGAGGGAAATAACATTCTAGTATGGAGTATAGCAATATTGGGTGTGAAGAATAATTGTTTCTTTTAGACGCCTTAAAGAACTGTCATGTGACATTCTGCTGCAATATTGTTTTTTTAGAAAATTCCTCTGGCAATATGTGAAGTGCGATTAAGTAAGCAATGCACACTCTGAGTTGTTTAAAATCTCATGTATACTGGTCTGTACTTTCTGCAATGGGTATTTTGAGAGGTTCTGATCTACTGAGTGCACCTGCTTTCCGCGTAGGTTGGAGCAGAAACACAGCTATCGAAAACATGTCCTTGAGGATGTTGAATGAGTTTTGTCACTGTATTGGGAGGGCAAGTGTTGGAAGCCTGAGATTAATCATGACAATCTGAAGTACATATGTGAATAATAGTAGAGTCTGAAATTTTGTTGTGAGCTAAAAGTCAAGCCTGGAATGGAAGTTGGTGCTAAATGGCAGCCCAGTTCCTCAATCAAATAGACAATAGACAATAGGTGCAGGAGGAGGCCATTCGGCCCTTCGAGCCAGCACCGCCATTCAATGTGATCATGGCTGATCATTATCAATCAGTACCCCGTTCCTGCCTTCTCCCCATACCCCCTGATTCTGCTATCCTTCAGAGTTCAATCGAGCTCTCTTGAATGCATTCAGAGAATTGGCCTCCACTGCCTTCTGAGGCAGAGAATTCCACAGATGCACAACTCTCTGACTGAAAAAGTTTTTCCTCATCTCAGTTCTAAATTGCCTACCCCTTATTCTTAAACTGTGGCCCCTTGTTCTGGACTCCCCCAACATTGGGAACATGTTTCCTGCCTCTAAGGTGTCCAACCCCTTAATAATCTTGTACTTTTCGATAAGATCTCCTCTCATCCTTCTAAATTCCAGTGTATACAAGCCTAGTCGCTCCAGTCTTTCAACATATGATAGTCCCGCCATTCCGGGAATTAACCTAGTAAACCTACGCTGCACGCCCTCTTTGATGGTCGCAACAAGGTATGGTGCCCTTTCCATTTGATTGTTCAATAGATGACAGTTAGAGAGCATGACATCAAAGCAGGGAATGGAAGCAAATTTGCTCAGAATTGGGACAAACATCAATTACAAGATGATCCCATAATGAGAATAAGGATAGGTACTTAATCAGCATTTTCAGGTTTCCTATTTAAGAATGTAAAAAACACACAAAGTAACTTGCTACGGAGAGAGTGACTGACAAGGATGAATTGGAAAAAACATTTTCTTTTAATATGCTTTATCTAAAAACCATGAGTAAAGTAGCTTTACTAATTCATACTGGACCATTAAAAGGCATTAATCTCATGCAGGAAAACAAATGTAAAGCTAATCTACCAAAAACACAGACTGGTACCATATGTGCTGAATATGATGGAATAAAAGTTAAACTGGACAAATATAAGATAGCAATAAAATTAATACTGAGATTGGATCATACCCATTGTAGTGCTACCAAGGGCAGATGAGACTGCCTAGTTCTCCAGTGGTTATAAAGTGGCCAGTGGATGATGAATAATATTATTTGCCTATGTCTCAAGGAATAGGTGCTGAATTGGCAGAGGTGAAGGTCTTCACTAATTTAGCCCCATTTTGTATATGCCAAGTCTAATGTAGATGCTAAAAACAGCATTATTTGATAATTAACACGCACAAGTAATTATATTTGTCTACCAAGCTAATGTATTGACTAAAATCATCACCATAAATATTCCAGGTTACTGTGGATAAGATGTTACATAATTTTGCTCATTAGCCATACAAAGCCAACTGAGTAGAATTTAAAGCATTTTAATTTTACTAATGGTACCATATTATTTTGACAATTAACTGGAGTAGACATACCAAATGTACATAAAAGAACACTCTAAGTGGTGGGGACTCCGCAGGAACATCAACAACTTCCATTTGTGCAGTATATTTTTTGGTCATGAAACTTCCAAAGGATTTTAAAGGAGCAACACCAAACAAACACTAGTAATAACTGCTGTGCCTTGCTATGCTGAGAACCTGAAGCAAATCCAGTTTAAAAATTGCCCCACAACCTGATGTGGAGCATCGTCCAAAGTGGCTGGGGCAAGCAGAGCCACCACTCAACATTGAGATGTGAGGCTCTGGACCACAATCCTATTTTATGGTGAGTGTGGGCTGTTCCTGGGGACCAGTAGCACCTGCTGCATGTGTTGATCGACCACCTGGATACAATGGTCACTCTCATTGCCTCCTGCAGGTGTGATGGAAGCTGCTGTCTTCATCCCAATTTGACGGTAGGCACAAAATGCTGGAGTAACTCAGCAGGACAGGCAGCATCTCTGGAGAGAAGGAATGGGTGATGTTTTGGGTAGAGACCCTTCTTCAGACTGGGTCTCGACCCGAAATGTCTCCCATTCCTTCTCTCCAGAAATGCTGCCTGTCCCGCTGAGTTACCTTAGCATTTTGTGTCTACCTTCGATTTAAACCAGCATCTGCAGTTCTTTCCTACACATTTCATCTCAATTTGTTTAGCTTCAGCTCTCCTGGCCAAGATTTTTCCAGAGCACCACTTTTGAGTTTGTTCTAATGGATGTACTACCACAGCTCCAGTGACCCAGGTGTATCCTGACCTTTGATCTGCCTCAGTGGAATTATGTGGACTTCCTTGGCTGCTCAGGTTTTCCCCATACATTCCAAAAGGCATGCAGATTGGTAGGTTAGTTATTCAATATATAATTATTCTGGATGGGTAGGTAAATAATAAAATATGGTGGAGGAGTTAATGGGGACATGGAGAGAAATAGAAAGTGGGATTACAATTGGATTAATGCTTGATGCTTGCCATTGACGAGTTGGGTTGAAGGGCCTCTGTCTGTTGTGTATGTTAGTGTGGCATGGTGTTGAGCAGCCAAACACAGAGAGAGGAAGACAGCATCTTCTATACTTCCAACAGGATAGGATGAAGGAGAACATTGAATCAGGCAGCCAGTCAATACGTAGAGCATATGGTGCAGGTCCACAGCAATGGCCCACACAGTCAACATGCTGACCTTGCTGGGCCTTACAAGGCAGTACTGAGCAGCTGCATAGCTCACCCTAGCCCTGCCATCACCAGTCCTTATGGGTAGTTTCTCCACACTGAACCATTGGAAGATTCAATGCTGGAGAAAGTACCAGTGGAGAGCAGAGGTTCCTCTAGGTTCTCAGTGCACCCCAAACTGCTTTTTTTTCCAAGTACAGTGGAGTATGTATCAAGAACACTTCAGAGAATCAATGTTCTTTGACATAATGCCAAATGGGGAATGGTGTAGTGTAATGTATTAAATTAGTTGTAGCCACAGACTGTTGAAGTTAAGAAGAACAAATGTTTTTGAAAATAATGTGAACTTTTAAGAATCCGGGAATAAATATTTTTTTACTTCGAAATTAAAGCCAGCCAAATAGTTAAACCCTTATTTTTTTCATTGTTTCTTTTCCTTATTCCTCTTTTTCAAAAGAAGCTAGACAGTTTTGGTGATATATTTCTTGAAGGTGTGACGAATGATCGGAGGCCTTGTTCAAACATGTAACCTACAAAATAAGAGGCTTGTCATTTAAAACAGAGGTGCGGAGAAATTTCATCTCTGCAATTAGTGAATCTCTGGAATTCTCTGTCCCCAAAGATGGTGGCAGTGAGATCATTAGACGTAGTTAAAATGGTGAGACATAAATATTTAAAAGACTCAGGAATTGAGGTTTGTTGAGATCTGGTATGGGAGAGGAGTTGAGGCCAATATAGATCGGCCATGATCATATTGATTGCTGAGGCAGGTTTGAGGGGCCTGGTGGCCTACACTTGCTCCATTTTTCTGGGGGGTTTTACACTCCTTTTCCTCTTAAGGTTAGTACACTGCACAACATCTTCGTGTTAGTCTTTTACCAATTCCCTAATGGCTACCTTAACATAATGCTGGAAGCATTAACTTGAAAAGGTTTTTCCTCGTGCAGCCATTGCAACAATTATATGTTTCTCTCCAAGACACAGCATTAAGGTTGAGCCTGCTTCATATTGTACATGGCTCTGCTGCAGATATTTCCAGTTAAATTTTCTGATTCATTCATCAACTTTTCCCACCATTATAGGGTTCACATGATGGTGGATCGCTGGAAACCTGTGGGACATTATTTTTCTTGCTTTCCGCGATTATCAGCTGTGCTGCTTGTTCTGTTACTGTTGTTTTAAAGAATTATTTTCAAGATGACTAATCATGTTGATTGCAACCAGCTGCTGAAATCTGCTTTGTGGTCTAAACCTAGCTTTTGTTATGCAAAAATCATTTGTATAAGCTGGAATGTGCCCAGTCTATTGGTAATGATGGTGTGTGGTGGTTGGAAAATATCACTTTGTTCACTCTAATTTGGTTGCATTCATGCCAGAAGTGCATATAATACTGCACTCTCATAGCTCGCCTGTTACAGATGAAATGTCTGAAGAAGCATTGATCTTGGTGTGGGAATCTACTACCTTTCAGCATATTGATACTGAATATGCAAAAGAACGAAAACAATCCAGTCAAATTCTCTTGCTCCAACGTGCACACAGGAAACTGCTGACACGTCAAAATGACGCAAGCTTTGCTCATTTATTTTTTAAGCTTCTCCATGGCAAATGCTCTCCAGAGGGAGGGTGTGCATTGTCACTATGAAGCACATTATTTAGCCATCATATTAGGTATGAGGCAAGGAATTTTTACGTTATCTAATGCCCTCACTGGCAAATAGGAACCAACATTATTAGTAAGTGACAATCATTAAAACATTGCAGATGCTGGTAATCTGAAACAGAACATAGAACAGCACAGCACAAGAGCAGCCCCTTTGGCCCTCAATGTCTTGTGCTGAACATGACACCAAGACCAACTCTCATCTGTCTGCACATAATCCATCTCCCTCCATTCCCTACCTATCTAGATGCCTATCCAAACGTCTCTTAAATGCCTCCATTATATCTGCTTCAACCATCACCCCTGGCAGTGCATTCCAGGCATTCTTCACCCTCTGTGTAAAAAAATAACTTGCATTGCACTCCTCCTTTAAACTTTGACCCTCCCACCTTTTAAAGCTATGCCCTCGGGTATTTGATTTTTCCTTCCTGGGAAAAAAAGGTTCTGATTGTCTACCCTATCTTGCTCTCTCATAATTTTTTTCAGATGTGATGGAGAGAAGGCAGGAGAATGGGGTTAGGAGGGAGAGAAAGATCAGCCATAATTGATTGGCGGAGTAGACTTGATGGGGCCAATGGCTTAATTCTACTCCTATCACATGATCTTATGATCTAATTTTATATACTTCCATCAGGTCTCCCTGCAACCTCCAGCGTTCCAGAGAGAACAATCCATATCTGTCCAACCTCTCCGTGCAACTAATACCCTCTAATCCAGGCATCATTCTGGTAAACCTCCTCTGCACCCTTTCCAAAACCTTCCTGTAATGAGGAGACTGGAAGTGCATGCACTACTCCAAATGTGGCCTAACCAAAGTCCTATAAAATTGCATCATGAGTTCCTGACTCTTACACTCAATGCCCCGACCTATGAAGCCAAGCGTATCATATTATCCTTTCAACACAACACTCTGTCTTTTATAAAATAGTTCATAATCCATACAATCGAGTCACTGTTATCTCATATCATATCATATCATATCATATATATACAGCCGGAAACAGGCCTTTTCGGCCCACCAAGTCCGTGCCGCCCAGCGATCCCCATACATTAACACTATCCTACACCCACTAGGGACAATTTTTACATTTACCCAGCCAATTAACCTACATACCTCTCAAGCATCTTAATCTTCTGGATCAGCCTACCATGGAGGAATGAAAGCAAAAAATACTGCAAGGTCAGACATGTGAGGAAGGAAAATCAGAATTAATATTTGTGTCAAAAACTCTTCTTCAGAATTTTAGTAAATTCTACACATCAAACCTTTGAGCAATTTGACCCAAAGTCACAAAAGGTTTAAATATCTGAACTTCCCAGGTATTGATTCTGCTACAGTAAATCTGTAATTTTCATTGGTCAATTTGTGACAATCCAGAGAACTGTTTGGTACTGAACCCTAGCAAATCTTTCAAAATTCAATGAATAGACCTTCCTTGGACTTGCCTGGGTGGTTATTGTAATCTAGGTGATCAATCACTTCACTATTAAACCTTGGATTATTGCTGTACTTCTCAAAGGATGCTATTGGTTTATGAGGAAAACTTACCATGAATAAATGTACTTGTCATCCTACTAGTAATTTATTTTTGTCTGGGATTATAATTTCCACATATGATAGTTTACACCTCACACATTTTTGAAGACTAAGCCATTTTTTCCACTATGTGGATGGGTAGTATATTCACATTTCAGACCTCAGTGCAGCACTTACTGCACCTGTGCAGCCTCAAACCTGTTGTCCTCAATCTGACCTCAGACCTTTCAGACTTCCATTACTTTTAACCTCCTGGCACTTTAGCTCCTAGCTGGTCAGTTTGGTTCCTGCCCAGTCTGCAATTACCACCTGTCAGACACTTAAAATGGGCTTGATGTGTCCTGCCCCTCCCCTCCTCCCTCTAAACGAACTTCCCCTTGTTACATATCAAGTCCCGCTGGATGGCTTTGAGAATTGCCTGCCATTCCATTGTTGCCTCCACAGCAGCCAAAGTCAACAATGTTGCCATATGCAGCATGCCTTTCCCTTCTCTCAAAACTGCACAGTCAAGTGTTAGGGAATGTACAAAGCTGAGTGAGGCCCCTTAAGGAATGATGCCGGTCTAGGTATTAATTATTTCTGGGTGTAAACCATCCTAACATTGTTTCCAATTGGATTTTGTCCAATGAGGATGCCTAATTGGGTATTAATGCTGAATGAAACCATACTTTAGAGAGCCCAAAATAGGTTCAATCGAATGTTCAGTCAACTATCTCACAGTTAGTCAGAACTTTTCAAAAATTAACAGAAAATGTCAGAAACACTCAGCAGGTCAGGCAGCTTCATTGGTCAGAGAAAAGAGTTAACATTTCAATTTGAGGACGCTTTATCAGAATAACTTGTTCTCTCCACTAATGTTTCCTGACCTGATAAATATTTTCAGCTTTTTACGATTTATTTATTTTTAAATTTATCTGTTGACAGGACGTGACTGCTGCCTGCAAGGACAGCATTTATTCCCTGGCCTTAGCTCCTCTGATATCATTGGCCAGCACCTCAAGCCACTGCAGTCCCTCGCATGAAAATACTCTTGCAATGTCTGGGTAGGAAGTTCTAGAATTTAGACCCCCCTCAACAATAATGAGGGAACCGAGACACGAGAAACCCTCCAGAGAAAATGCTGGGGGAACTTAGCAGGTCAAGCAGCATCTATGGAGGGAATGGAGAGGTGTCGTTTAAGGTGGGACACTTCTTCAGTCTCAAGAATGGTCTGTAGAAAGGTCCCGACCAGAAATATCACCTTCCTATTCTCTCCCAAGATGCAGCCTGAACCATTGAGTTCCTCCAGCACTTTGATTTTTTGCTTTAAATAAGGAGGGAACTGTGATTATTTTCCATCCATACCAATAGTAATGGTCCATATCATTCTTTAACAACCATCTTTAATGTTTGTGCATATACACTTGGTTTTGAGGTTGTGGAGCAATTATTTTCCTACAGAAAGCTTTTAATCTTTTTTATTATAGAGAAAATAAATGAATAATAAGCAGCTCACAGTCATAATGAACAGCTGATTGGGGCTGGAAAAATAAATTGCTTCTGTCCTCCTCACTAACCATTTGCTGCGCTAGAAATTCCAAAACCACACGATTGGGAGGTGCTGAGAACAGATGTTCAAATTCCTTATTAATGACCTTACCAACAAAATTGACTCGTGTTTTATTCATCTCTTCGATTAATGCTCATGTTATCCATTTTTGAAAGCATGAAATTCGCAGTGGTAAAAATGCTGAATGATCCATTAGCATTGTGTTACTTATCTGGAAGTGTTTTGGAGGTTCCATGGTATTATCGCAGGTGCATTTTTACAAAGAGACACCGATGTTGGAGGATTATAAAAGGGTCGGACCTATCTGTGTACCCAGAGAATCTTTCTGAATATGTGCAGGAGAACCCTTTTGTGACCAAAAGTTACAGTTCTTTCCTGGCACAATTCAGATTCTATGTCTTCTGTCCTCCTCACCACCCTTTCTGCCCATCAACATTGAACCTTTTGGCCTGTATTGTCAACATTGAAGGAAAACTAGAATTATATTTCTTCAGGTTGGAATCTTGATCAGATAGAGGAACTGAGGCCTAAAATGTAGAATATTCCAGCAGTTTGCATTTCAAGATATTTCCTGTTTGGCAGCAAAGGGATTTTGGTTTTGTATTAGAATTTATGTAATCCTTCAATATTACATTACAGTTACACACTGTTCATTTTCATGGTGCACAAATATGGCATGCACACACTTTCCCTGCCTTCCCCATCAGGCCACTACTGATGAGCAAGGTTGGTTCCAGGCCTGTTGTGGCCACCAGGAATTCAAACTTTGGGATTCTCTGCACTCATTTTATTTCATTGGAAGTTTGTTTTCTGTTTATTTGCATGAAGGCTATTATTCTCACCTTGGTAACATGCACATCACTGTTTTTGCAGAAGACAGGATAACATATGTGCAAACATGGCAAAATCATAAGTGGCCATTTACATCATTATTCCTCAGCTTCTGCAGTTGTATAGCTAGAAATTGAATAATTCTGCAGCTCATTAAGTCAGGATTGCTGGAACTAGTTATGAGAATAGTTTACACAAAACTTTTAGTACATGTAATGCAAATTTAAAAAAATAGATGATTGAACCTCAGAGGTTCGGTCATCATCTAATTTCTTAACATTTTATTACAGATTGAATTGTACTTTTAATAAAATAAGTCTTAATCTGGCTCCTGAAATAAATTTACTTTGAGAAACACCTCTACCTTTTAGTATTGAAAATTAACAATGAGTGGGAAGCTAAGCTGTGGTGCATACTGCTGCACAATGTAATGCGATGTGGCACCAGCTAGTGCAGCAGAGGCTATCTTTCATCTGCGGCATTAACCTGTCATAAGAATGTTTTGCTTGACCTTGATAGCAATAGTAGCATATTTATGGGAAGGAAAAAGTTATAGATCAAGGCTGCCACTTTCCCCTGGAAACAATGTCATACTTGTATGTTTGTGCAGAATGTAGAACATGAAATATATACATGAAATGTCAGAAATGGATGGATAGCAAACGAGTTGTTATGTGTCCGGGTTTTCAATGATCTAAGCTCTTTGTACTGAAATAATATATTTATATGGCATTGCAGTAAATCTTTATCCTTATCACGGAAATGAAATGCTAATAGTCTTTTTCCCCACCCTTCTGTTATCATTGAGCAGAGATTCATATATTATTTCACAGGAATATTTCTGATCTGCTGTAAGAGTTCAGTTAAGGCTGTTATTAATTATAAATGTGCACCCTTTTAAAAGGGTCAATACTGCATTCACTGGGAAATGCATGTTCTCACTCACTGTGACAACTGCTTCATGGGTTTCAGCGAAATGAAAACAAAATTCTCTGAGCTCTGTCATGTGACTACTGCAGCATCAAGGTGGCAGCCTATGTGATGTCATTGCACCAAACAGTGTGTTTTACAATTCAGGAATGGGGCTACGTGTTTCTCTCACTTTTAGTTCTAATGAAGAGTTAGTAAGAGATTGAAGGGAGAAAAGAGTGCATTCTCTAAAATTCAAGCTCTCCCTAGATTTATCGTGCAATCTTTATAAACCAAATAATTAATTTTTTCAGTAATTCTATTTCAAATTCTGAGAGCAACAGTTGGTGCACTGGTGATCTTTACCTCAATATTTTTGGCATACTAAATAAATGTCATAAATTGGGTAGGACCAGGAGGAACGGCTGTGATATCACAGAAACATTAGCTGTTAGTTTCAATGAAGACTCTCTGAGTATTCATAGTAGCTGAGTAGATGATCCATAACCACACCGGAGAAATAGTCACCATGGAGTTTGTGTTGATATTTCAACATTTTCCTGTGAACACCAGGCGGAATTGTAAACCCCTTATTTTTAAATGGGTTTGTGATAAAGTGGTTAGCAACAACAAAAGTTTGTGTTCATATAGTTAACGTAGGAAAATGTCTCAAGGTCCCAAACTATTTAAGACATTTGGGCAGTTGGGCAAACATTTGGTCACTGTTAAGATACAAGGAATGTATTGGAGGTAAGATACATTGAGCAGCCATGAGATGAACTTTTCAAAATTGGGAACTAAAAGCAGAGCTATCAGTGGTGGATAAATTAAATTCCAGAAGTTCAAGAAAGTAAAATTAGAGGTAGCAGATATCGTTGGGTAGTGGGGCAGGAGATGAGAGGGAGAGGGAGAGGGAGAGAGAGATGAAAACATACTGAGGTGTTGCATAACCAGGATTTGTCAGCAACTACAAAAGTGATGAGTAAAGATGTCTTTAGAGAGGTTGGGACATGGATACCAGTTCTGAATGGCCTCATTTTTCCAGGTAGTAGCATGAGAGAATGGTAGAAATGTATTAGAATAGAGGCAGAAAAATTCTTCTGTAATATGTCGCTGGCTGGAGAGTCAAATTGCTCCCTGAGCTAACACACATGCCAGCTATTGATTACTATGTGTCAATGAATACATTAACACTAATAGAGGTATTCCTGGAATTGCTCATGAGGAGTATTAACATTAGTGTACAACTCTACACTTAAATATTTTAGTCTTACTAAGAAACCAATTAAAGGTGATTGTAACATTTTATTTGGGATAATGTTCTATTGCAAATCGTTTGGTGATTTTTCTTCCTCACGCAGTTGAGCATGAGGTTAGCAACACATCACTGCTCAGTGTGGATACTCACTTCTGAGGTGTGGAATCAGCCAACTTCTGGACCTGTGGATGGTCGAGGAAGGAAAATTTGATTCAGCACAGTCCCCAAATTAACCTGCAGTATGACCGTGGGAAATGCCCTGACACTGCATTCCAGCTCATCTTTGGTCCACATAAACTAAGACTGTTAAGATCTTCCCAGGCAATTTTCTGAGGTGTATTTAGCGGTTTCTTTTCCTAATCATTGGTGCTACTGCCTCTGCCTGATACAAATAGGAAGAATATTTTCTGCATACCCTATGCTAATATACAGCCAGGATAGGAGATTATTTTGTGAACCCAAGCAGTTTCTGGAGGACAGACCTATCTGACAGTTTATGTCAGGCATGCCTTGAGGATGTGTATTTCCCTGTGACACTAACGTCCCATCCAGCACCACAATTATTCAAAATAATCAGAGAAATGTACAGCTGGTAGTCAAAAGTCTTTCCCCAAAAGAGATTCCTTGATGCTGCTGTTAATTTGGGTGTGATATTATTTAGTTGTAATGATTCAAAGCCACATTGCAACTTCTGCACACAGAGGACCCTAGAAGTTCATTTTGCAGAAAATTGAAGTATGCTCATTACAGGTGACAAGCTAATTTGGTTACTTAAATGTGTAAGAAGGAACTGCAGATGTTGGTTTACACCAAAGATAGACACAAAATGCTGGAGTAACCCAGCAAGTCAGGCAGCATTTCTGGAGAAAAGGAATAGGTGATGTTTTGGGTCGAGACCCTTCTTCAGACCGAAGACCTTCCTCAGTCTGAGGACGGGAATCGACCCGAAACGTCACCAATTACTTTTCTCTAGAGATGCTGCCTGACCTGCTGAGTTACTCCAGCATTTTGTGTCTATCTTTTGTTATTTAAATCATAGTCCAACCAATTGGAAGACCCCTTTTCAGGACCACTATACGAGTGATGCTTAACAGCAACTTGCATTTGAAATACATGACACATGGAGTATAAGCTGAATCATGCTGTTTCCATTAGGGTTTCTGTAGACTCTCTCTATGATCAAGGTACAAATTTACCTGTCACTTTGATGTCTTCTGTTAAACTCAACAAATTGAACAAGGGAGCCTGATCATGTTGGGTCTCCTAGCATTACACTGTAGAATCCACCACACTGCTGTCCTCCCAGTCAGTTGTGGCATAGGATTGGTTTCCACTTTCATTTGCATAGAACATATAACAGAACAATACAGCACGGGTATTGGCCCTTCACCCACAATGTTAATTCCCGGAATGGCGGGACTGTCGTATGTTGAAATGCTGGAGCGATTGGGCTTGTATACACTGGAATTTAGAAGGATGAGGGGGGATCTTATTGAAACATATAAGATAATTAGGGGACTGGACACATTAGAGGCAGATAACATGTTCCCAATGTTGGGGGAGTCCAGAACAAGGGGCCACAGTTTAAGAATAAGGGGTAGGCCATTTAGAACGGAGATGAGGAAGAACTTTTTCAGTCAGGGTGGTGAAGGTGAGGAATTCTCTGCCTCAGAAGGCAGTGGAGGCCAGTTCGTTGGATGCTTTGAAGAGAGAGCTGGATAGAGCTCTTAAGGATAGCGGAGTGAAGGGGTATGGGGAGAAGGCAGGAACGGGGTACTGATTGAGAGTGATCAGCCATGATCACATTGAATGGCGGTGCTGGCTCGAAGGGCTGAATGGCCTACTCCTGCACCTATTGTCTATTGTCTATTGTCAAACATAATGCCAAATTAAACTAATCTCTTCTGCCTGCAAGTGATCCATATCCTTCCATTCCTTGCATACGTCTATCTAAAATCCCCTTTTTCGATATTGTATCCCCTTCCATCACAACCTCTAGCAGCACTTTCCAGATACCTTCCACTCTGCCTAAACAAGTTGTCCCACACATCTCCTTTAAACCTTGTCCCTCAGACCTTAAAGCTATGCCCTCTAGTATTTTCCATCCTGGGACTAGGTTCTGACTGACTATGCTATCTATACCTTTCATTATTTTATGAACTTCTGTCAGATTTCCCCTCAATTTCCAATGCTCCATCAAAACTAATCCTCTAAGTTTGTCTCCTTATAACTAATATCCTCTAATCTAGACAACATCCTGGTAAACCTCTTCCCCTCAAAACCTTCCACATCTTTCTTGTATTGGGGCAACTAGAACGCCAATCAAAACTCCAAATGCAGCCTAGGCAAAGTCTATAAAGCTGCAACATGACTTCCTAACTCTTAACTCAATGCCACCACTGCTGAAGGTGAGCATACCTTACACCTTTGTCACCACTCTTTGTGTTGCTACTTTCAGAGAGCTAATGGCATTGACCCCAAGACCCCTCACTATATCAATGCTATTAAAGGTCCTGCCATTAACAGTATACATTCCATTTACTTTTGACTTTCCAAAGTGCAACACCTCACACTTGCCTGGATTAAACTCCAATTGCCATTTCTCCACCCATATCTGTAACTGATCTATACCATGCTGGATCCCTTGCCAGCCTTGTTTACTGTTTGCAATTCCACCAATTTCTGTATAATCTGCAAATGTACCAACCAACCCATCTATATTTTCATGCAACTCATTATATATGTCACAAACAATGGAGATCCAAGCACTGATCCATGTGGAACACCACTGGTCACACACCTTCTGCCAGAATAATACCCTTCCACCATTGCCCTCTGACTTCTGATTTCTAGGGGTAAGCCAATTCTGAATCTAAACTACCAAAGCAACATGGATCCCATATATCATAATCTTCTGGATTAGCCTACCATGAGGGACTTTGTTAAATGCTTTTCTAAAATCCATGCAGCAAACATTCACCTTCATTAATCATCTTCATCACCCCCTCAAACAACTCAATCGATTTTGTAAATTGTAACTTGCTGCAGACAAAGTCATGGTGACTGACCCGAGTTAGCTGAATCTCTTCCAAATGTGAATAAATCCTATCCCTACGAATCCTCCCCAAGAGCTTCCTGACCTGTGATTGCTCACCAGGCTATAATTTCCTGGATTATCTCTACTTCCGTTATTAAACAAAGGAATTCCCATTTTTCTGGGATCTCAACTGTGGCTGGTGAGGATACAATAGTATTTGTCAAGGCCTCTGCAATCTCCTCTCAATAACCTGGAATAGATCACACCAGACCCTGGGGATTTATCCACCTTAATGCCTCTCAAGAGACCCAACACCGTTTCCTTCTTGGCTTCGAACTGCCCTGACATATTAATATATCCCTTAATGTTCCGACTATCCTCCATTTACTTCTCCTTAGCGAATAGAGATGTAAAAAACCCCTTTAGTATGCCCCCTGCATGCGGTGATATATTAATAATCAATGGTTGGCTTGAAGGGCCAAATGGCCTCCTCCTGCACCTATTTTCTATTTTCTATCCTCTGTCCAAGCATAAGCTCCCTCCTTTATCCTTGTGTGATCCTATGGTCTCCTGATCTCCTTTGTTACCCTTTTGCTTTTAATGTACATATAAAAAAGCCTTGAGATCTCTTTAATCTGATTCACCAATAACATTTCATGGGCCTTTCTGGCCATGCTAATTCCCTGCTTGAGTTCTTTGCTGTTTTCTATATTTTCCTCAATAGCCCTGTCTGATTTCAACATCCTAAATCCTGCATTTGCTTCCTTTTTTTCAGCCCCCTCTGGCCATCCAAGGGCTGGGCATTAGTGGTTTACTGCTGAAGCTTAGCCCACCTCACTGGTTCTCTCCTCGATGCAGTAGGTTGGCTACATCTGGTCAAGGTCAGTGTGGGCGGACAGTGAACCCAGGCAGCAGGGTGAATTGGATTAGATTTGGTCTAGTATTCCAGAGTTCAATAAAATGTATAAAAATAAGCTGTCAGGAAAGATGTTCTGAGGGACATGAAGAAGGCCAAAGTAAAGAAGATTATATCAATGGACTGGAGCATGGCAAGGTGAGCAGATTAGACAGGGTGGTGAAGGAAATGGCTGTAAACTGAGAAGCAGAGATGGAGAGCAGACTGGGCAGCAGAAGGTGTTTGCGCAGCTGAAAATTCCCTTGATGAATTAGAATATCCAAACGGGAAACCACAAAGCAATAGCAACACAATGCTGATAGTACGAATAAAAGTGACAACATTCAACTTCATCCACAGGCTGCTTTCAGGCAACAGCAGGAGTTGGCAAGGATCATCCAGCTTGCATCTCCCTGCAGCATATCCAAGGTCACAGATGTTCTATTTCAAAGTGCTGCTGACTGCATTAAATTCAGCACTGGGAGCACTGCAGCAGCAGAAGGGCACCCAGGGTTTCTTCCTCTTCCTCCATTAGCCTTTAAGATAGCACAATTACTGCACGTTTTGGTGCCTCAGTGCATGTTTATGAGCAATGAAGATGTTGTGAGTTTAACACAAGATGCTACTTTTGTGCTAACTTAGTGTTTCATTTATCATTTATCATTCCTCCTGTAGTATGCTCCTGGAAGGATTTGGTCATCAGGGTTTCCTCCAGGGGGTTGCTGATGATTTGTTTCTAATTCAGCAGGCTGTGTGCCACGACGTATTGCAGAGAAATTAGAGGAGGCAGGTGTGTCTCTGTGTCTGTGTGCACTCAGAGGGAGAGAGAAAAACAAATCGAGTTGCTGTTTGACAAAACAGCTTCGTGCAGATATGATTTAATTTCTTATTAAGACAAGAATAAAGATCTTGATTCAAAGATCGAGGAACTGCTGAAGGATCCGATGTGGATGGGACATAGTGAGAACGGCCATGTTGTTTAATCTACCCCTGTGATCATGCCCTATACCTAAAGGCATAGAGTTATACTGTGTGGAAACAGGCCCTTCGGCTACTTAACCATACCAACCAAAATGTCCCATTTACACTGGTCCACCTGCCTGTGTTTGGCTCATATCCCTCAAAACCTATCCTATCCATGTACCTGTCTAAATGTCTCATACCCGGTGAAACACTTGGCTAAACCAGGGTATATTCAATCATTGGAGCAAAAAGCAAGCTGCTGGAGGAATTCAGTGGGCCGAGTAGCATCTTTGGGTGATAGGATATTTCAGGCTGAGTGAGACCTTGCGTCAGGAAAATTCCTGATTTGCGAAGTTGAAATGAGATAGATTCCACCCATCTCTCTTCCATAGCCCATCTGGAGGAATACAATAAGTTCAGTAAAAATTGCCCAAATTTGGAACCAGAAGGAGAAGGAGAGTCTTCCCTTTCGGAGTTAGTCATCGAGCGAAACAGGACAGAAACAAGCTCTCCAGCCCAACTCATCCATGTCGATTGTTACCTACTGAGTTAGTCCCACTTGCCTGTACCTCTCCCATATCCCCATATCCCTCCAAACCCTTCCCATCCATGAACCTGTATAAGCGTCTTTAAATGTAATTGTACCCACTTCTATCACTTCCACTGGCAGCTCAGTCCATGTACGCACCACCTCTCTGTGTTTCCTGAGATTTCTCCATATTTCATTCAACAATAAGCTAAATTGATAGGAAAATATTATCTGCTTAGACACATTGATGTCTGCAACTGCAATCTCTCCAAGGTGGGCTAAGCATTTGATTGTCCAAGGTGAGATTCCTTTGGTTCCTCAGTGCAATAACATATTGCACTAATATTAAAACAACAAATATGCTTTCGACCTGAGATCAGTGCTGTTTACCAAAGAATTATACAGTAGAGGAGCAGGTCATACAGTGCAATTGCAGTTCATGTTCTGTGTAAACCTCCTCACATATTGCTTCACCTCACCCTGCAAACTAACCTACTCTCGCCTTAGAAACATAGAAAAATAGGTGCAGGAATAGGCCATTCGGCCCTTTGAGTCAGCACCGCCATTCAATATGATCATGGCTGATCATCTAAAATCAATATCCTGTTCCTGCTTTTCCCCCATATCCCTTGATTCCTTTAGCCCTAAGAGCTAAATCTAACCCTCTCTTGAAAACATCCAGGAGCCTTCCTTCTGTTTTTTCTGCCTTCCTTTTACATGCTAATTACGTCCAGTGCTCCATGTGGTAATGATAGCCCATCGAAATGGATGCAAACTGCTGATCAATCACCAAGGCAGCTAACAAAATGCTCATTATCTGCGGCCAACTCAGAAGGTCCAAAGTGAACTCATTTGTATCTGATCTGCCGATTGTTGTACTCTGTTTTTAGCCTTTGTGGTTGAAGAGGGAAGGTGGGAAGGGGGGTATTGGTCAAATTATCTGTTGCTGTGACATTCACAAAAAGCATTTCCAGATGTGTTTCTCCATAAAATGTAACAATGGGACGGTCAGTTCCATCAGGTTTTTTAGTTTGTTTTTGCAGGTAGCAGGTTATTTTGGACTGTAACATGGTTGAGCGTGTGATTTGAACTGAACCGCTGTTTCTACTTCGATAATTGATTTGTAGCTTTAAAATGGGCAAGGTTGACTGAAGATATCGCCATTGCATCAATCTGTTCATATGTTGGCCTGTCATGGAGCTTTTAAAGATCTCAGCCTGAATCTGCAAAGGGATTTGGTACATTGTGTTTCTTTCTGATCTGGTCAGGCACCATAATGGCAATTTCAGAGCAAAACGGCTTTTGGTCAAGCCTGTTAATTGTTCCATGGTGAACTCCTCTTGTGAACTTCTCCATTTTTGTGTATTTCTGAAGGAGAGAAAACACGGGTAACTGAGGTTTCAAAGACATGTAAAAACACAGCAGCAGTCTGCACTATCCAGCAGATTGTGAGCTGTTGCAAACAGGCTGCAATGTGCTGACTTTAGGAAGAGGGCTCATTTAGGTTGTGATTCCCAAAAATGGTTGACTGAGTTGTTCTATACCCTAAAAATCTTGAAGGCAGAGCAGTCTTGTGGGGTCAATTGGCTCACTCACACATCTTATGTTCTTATGTATCAATTATGTAAAGGGCAACAAAGAAATGGCAGACAAACTGAATACAATTTTTGCAGCAGTGTTCACAGTGAAAGATACCAGCAACCTACCAGAAATTCAATGGGGGTCAGGTGGCAGAATAGGTGTGTTTAATCCTTTGAGTCTGATGTATTTCTTGTGCCCTGCACCCAAGTCCTGGGAGAAATTGTGTCATTTTTGTCCTCCCATAGCTGCATGGGCAACCTGGCCGTACACAATTAGGGGAAGGTTTGGTGTCTTGTTGTCGTTATCCACAGGATATCAGTTCTCTCAATTTTCAGCCATTATGTACAATCTCATCGTCATAGGATTGAGATGAGGAAAATCTTTTTCACCCAGAGTTGGAAGTCTGTGGAATTCTCTGCCACAGAAGGCAGTGGAGGCCAATTCACTGGATGTTTTCATAGAAACATAGAAACATATAAAATAGGTGCAGGAGGAGGCCATTCGGCCCTCGAATGGCCGAATGGCCTACTCCTGCACCTATTTTATATCTTTCTATGTGCTTCACCAACAAGGCAGCAGAACTAATGGTATGGCTAGGCAGAAGAGGTGCCCATTCCATTTTATCCATGGGAGATTTAACTTCTCTGGAATCTCCAGCCTGGAAGCTTTATCTCTGGCAGATGTCTCTCAAATTATATCCATTGCATGATCTGCAGTCTTGAGAGGCTGACGAGCAAGGGAATCCACAAATGGTTTGTGGGCACTAACATGGAGGTTCCACTTCCACCTTGTGCTTAGCATGGCCCTTGGTGACTGCACTAATGGACAACATTCAGAAAGCTTTGTTCTGAAAGCAATTCTCATGAGGGTTAAGATCACTAGAAAAGAAGCATGAAACATAAGTAATGCATTCTATTGAGTTACTGGAAGAGTCTGTCTCATTGAATAGGAAATTAATTTGGTCGTTCTGCATTAATAAACACTCGCTCAATATATGGGACTCCTCTGATGGCCCGAGAATTATGTCACAAGCAAGCTGAGGAAGAGTCAAACAGTCAAGTAACACAATTTGACGGTGACCCAATAAGTTGTCTGTCAAAAGCAACTGAAGCTGCTGCTGATACCGACATGTGGCCAGCTGCATTGATTCCTTGCATCCATTTTCTTTATTGTTTTTCTCTTTTTCCTCCCACTTTCAAGCATGATTACCTCCTGCGCATAAGAAAGAGAAATGTGAAAAAATATATAAAATAAAAGTGGTTGGTTAAATGATGGTTATTTAATGTGTGGAATTGGTGTACAGCCCCCATATAAGAATGAGTCAGTGATTCTTTTGCATATTTTTGCTGCTCTTCAAAGTTAGGCCTTTTGTTTGGGAAAAATAGGACATGTCTAAAGTTGGACAGAAAAAAACCAGGATTGAAGCAAAGTAACTGGTTAGTGATTTCTGGAGGATCATAAAATCACAGAAGATGTATACTTGCAATGGTTTTGATATAAAGACAAAAAAATCTTAGCATGTCATTAATCAGCTGTGGAGAAAGAAAGTTAATATTTAAAATCTATTAACTTTGAATTTTGAATTTAAATTTTAAGGTCGTTATCTAGCAACTGGAAAAGTGATATGTCAATGATAGGAACTCATGTTTAGCCATCACAATAAATGTCAGCTAATATTTGGAATTGCTAATTCTTTATGCTGAGGCAAATCTAATGTGATTGTACTCCAGGAGCAGGAATAGATGTAAGCGACAATTTGATGGACCTCAAATCGTATTACTCTGTTTTGTCTGGGAGTGGAAATTTGCCCAAAGAATAATGGGTGATTAACAATGAGGAAATAGTTTTCTATGACCTAATAAAAACCAGTAGCAATATGCTTTATGATTAGTGTTTTTTTTCTGCTGGAACTTCAAGTATTGACTGTACAGAAAGTAAGGCACGATCATGGTGGCAATCACAAAGCATCATTTCATTAATATCATTCTGATCAGCTTCCTGTGGTCCTAATAAATAACCTTTAAGTCCAAAACTGTTCTGAACAGTTAGAAATGGAAGGTCAATCAGATTGTAAATGATAAAAATCATTCTCATAATTAAATCTAAAGTTTCTGTCTATCTTGAACATTGCATAGCTCCCCTTGAACCAATCACTAATCCATCATTACTGTACATAAAGCCCTGAAGGTGACTATCATATTTCGTTATAAGCAAGAAATTTTATTAGTAACCTAATTTAGTTGCTATTGGATGAAAGTCATTACAAGATGGATAAAAAAATGAACGAATGAATGAATTAATGTTTATTGGCCAAGTATGCATATACAAGGAATGTGCCTTGGTGCTCTGCTCACAAATGACAACTCAAACATACAGTTAACAATTAAGAATAATGCATAAACACATCAAAACAATACGGATACACCATTACGGTCTAAACATGTGGGTGAAAATAAACCAGAGCAAAAAAGAGACTACAGACTTTGGTTATTGACTATCACTCGTTGAAAAAAAGCTGTTTTTATGTCTGGCTGTGGCTGCTTTGACAGTCCAGAGTCACCTTCCAGAGGGAAGTGCTTCGAAGAGTTTGTGGCCAGGGTGAGAGGGGTCAGAGATGATCTTGCCCGCTCACTTCCTGGCCCTTGCAGTGCACAATTCGTCAATGGGGGGAAGGTTGCAGCCAACAACCTTCTCAGCTGTGCGAACAATCCGTTGCAGCCTCCAGATGTCATGCTTGGTGGCTGAGCCAAAGACCATGATGGAGAAGGTGAGGACACTCAATGATAGCAGTGTAGAATTGGACAGTGTAGAATTGCCTGTGGCAGATTGTGTTTCTTCAGTTGCCGCAGGAAGTACATCCTCTGTTGGGCCTTTTTGACTGTGGAGTCGATGGTGGCCCCCCATTTAAGGTCCCTGGAGATGATGGTTCCAAGGAACTTAAATGACTCCACAGATGTTGTTGATGGTGAGTGGGGGGAGGGGAGGGGATTTCTTTGAAAGTCTACAATTAGTTCCACTGTCTTGAGAGCATTGAGCTCCAGGTTGTTGCGATGGCACCAGGACGCCAGCTGTGTCACTTCCCCTATGTTGGCAGATTCCTCCCCATCCTGGATCAGTCCAATTAGGGTAGTGTCATCTGCAAACTTGAGGAGCTTGACAGAGTAGTCTGTGGAGGTGCAGTCGTTGTTGGAGAGAGAGTAAAGGAGAGGGGAGAGTACGCAGCCTTGCAGAGCTCCTATGCTGAGGGTCTGCGGGTCTGAGATGTGCTTTCCCAGCCTCACATGCTGCTTTCTGCCCATCAGGAAGTTGATGATCCACTGACAGAGGGGTTCAGGCACAGTCAGCTGGGAGAGTTTGTAGTGTAGTAGCTCTGGCACAATGGTGTTAAAAGCAGAGCTAAAGTCCACAAACAGAATCCTGGCATTCCCTTGCGGTCTAGGTGCTGGAGGATGAAGTGCAGGCCTAGATTGACTGCGTCATCCACTGATCTATTGGCCCTGTATGCAAACTGCAGGGGGTCCAGCAGGGGGTTTGTGATGTTTTTCAGCTGGGCCAGCACAAGTCTTTCAAAGGTCTTCATGACTACAGAGGTAAGTGCGATAGGCCTGTAGTCATTAAGACCAGTGATCCTTGTCTTTTTGGGTACAGGGACAATAGTGGAGACCTTGAAGCAGGCAGGGACGGTGCAGGTTTGCAGGGACTGGTTGAAAATGTCTGTGCAGATTGGTGCCAGTTGTTACAAGACTGTTGAAATTGTTACAAGACTGCAACTGCAGCTGAGTTTATATCCACTTGTACATATAAATTATTGTAATTTTTTTTTGCAAAGATTTGGAGTTTCAGAGGTAAATCTTCCCAGAATTCTAATTTGCGCTGAAAAGTTGATTTCATGTTGTGCAAGGAATGTTTCACCATAATTTTCTATATAGCTCAGCACGTTGTGAGAGATAAGAAATTGTTTCATGTCATCAGGCTTAGATTCCATTCAGTACCTTGTCTTCTAAGATTTGCACATTTGCCTAGAATTAATTTAATCCAACATATTTGTCAATTAGCAAACAATGCGCTTTGCATAAATTAGAGTATTTAGCGACTGATTTTAAATCTAAAAATAGTTTCTGCTCTCCATTAGATGTGCTGGGATTCGTCGTTGTTCTGTCAACTACAATGCACTGCCACGTAATATAAAAACAGCTGACCTGTCTGGCGGAGAGTAAACAGAGGAAGATGAATTAAAGTAGTTAGAGAAAAGGGCAAAGAATGCTACAACTGTGTGCTTTGGAGCACACAATTTTCTGGAAAGCTGAAGTAAAGGGGAATTCTGGAAATACTCAGTAGCTTGGGTAGCATCAACAGAGAAAAAAAACCTGATTTCTCGTTGCAGGTGTATTCCCAGGCATCGGAACTGACACAAACAGGAAAGGATGATTATCTGCAATTGTTGAATTCATTAATGAGTCCCAGGGGATGGAACATGCCCAGACAGATGATGAGGTGATGTTCCTTGAGCTCGCAAGGAGCCTTGTTGAAACAGGGTTTACATGAGAAAGGGAGTAGTTGGTGGAGATGATGGTGGAAACCAGGAAGTTGTGGAGGGAAAGGTTTCAAGAATACTGAAAAGGGAGAGGAAAATGTTTCTGGATCACATTGAAAGTGGCATATATTATGGACGATGAACCATTGGTTGTGGAAAATGGTGAGGACAAGGACATGTCCTTGCTGTAGTTGGGCAAAGAGTGAGAAAATAAATGCAAGAAATAATGGTGGCATGGTTGAGAACCCAGGCAACTCTGGATGAGGAGTAGCCATTGTTTAACAAAGAAGATTTCTCAGAAGCACAGTCATGGAAATTCAGTACAGAAATGACTGAGATAAAGAAAATAGGAGAAAGTAATAGAGTCCCGAAGGAAGTAGCATGGCAGAAGGTGAATCAAGATTGATGTGGAAGTCTGTCCTTATAATGAACATTGGTCACCAATCTATCTTCTGAGATTTCAATAGGGACATCAAGGAAGTGTCCAGATCTGACCATTTCAATGCAGGCGCAGAATGAAATTGGCAGCAAAGGTAACAAAATCTCAGTGCATCAGTGTAGGAAGCAGCACCAAATACAATTATGAAGTTATGTAGCACAAAAACAAGTTCTTCGGACCAACCTGCCCATCCTGACCAAGTTGTCTATCTGAGTAAGTCTCATTTGCCTGCATTTGGCCCATATCCCTCACAACCATTCCCACCCTTATACCTGACTGAATACCTATAAAACATTGGGCGGCACGGTAGCGCAGCGGTAGAGTTGCTGCTTTACAGCGAATGCAGCGCCGGAGACTCAGGTTCGATCCTGACTACGGGTGCTGCACTGTAAGGAGTTTGTACATTCTCCCCGTGACCTGCGTGGGTTTTCTCCGAGATCTTCGGTTTCCTCCCACACTCCAAAGACGTACAGGTGTGTAGGTTAATTGGCTGGGTAAATGTAAAAAAATTGTCCCTAGTGGGTGTAGGATGGTGTTAATGTACGGGGATCGCTGGGCGGCACGGACTTGGAGGGCCGAAAAGGCCTGTTTCCGGCTGTATATATATGATATGATGATATGATATGATTGTAATTGTAGCCATCTCACAGCTCCTTCTAATGGCTCATTTCATATACCCACCACCGTCTGTGTGAAAAAAGGACCCTCGGAACCCTTTCAAATCTTTCCCCTCTCACCTTAAATCTATGCCTATGTAGGAAACTTTGCACCTCCTCCAACCTCATCTACTGTATCTGCTATTCCAGGTATCAACTTCTCTGTATCTGCGAGACCAAGCGCAGGCTCAGCGATCATATCACTGGATACCTCCGCTCAGTCCGTCCTAACCTACCTGATTTCCCGGTGGCTCAGCACTTCAACTCCCCCTCCCATTCTCAATCTGTCCTTTCTGTCCTGGGCCTCCTCCATTGTCAGAGTGAGGCCCAGTGCAAATTGGAGGAACAGCACCTCATATTTTGCTTGGGTAGTTTACACCCCAGCGGAATGAACATTGACTTCTCTAAATTCAAATACCCCTTGCTTTCCCTCTCTATCCCCTCCCCCTTCCCAGTTCTTCCATTAGTCTTACTGTCTCTGACTACATTCTATCTTTGTCCCGTCCCCTCGCCTGACATCAGTATAAAGAAGGGTCTCGACCTGAAGGGTCTCACCCATTCCTTCTCTCCAGAGATGCTGCCTGTCCCGTTGAGTTACTCCAGCATTTTGTGTCTACCTTAAATCTATGCCTTTTAGTTTTAGGCTCCCCAACCTGGGAAAAAGACTGTGACCATTAATCTTATCCATGCCCCTCATGATTTTATCATGTTACTCATGTTACTCCTCAGGCGCCTGCACTTCAAGGTAAAAAGTCCCAGCCTATCCAGACTTTCCTTATAATTCAAGCTCTCCAGTCCAAATAACATCCTTGTGGATCTTTTCTATATCGTTTTCTCCTAAATGCCATCCTTCCTTTAGCTGGGCAACCAGTACTACACACAATATCCCAACGGTGTATCTCCTAACCCGTGTACTCAATGCCCTGACCAATGAAGACAAGCATGCCAAATCCTTTCTCTACCACTCTCTGCCCATGTCTCCAATGTATTCCTGTGCACGCAGTTCTCTCTGTTCTACAACACTCCAGGGCCTATTCATTTTCTGTGATCATTGTACTGGAAAAAGTATTGAGATATGATGCTTGAGTAAGACTGATATGAGGGCTGTTCCACGTACCCCATGACATTTTCATAGCTCCCCCTCTCATTTAGAGAAAGTGAATGGAGTTAAAGAGGAAGTTGTTAAATCCAAGAATGAGTTCAGCCACTCAAAAGAAGGTGATGGCAGCTGGCAGGGCATTGTTGACGGGAATTAATTGAAATAATGGATATGACTGAAATGACATATCTTCAAATATTTATACGTCTAAATAAATTTTAAAAGTGCCTAGTAAGCTCAAGGATCTCCCTGATTAGTGTTTAATGGGTTTTGTAATTATCAGATTCCACACTATGTCAAACATACTATTCAATATAAAGATGAGTTATCCGTGCTAACAACAAAGGTCTAATTTAGAAAAGGAGCTTTTCATAACGCTTTGTGCTTTTGGGACAGATGATCCCAATCTCACTATATTTAAATTGTAAGGGTAAGAGATTTTAGCCACAGAATCCTGCATTATGACTGAAAATTGATCTTGTTTGGTAAAGCAGATTTCTGACTGGATCAGCTGCAATCATCCCTGCTATTATTCTTTGTCCTGTTAGCACGTTGTTGCTAATGCAAGCCACAGTACACCAAGTTTAAACATGATTTTTGTTTTACATGTGCACCCAATGCGTGCATGACTTTGGTAGCTACTGCAACACTGCCCATCATTTGCAGATTCTTCCTAATACGTTATGCCAGTCTGTAGAAGGTAGTCATTAGTGTCCCCTTCCCTGTATTTTAAACAAGTTTAATGAAGCTTTTAAACAAGTCATTTAATTTTTCTGCAAAGTTTAAATGTTACAACTGTAGGATATAAATACTGTCTTGGAATTTTGAATCGAATCTTCAAATAACCCTCCTGATTTTGGAAACTGGGAACATTAGCATCTAAGCACTGAATACCTTTGTATGAAATTGCTTACTTGTGTTTAACAGATGTATCATCGAATTAAATAAATAATATTTTACGCCGTAACGGGTTACCTTTACTTATTTTAAATTTGCTACTCAAATGCATGGGGCGATAAATGGTCCATGAGTTCTTTTAAAATTAATATTAAAATAACTGCTATGAGTGTTAAAATGAGCATATGTTAATTTTTGAGGCTTTTTGGACTAAATCGAGAATTAATGTTTAACATAATTAAAAATCTACTGTGTACAAAATCTTTTGACTAATTGGCAGACAGCAAACCAGTTTCTTATTTATTTCAAGTAAGGAGCAAGAATACAGTGTACACTGCAGGATACAGTGCCTAAAGAGTGGATTATTTTAAAATAAATCATGTTATGCAATGTAAGTTTAAATAAAAGGCAGCGTAATGGCTCAGCTAGTATACAGTAGCTCTGCCTCAGGGCTGCAGCGACCCAGGTTTGATCCTGACCCCTGGGTGCTCTCTGTGTACAATTATCCCTGTGATTTTGTGGGTTTCCTCTCACATGCAAAGAGGAGGAAGTTGGTAGCATAATTGGCCACTGTAAATTGCCTCTTGTATGCAGGTGTATGGTAGTATCTGGGAGGAGAGGCCAATTGATTGAAATGAAATAAGAATAAAATGAATTAAGATTAGTGCAAAGATGTGTGTTTGATTGTTAATGCAGACTCAGTTGTCTAGAGTATCTGTTCCCATGCTGTATTTTTCTATTGTTCTATAATTGATTTGATTAATTGTTTCTCCAGCATTAGCGATAGGGGAAGAGGTCAATTTAGGATATACTGAAAGGTAGAAAAATTGAGAGTAGAATGTTGTAATTGTGGTAGAATGTGGAATATCACCATTTTAAAGAAAAGGACAAAGGAGTTTAATTGACGTGATGTCCAAATATTTGTGCAGTGTTTAGTGAATTGATATGATGCTCTTGGACACAATATTAGTTTGTTTATTTATTCATTTATTATTTGAATTTAATGTGGAAATATATCAAGCATATTTTGAACAAATTGGATGTAGTGCTGCACAGGAAAATAATAGGAGAACAAGCTAATTTCACTAATTTACAGATATAAACAATACTCCAGGTGATCTGTACAAGCAAATGTGATGATTAAGGTTCACTCACAGAAACCTCCAAGGTCGGCCCCAAATAAAATGATGCTGGCAGATGGTGTCTGGTTGCAGAGCATTGCGGTCAGCAGATTAACTACAGAGGCAACTAGCTCAGCTAACTATTTGCACTCTACTTTCATTCTCTGCTGCAAGGATGTAATGTCACCATGCAGCTACTGAAGGTCTATAGCAGCTGCATTGCATTGATTCCTCAAAGTAAATCTAATTACTCTTGGATGCTGAGACTGTGTATGGAGAGGTAACAATACACATTTGTGAATGTAAGGGAGATAAGCGAGGCAGGAAATGTTGGAGAGAGCCCCTGATGGCTATAGATGATTTATCTGCATTATAAGTAGCTCCTTTGGATGACCTCAGCCATTTGTAATCTGGCCTTGTAGAATAAATGGAAATATGCAATACATGCTGTGTGCATTATCCCAAAGGGATTTTTTTTGTAGAGACATTTATTAGATTCCAGATGCCACAGTCTTTCAAGAAGTAATGATCATTCAAATAAAGTTGCTGGCATTGACAGAAAATAGGAATGGATTGGGGGGGGGGGGGGTCTTACAGATTCTTTTAGGTGCACTGAGTGAATTTGTCTGCTTGTAATTGTGAAGGTGGTAAATGTATCATTTAATTTATTAATTTTTCTTGGAATTATGTCTCAGGAATACAGAAAGTATTGTTCTTGGAACTTAATGGTAATACATGCTCATCTGAAAACATGTAGCTTTTACAATTCCTGATGTTATGCAACTACCAAGTCTCTCCCAATTAATTTGATAATTTTCCTTCCTTATATTCTGCTGTAATTAGTGTTCTTCGCAGAAGTAGATTTGTACAGAATTATGAATAACATTGGTGTGAATTATATTGGCTATGTGGCATGTTTCTAAAATAAACATATCATTAAATTATTATTAAAGGAAAATCTTTGGCCACATCAAATTGTTCTAACAAGGTCACAGGATACATTGGAGGTGTCTGTATCCTGACATCAATATGATTTCTAGAAAATATTTTTCGTGCTCCACTGGTTCTTGTAAACCCTGACCAAGAAATCATTAGAGATGTGACCAAGAAATCATTGGAAATGTGTATTATTCTTAGAAATCAGGAAATTTACAACATAAGGAAATTTGATCCATTATGTCCTTTGCAAAAGGACTAACCGGTTAAATCATGCCTTTCTGACTTGGTCCACATGTCTGCAGATTACAGCTCTTCTTTCAACAGTACTTTTAAATACTTTTCTGTCTCTATCCCATTGAGAGGGTATGTCACAGATTGTTTCATATAGGGTGAGGAGAAAATTAATTAATGTGCACAAAATTTTGGGGGCCTAAATATGAAATAGGAAAGCCCTACAACGGGCCTCTACTTCAATGTTTAGTAGTAGAGGTCCAAAGCCAAAGGAAAGACATAATAAGTAAAATGATTAGAGAGGAAAAGGGGAAAAATACTTGCTGGGTGGTAGGAGTCTGTGACTCGGATAGACCCTGTCCTGCCGAGTTTATAGATTTGCAGAACTAGGTTCTGTGATTGTCCACATTTTTCAGTGAGCTCCCATTTGTTGTATATTTCCTTGCCAGTGCACCTCCTCTAATGCATTACCTTCTACTTCTCTGGTATAAATTCCATTTCTACCTTTTCTGCCCCACCAAACACACCATCTATTTCAGCTGCCAAAGCATTGTCAACTCTTGCATTCATTAATTCATTTCAAAGAGCCTTGTTTAACAATCTTCCTAATATTCACATGTGCAGCTGTTATTTTCTTTAAACAATATTGCCACTCCACTCTGTTATCTCCCCCCATCTTGTCTGAAAATATTTTTACATGTCTTTCAATGCCCATCTGCCTTGATCCCTAAATTCCTTGTGTTTAGGCATTATTTTATTCGTGTCTGTTTCCCAACCACTGGTCGCTATGTTTTTCAAATTCTCACTAATTTTCTGTTTCCAGCCTTGTTTGAATCTCTGCTCAGGTTTTTACCAACTTGTCAAGTCAGTTTAAACCTTCCCTCACTAGGAAACCTACCCATGACAATATTGCTCCTGGTCTTGTTGTGGTACAAACTGATCAAACAATACAATCCCACCTTCTTCGGATTGTTGATAAATCCAATGCTAATTCAATACCAAGACTACCATGCTCACCAGATTAATATGGTAAGCAATACATTTTGAGATCCTGCTTCTTCCCTGGCTCGCTGAAATGTCTTCAGGACTTTATTCCATTTTCCACCAACATCATCGCTTGCTCTATAGACCTCAACATCTGGCCATTCACACTCCCCCCCCCCTCCCAAAATGTTCTGCAGTGACTCAGTGATACCCTCCGGAGGCAACACACCATCCTCAAGTCACATCCGCTATTGGAGAAATGTCTGCCCTCCCCTAAATGTCTAATTTCCTGTGACAACGTTTTTTTCAATATGCTTATGCTCAGAATCTGAGATTTAATTTTAATTTGAATGTTGCAAGGTATTCAATAATTTAACCATTGATTATTTAACGTAGTTATGCAACTTTTCCTGAGCAGTTTCAGGGTAAGGTTCACCATTGTTTTCTTCAGATGTTGATAAATCCAATGCTAATTCAATACCAAGACTACCATGCCCCTTGGGATGGTTTGATTATTGCTAAATTACGTACCTTAACTTTGTTAAGTTATTCAATTCAGCCATGTATTGCACAAGGGACAATGGTCAGGTGTTAATTTATGCTGCTTCAAGAACTGCTCATAAATATAGAAAATAGTTGTGTGATGATTGCATGAACAAACAGGAAGCCCTGTGTTTGCTTGTATACGTTTCTCACAGGATGCCAGCTGTTTTCAAAGATTGGCCCCAGTGTGGCATGTACTGTGATTTGTTCCATGCAAACAAAGAGCATTTTATTTTGTGGTAAACACGACCATCCGCCACCTGCCAGCACTGACAACCTGAGGCACTTTATTGGCAAGAGGTTTCATCGTTGTTCGTCATTTCTTTGTTTTGTCGATTACACCTAAAGAAAGCTTTTCAGCTTTTAGCTAATGCTGCTGCTGCTGCTAATGAACAGCATTTGAAGAGACAGGTTGGCTGAAAACGTGATTCAATCAATGTTGCTAGGCCATTGCATGCAGGATGGTACTTGTGGCAAATAAGACCAGAGAAAGCATCATTGATTAACGCGTTTTTGAAGACAATTACTTCATCTATTTCTAAGTCTGTAGTGGGGATTTTCACATTGTACTGCACCTTTATATATTTTTAATGTTTGTCTAAAGTCATGCAGAGGAAAACCAGGTTCATCATTTAATAAATCAGTCACAAAACTATTTCATTATAGCCAAACAGGTACTATCACAAGGTTTAAGAAACATTTAGACTGGTACATGGATAGGACAGGTTCAGAGTGATATGGGCCAAATGCAGGCAGGTGGGACTAGTGTAGATGGGACATGTTGGTCGGTCTGGGTAAGTTGAGGGGCCTGTTTTCACGCTGTATCACTCTATGACTATGACAAACATGGAAAGAATGGCATCATTCTGAAATAATGATTGGAATAAATATCCCCAATATGGATCTCATCATGGGAAAATAATGACTAATTTATTTCCGTTCTGAAATTTGTTCCAATCTACCACCCCCATCAATGCACACGCCTCTATTATTTTTCAAACCAGTCTACCACAAATGATGAGCAGATTTGTTGTGTAACACCTTGATATCAATAGCTGTTCTAATCTCCTTTTTGTACGAATGACGTGCAATCTTTTACATTTTGCATAATTCTAACTTTGTTGTTTGAAATTGTTCTGTAAAGTGTGAAAGTATGTGGATCACTGACAGAGGAAATTTGGCATGGTCCAGTGTAATATATTGCACTTGGTAAGAAAACAAGTTGCTATGCTATTAGCAGCATTAATTTAGTGAAATTCATGGAGTTACAAGTAACGCCATGGACATACAAGGTCTTCAGATAATGGAGGTTTAGCAGAGGATCCCATTCCATGTATGACCGTATGACCGTTTGTGGTGTGCAACTGCATAATATTCTGAATGGAATGATAAGTGGTAAGTTATATTTGATCCATATAAGTATGCAGTAGTAACCATCTCCAAAATGGTTTTAAATATTTCTTCTTGTCATCAACAGCAGTGCTATTGACCAGCCCCCTCACCATCAATATCCTAGGGATCAAGTAATAAATCTGAACCTTTCCTTGTGACTGTAATAGTGTATCAGAGGATTTGCCATTGTCAGCAACATATTGGACTCTTCATTTACCTAAGCCTTTCCATCATCTGCAAGGTGAAGCAAGTGTGCAAAGGGGATTACTCCATTTGACTGTGCTGCTCCAAGCACATTGAAGAAGCTTGGCATAATGTGAAACAAAGCCATCTAGTTGAATACTTGTGCCTATCAACCACGCTTATTATTCACTGCAGTGCACCACTAATGCAATGGCGACAGGGTGTGTTGTTGACAATGTTCTTGGCAGCCACTCACCACTTTCTCATAAATGCACAGCAAACCCGTACAATTTATCACCTGGAAACCCTAAATGCAAAGTTGAACCACCATTTGTTAAGGTTTCATCCATGTCAGGCACCATCCTGACTTGGAAGTATGCGTTGCCGTTCTTAGTCATCACTAGATTCAAATCCTGCAAGGTTGTACCGAGGAGCAGTGCAGAAGAATCTTCTCGAACATTTGCCATGCTGCTCATGAAGGCAGCTTCATATCATCGTCCAAAGAGCTATTAGCGATAAATATTCATTGCTGACCTTCCAGCAAGGGCTACGTACCTTGCCTAAATAAAAATAGTAGAAGCAATTTTACACTGCACCACAGCTTTCATCTTAGCTTCTGAACATCTCAGCCTCTGTTGTGTCTTTTATTCATTAGTTATGTTCAAGCAGAGTCAATCGTTCAAAAACATGTGTACATTCATTTTGAAGTCAAAAGCAAATTAATAAATTACCCAGACGCATCTTGCCTTTGCCTTTCACAATATTTCAAAGCAGCTGTCTGTAGTCAAGTCACTGGAAAGTTAGTTCATTGCAGAGATTGAACTAGCAGACAACATGGAAGGCAGTCTGGAACATCATTAGTTCTGAAGAGGCCTGGATGCCATGCACTGATAGAGTGACAGTGGTGGCTTACAAATGGTTTCATCATAACAGTGAACTGCAGGTTTGTGCTTCACAGTTCCACTACCACTCTCTAAGGGCAGTGATTTAGCAATCTTGCTTAGTTGAAAGATTGCTGGAGACAAAGTTGCTCTAAATGCCTCTTTAAATACTAGTCTCCAAAAAACCAAGCTGAACTAAACTAAACTATAGTACTCTGATCTTACCTTGTGGCAGAGTAGCTGGAAGTGTGTGTAGCATAGGAGTAGGCCTTTTGATCCTTCTAATCAGGGTAACAGAGTTTGAACCTCCATAGATAGGGCCAAACTTTGTGTTTCTACTGCTTGTGCTGCAATGGACATACAAACTCGACATCAAATGTTGAGATGGCCATGACTTTAATGGAAGTGACTGACTCCTAGCTCTAGGCCAAGCCCTGTGGGTTATTGCAGCAGGTCTCCATATGTGCATCTTCACAGCCCATGCAAATTTTCAGCAGGCCTGACAATGCCCCCAACATTTCTATTCACATCAAACGTCTGCAAGCTACCCACCAGCCCCATTGAGAGACGAACTTATGTGTAACCTTACCCTTCTCCTGTGCCCTGGCTGCAGAGTGGAAATGGATCCCCATCTGAACTATGTACCTGGTATCCTGGTCTTTGGCTGTAGTTGTCAGATCAACTGTTGAGGGGAGGAATAAAATGAGGTCCATATTTAAACCATCAGCATCTTTTAAATCAGAAGACATTGTGACCTGATGGGGAAGTAGAATGTTATATGGGAAATTAGTTGTAGAGTTACTTTAGGGTTGCCAAATGTCCCGTATTAGCTGGGACATCCTGTATTTTGGGCTAATTGATTTGCCCCGTACGGGACCGCCCATGTTCCATATTGGGCCCAGGGGGGGTGCTGTAGGCCCGGACGCTGTAGGTCCAGCCAGTGTAGGTCCGTCCAGACAGTGAGTAGGAAAAAACTGCAGATGCTGGTTAAAATCTGTGTCTACCTTCCGGACAGTGTAGGTCCGGAGGCCCCGGTGCTGCCTGACGGAGGTTGCGTAGCAACCCGCCTCCCGGCCCGGGCGGCCGCCATTGGTGGAGCAGGAGCACGTGGCCACTGGCTGGGTGAGGTCACGTGGGGCGTGGGGCGATGACATCACCTTGCCCCGTATATGGGAGTGAGATAGTTAGCAACCCTAAGTCACCTGTCTGACCTAATATTGCTAAATGTGGCTGCTCAGCTAATGGAGAGTAGCACCACCAGCACCAGGCTGCAGACCCCATTGAACCATTCCTGTCCAAGTCTGATGCTGCTGGCAGACGTTTTGATATTTCATCCTGCAAGGTTGAGGAAAGAGTACAAGAATTTTAGGAATGTATTGCAATGTGTGTGTTGAGCCTGCATTGGTTGAATAGCTGTGTATAACATTGAAACATAATGAGCTGGAGTAAGTCGTCTGACCTTTCTAGCCTGCTCTGCCATTCAGTAGGATCAAACCTGATCTTCTGTTTCAATGACGTATATCTGCTTTCCCCAGAGCCTTTGATGTTATTTGGTCTAGAAATCTATCACCTTAATACATTCAGCGGTTTGGCCTCCACCACCTTCTGCAATGGAGAATTCCACCGGTTCACCACCTTCTGAGTTAAGAGATTTCTCCTCATTTCAACTCTGAATGCCTTATCCTGAGATCATGACCCCTGATTCTAGATACCCCAGCCAGGAGAACTATCCTCCCTGCAAAGGTGCCAGATTGTGATATGAGGGCTGGGTGGGAGGCATGGGTGATGGAGATTAATTAGAAAAATGATGGTGTGGTGCACAGAGCAGTGTGCTGTCTGGTGGTGCAGTTGCTAAGAGATGAGATCTGCTAATGTGTTCACTGACCTTGACCAAGTGCATGAAATCTTAAACTTGCTCCAGCACTGCAGTCAGTTCCACCCCCTCTTCCAAATTTTGCTTCCTGATGGATCTGTGTCAGTAGAAACAAAAACTGATTTATAAAAATGCTTGTTCTATACAAGTAGGTAGAATATGAAAACATTTAAAGTTGCATCATTTATAAACCTCCTTATTCCCTTTTTAACTGGCCAATTTTCATGTTGGCACAGGCAAAAAATGTTAACAATTCTTTGTCACAAGAATCAAAATAGCAGAGCCTTTATGCACATAATATAAAGGACACATCCAGTTCCCAAAATGGACAGGCATTTGGAAATAGATTTACCAGGGAACATTTAGAAGTAGCTACTCTCACGAAACCCAGGTACACAGTTTGCTGTGCTTCTAAGATTTGTCTCAGGAATTGTCAGCCAAGTTTACAGTACTCTGGTTTGTACTAGTCTCTACCCCACATCGTGGTGTGCTTCACCACTGAGTTGGCAACCTTAAATTGTATCTTCCCTTAATATTCTTAATCACCATTTAAAATTTGCGCAGCATTTTTAATGTGTGCTTATTTCTCTTCCAGCTTTCTTGACTGCTTTTTTTTCTACATCTGCAAAAACAATGCTAGAAGTTATTAGATTATTTGTATTCTTTGAATCACTGAAGTGTGGTGTTTGAATGAATTTTATACCCATGGAACCATAAATTAGAGAAATTAAATTAATGTGTTTAAAATAGGCAATTGAAATGGATTCAATACTGGGGCGCATGTGGAGGCTGGTATTACTGTCTCAATCCGATTATCTTCTCACCAATATTTCAGAATAATATCTGCAGCTGGTGAGGATTTTTAAAAATGCAGATTAAATTTCCAAAAGATCAATGTCTGTTATCCTCAGCTGGCTATTTATAGGCTAATTTGGTTAGAAATGGCTTGTTGTGCAACAATGTGTGTTTTTGGAAGAGCTAGCTGAAGCTTTTCAAGTTTAAATTTAATAAAGGTAGGAAATAGTAATATTAACTTTTGGTGGTAATACATTAGTGTAACGTTAAAGGTGAGAAGAAGGGGAAGCTAATTTATCAAAATACTGTTATGGATGTGTAACAAGATTACATAGATTTGCTATTTCATTTCTAAAAGCACCCGTTAAGGTATTATTTATATTAGTTGCTGATTTTGAACAGAGGCAGTAATCCTTCTGCAGTCATTTAGTTGGCACAAAGACGGATTGAGTGAGATCTCCCATACCAAGTGATGTGACCCATCAGTCAGGATATGCAGCACAGGGTGGTGCATAAACCATCTGCTAGTGAGCAATGGAACGATATAGAGAATGAAATTGCAAAGCAATGCCCGCTCAGTTATTTTTCAGCTTCAAATAACCAAACACTAGTAAACTGGAACACTGCTGCTTTGATGTGAAAGATTTACAACTCACTAGCAAGGGAATTATAATTGCCTTTTGTACATTAAGTGATATTTTGAAGACAGCATCATTGAAGTGTTATCTATTCAGTGTTCGTGTGCAACTTGGTAATAACCAATAATTTTAATATCTTTATCTGCTCAAAGACTTTTCGTAACTGATTCTCACAGGTAAGTATCTGTTAACTTACATAGAAACATAGAAAATAGGTGCAGGAGTCGGCCATTCGGCCCTTCGAGCCAGCACCGCCATTCAACATGATCATGGCCCATCATCCGAAATGAGTACCCCGTTCCTGCTTTTTCCCCATATCCATTGATTCCATTAGCCCAAAGAGGTAAATCTAACTCTCTCTTGAAAACATCCAGTGAATTGACCTCCACTGCCTTCTGTGACAGAGAATTCCACAGATTCATAACTCTCTGTGTGCAAAAGTTTTTCCTCATCTCAGTCCTAAATGGCCTAACCCTTATTTTTAAACTGTGACCCCTGGTTCTGGACTGTGACCCCTGATTCTGGAACTTATGACTATCCAAAAAAGCAAACAAATGCAACCCCCCAATCACTACTTCACAAAGTGGAGGAACCTGGCGCCAGCACTATAATTAGACAGCATACTCTCAACGGCGGATGCTGATGCACATTTTGGCATCTTTCCGGATCACTAAGCTCACTGCGCAAATATGGGCAAAGAGTTGAATGTTTGTAAGCATGTGAGAGTGCCCGTCCTTGTTATCTTGATGGCATCCAATGTGGCTTCAATGTGTCTTTGTAAACTTAAGGCAACGAGAGTCAGGGAAACTCTTCATTGGTAATCATCATACTTCACACAAAGGACTGGTGTTGTTAGAGGCTCATAGATCAAGCTCTGCGACATCACTGCAGGAGATCTTCAGGTTATTATTCTAGGCACAGCCACATCTGCAATTTATCGACACCCGGTCAGAAGTGGAAATGTGTACTGATGACTGCAGTGTTCAATCCCATTTGCAGCTCCTCAAATAATGAAACAAACCATGCCGACATGCAGAAAGATCTGGACAAGGTTACGGCTTGTGTGGAGGAAGGAACTGTAGATGCTGGTTGACATTGAAGATAGACACAAAATGCTGTAGTAACTCAGCGGGTTGTGTTGTTAAGTGACAAGTAACATTTGCATCACACTAGGGCCACCGAATCAGTTGATTGCCAGCAAAGCAAGTTCCACTGACTAATCAAATGTTCTTTATTGACATAAATGAGGGATAAATATTGGTCAGCACACCAGGTAGACCATGAACCTCTCACCCAAATGATAAGCCATCCAAAGAGAGGAATCATCTTCTCAGCATAAGTCCTGCCAAATCCTTTCAGAATTTCATAGGTTTCAGTTAAATCAACTATCATCCTTCAGAATTTCAGAGAGTATAAATAAACATGCTTTGTTCAAATACTTTTCACTAGATTGAATCCTAAAATTGTAGTTTGTCCAGTGAACCATCCTGAACCATCTGAGGAAAGACATTCTTGCCATAGAGGGAGTACAGAGAAGGTTCACCAGATTGATTCCTGGGATGGCAGGACTTTCATATGAAGAAAGACTGGATAGACTCGGCTTGTACTCGCTGGAATTTAGAAGATTGAGGGGGGATCTTATAGAAACTTACAAAATTCTTAAGGGGTTGGACAGGCTAGATGCAGGAAGATTGTTCCAGATGTTGGGGAAGTCCAGAACAAGGGGTCACAGTTTAAGGATAAGGGGGAAGTCTTTTAGGACCGAGATGAGAACGGTTTTTTTCACACAGAGTGGTGAATCTGTGGAATTCTCTGCCACAGAAGGTAGTTGAGGCCAGTTCATTGGCTATATTTAAGAGGGAGTTAGATGTGGCCCTTGTGGCTAAAGGGATCAGAGGGTATGGAGATAAGGCAGATACGGGATACTGAGTTCGATGATCAGCCATGATCATATTGAATGGCGGTGCAGGCTCGAAGGGCCGAATGACCTACTCCTGCACCTATTTTCTATGTTTCTATGTTTCTATGAAACACAGACCAAGGACAGCTGTCCTTGGATAAAAGGATAAAAAATCCACACGATGCTCCAGGAGTGGATTCACCAAAGAGCTGGACAATCGTGTAGTTTCATGCCTGACATTTTAACCCCCTTGAAATAAGGCTCAAGGTACCATTAGTGTTGCTAATTGTGTGTCTGTTGATTTTCTGAGATTTGTGAGAGACTCCTATAAACCTCTGAATATCAATATTAAATATCTTCCATTTTCTAAAGATAATTGTTCTTACATTTTCTACCTCACGCTTAAAAAGGTAAGAGCTGTCTTAAGCAAATTCTGTTTCGAGACTTAATCTAAACATTGTTTATGTAAAAATCCCTTATCCTTGAATTATTTATTGCTTCACCTTATAGTTTTGTCAATCATTATCAACTATATTAGATTCCATATGCATAAACTATCCCAAGAAGAAAGAAAGTTGACCATAAAATATTTATTCTTTTGAATTAAATTTGTGCAATTCTGATTCTAATCTTGTCTTCTGGTTTTTCTCCCTAGTTTATTTTAATGACTATCATTATCCCGTTGATTGCCCTCCCGGTATTTTCGAATGATGAAGGGATAGACAGCTCAATGGATTTCGCAGTGGCCTTTCACGTTCAAGTCATTGGATGAAAGGCTTGAAAGGCAGATACATCTCTAATCGCAATCAGTGGCAGAAATAACTTTAGAAAAGCAAACAACTGCACCATTTTGTGATAGCTTCGATTTGTACCAGCGTCTGCAGTTATTTTCCTAAACAACTGCAGATGCTTGCAACCAGAAATAGAAACACAAGATGCTGGAAATGCTGGATCAGGACAGGTAGTATCTGTGATGACAGAAAATTTGCATTTCTGTTCAATAGGCTTTCTGTATGACTGTAAAAAAGTTAGAATATATTTTAAGGTGCAGAGAAGGGTGGAGAGATTCAAGAGCGTGCCAGTGATAGACCATCTGAGACTGAACGGGGCCAACTGCGAAAAGGTAGAGAAGGCTCATTAATCATGAATGGCTGATCTGTCCGGAAGAAATATAAATAAGAAATGAATGAAAATAGAGGAAGTGCAGGAACTGAGAGATATAGAATAATGCAGATACTGCACATCTGAAATAAAAGCAGAGAATGCTGAAAATGCTCTGTGGAAAAAATTAGACAGATGATAGCAACTTGGCACCCCAGGCTACAAAAAATACAGAATTGACAAGGGAGATGTAAAAGACACAGGGGCATTGCAATATTGATTAAGGAGTTCATTACTGCAGTAAGAAGGGAGGATGTCCAAGAACGTTCTTCAGATGAGGCCATATTTTGTAAATTTAAGAAAAAAAAGGATGCTCAATTTACGAAGGGTGTACCACAAGCCTCCTAGCAGTCCCCACATGAGGGAAGAGCAGATATGTAGACAAATCACTTCCCCAATATTAACTGGGATCATATTTAGTATGAAAGGCTTACACAAGTTCATCCAGGAGAGCTTTTGGAGACAGTACATAGATAATAGACAGGGGTCTATCCAGTGCCTTGTAAAGCCTCAGCATTATATCCATGTTTTTATATTCCCATCCTCTCGAAATAAATGCTAGCATTGTGTTTGCCTGTCTTACTACCGATTCGACTTGCAAATTAACTTTTGGGGAATCCTATACCAGCACTCCCAAGTCCCTTTACACCTCCGATTTCGGAATTCTCTCCCCATTTAGAAAATAGTCTACGCCTTTATTCCTACTACCGAAATGCATGACTCCACACTTTGCTACACTGCATTACATCTGCCACTTCTTTTCCCACTTTCCCAACCTATCCAAGTCCTTCTGCAGAGTCCCTGCTTTCTCTACACTACCTGCCCCTCCACCTATCTTCGTATCATCTGCAAATTGCCAGCCAACCTGCTATCCTTGTTAATATCTTCCCTCTGATACCATGGGCTCTCATCTTCCTTAGCAGCCTCACGTGCGCACCTCATCAAAGGTCTTCTGAAAATCCAGGTTGTAAGAGCAGTTTATGAAGTGATTTGTCTGGGCTCCGCATAGCTATTAAAACAAATAGATGCACAGGGATGGCACAGCGGTGCAGGGGTAGAGTTGCTGCCTTGCAGCGCCAGAGATCTGGGTTCAATCCTGACTATGGGTGCCATCTGTATGGAGTTTGTACATTCTCCCAGTGACTGCGTGGGGTGTTCTCCAGCTGCTCCTGTTTCCTCCCACACTCCAAAGACGTACAGGTCTGTAGATTACTTGGCTTGGGTAAGTTGTAATATTGTCCTTAGTGTGTAGGATCTTGTTAGTGTATGGGGTGATCGCTGGTGGGTGCAGACTTGGTGGGCCAACAGGGCCTGTTTCTTTGCTGTATCTTTAAACTCTAAAGTCTAAAGTCTATTGTCAGTTTTGCGCCCACTTCAACTGTGAATAATTTTGTGGACATATTGGTTAGGGGAAGCAGAGCAAATTGTCCTTTGAGGAGACAATGATTGGTCATTTGAGGATGGAATTATGGAACAGCTTTACGCCACTTCTAACTGTGCTATTGCTAAACTGGGAGAGATTACTGCTCATGATGAAAGTCCAATATTATTCCACTTTCTGCACCTGAATAATACGAGAAGTATAATTGATAACTGAATAATATTCCTTTAAATCTTCTAACGAGCTTGTCAGTATGAAAAGCAAGCAATGATTAGGCTTGATGAATAAAACACACAGGCATATTTACATGAACTATTTTTAACCAGATCCATTATTAAATAAGCTTGAGATTACTTTCTGCTGTTGCTTTTCTCCCACTGCATTTTCCTGGGGTACCATCTCATTCATTTTGATGCAAGAATTTTTTTAAATGTACTTTCTGTTCCCTCATTTCATTTTCACATCTAGCTTTAGGCTCTAAAATATGTTGACTTGGAAAAATGCTTGTCAATACTGCTAGCCTCAAAATCTTCAAACATATCTTCACTTCTCTAATTGCAATTTCCTTGAGCATATTCAGATTTAATTTCACTGCTCGGGTGGCATGGTGGCACAGCAGTAGAGTTACTGCCTTATAGCACCACAGTCCCGAGTTCAATCCCAACTACGGGTGCTGTCTGTACAGAGTTTGTACATTCTCCCCGTGACCACGTGAGTTTCCTCTGAGATCTTCGGTTTCCTCCCACACTCCAAAGACACATGGGTTTGTAGGTTAATTGGTTTGGTATGAAGGTAAAATTGTCCCTAGTGTATGTCGGATAGTGTTAATGTGCGGGGATCACTGGTCAGTGCGGACTTGGTGGGCCAAAGGGCCTGTTTCCGCTCTGTATCTCCAAACTAGACTATTGATGATGACAACATTGCTTTAAGATCTTGGAAATGCTTCCCTAAATCTCTCCGCTTCCCTACCTTTCTCTGACTTGCAGGTTGACATCAGCCTTATTGACCAAGCTTGACCATTTGATCTTATTATATCCCTGTACAGCTCCGTGTTGATGTTACTTTTGTTTGGAAACTAACAATGAAACACATTGGGACATTTTTGGTCCATTGGAGATGCTATGTAAACAACTGCTGATGAAAGCATTTGCAACATTGTATGCAAAACAATTAGAGCATTAGCACACTTATTGTGTACTTCGGGGTTGGATTTGAAATCAGAGAACATCCTGCAACGCGTGGATTTATTTTTGTTACTGTGTTTGGCCACGCATTCTTCAAAAAAACGATGTTATCTCTAAATAAAGAATGTGCAATTTGATTCACCATACACCACTGCAATCACTAGAAATCTGCAATTAGCATCAATAGACTTCAGTGATTAAAAACATTAGATGATTTCTTCTCTTTCCTCAGAGGTGCATATGAAAAGCAAACTCCTAGCAAGATCAAGTTATACATTTCAAGCCAGCTTTAACAGCTGAACATCGCCATGTACAATACAATACAATATATCTTTATTGTCATTGTACCCAGGGGTACAACGAGATTGGGAATGCGCTATCTATGCGTTGTGGCCATCCGGCTCAGCAGGACCGGTTCATAGCAGCTATGGCCCTGGGGATGAAGCTGTTCCTGAGTCTGGAGGTGCGGGCGTAGAAGGCCTTGTATCGTCTGCCCGATGGAAGGAGTTCGAACAGACTGTTGCAGGGGTGTGAAGAGTCTTTGTGGATGCTGGTGGCTTTTTTGAGGTATCGTGTGTTGTAGATGCCCTCTAAGTCTGGTAGCTGTGTTCCGATGGCCCTCTGAGCTCTATGGACTACCCGCTGTAGAGCTTTCCTTTCTGCCTCCGTGCAGCTGATCATAAGTAGATCACAGCTGAACATAGCCATGTAGCTAGATCACTAGATCACCATGTAGCTAGCACGCACATCACAAGCCCATACACATCTCCAACAAGGCAGCATGAGCAAGCTGGATGTTAATTTGACTCTCCCTCCTTCGTTCATTCACACCAAGGCCAAAAAGCACAAAAAGTCTGAGACAAATAAATATGATACTAATGTTAGATACTAGGAACTGCAAATGCTGGAATTTGAGCAAAACACAAGGTGCTCGAGGAACTCCATGGGTCAAGCAGCATCTGTGGAGGAAATGGACAGGTCACGTTTCAGGTCCTGACACACTGCCTGCCCATTCTCTACAGATACTGCCTGGCCCATTGAGTTCCTCCAGTATTTTGGTGTTACTAATGTTAGATTGATATTGAAATTGTGTGGGTAAAGGAGATCTCAGTGCACATATCTCTAAAGGTAATGACATGAGTTGAGATATAAGCAAAAGTAAATGAAGTATTACGGCTAAGTTAAACTTGAACTGTGATCAGATTTCAGGTGTAGTGTGGTGTAAAATATTACTGTAGAATGTAGAAACAATTAAAGTTGTATAGAAAAACAGAGGTTTAAAATTAGACCTACAATGAAATTCTTTAAGTAGAAGTTTGAAAAGCCAGGCCATTTTACCCTCGGAAACATTAAATCTAAAGGATGACTTAAGAAGATTCTTTATAATTATGAAAGCTTTTAAGGGAGTAATGAAAATGTCTGTCCGTGGAAGCAATAACACCTCCACAAACGTACCATAAAGCATCTTTTCTATTTCTTGTAGTCCAGGTTACAGAGGGAACATTTCAAAGGAACTGTCCTTCCACTCACTTTTATGACATTTCCAATCTGCTTACCCTTTGTTAGCTTGAAAGCAGTTTATAAATACAGTTTGAAAATGAAGCATCTGATCTGTTTTCTATACAAATCCATGGATTAGATTTCAGCACATTTTCAGCAGAGCTTCGGATTGATTTTTTTCTCGTCATGATATATACTTGACCTTGATTCAAACTATTTTGCTGGGGACAAGTGTTGTACTTGACCTGTCTCCATGTGTATTTATGCAATTGTCTCCATTTTCAAAGTGCCGTTGGATGGCTCATCAATATTTGCGCACCCCAGCCTTCACTATGTGTTATACTAACACAAATAATGGAACATCTATTGATGAAATAGGGATAAATGCAGTAGCTGGTTGCCTTGTAGACATGGGTAAGGATCAGGTGATCTTGAGGCATTTGAAATATTTTCTAAATCAAGATAAGCAGACTTTTGGTGTATTGGGAAGCAGAGTGTTATTGGAAAAGTTGGGAAAGTGGAGTGAAGCTGAGATCAAGTCTCATAATTTTGAATGATGGAACAAGTTTGAGGGACCATGTGGCCAACTCCACTGATTCATTCTGAAGTTCTCACATTGGATTGATTGGCTGAGTGAATAAGAAGTAATACTAAATCCAAAGATGATAAGGATGCTATCATTCTCAGCTTTATGTACTTTGAGTCAGCAATTTCTTTTAAAAAATGACTTCATAATAGGAAGGAAAGCAGGAAGGGAAAATATGCATAGTAATGCCTTCGTCTTATTTGGCTCTTGTCTGAATTTTTATAATTATAACCGGTTTTCCACATCTTAATAGCTCTGAACTGGAAAGACTGCAGGCAGCTGGTAAATCACGCCAGATGAGGGCTTCTTCATCCCTAAGATAACAACACAATTTAATTATAAATTGGATAAAAAACAAGCCTACCTTACTAAATAAGGTTTCCTGGAAATTTTGCAGCATTATTTGTTGCTACATGCTCTGCAGAGACTGGAGCCTGGGGGATGATTAGGTGGAGGGACATTCTCACAATGGACATTGGATGATTTGAGGGATTTCTTTGCCCCTGACAGTTTGCTGAAGCTGCCAATGGCAGTTGCTGGCTGAAGAGTGGCAGGAGTGGTGGTCGGTGTAAGGCGGGAGGTTGTGAACGACGTCTTCTATTCCGCGCCCCACTTGCCAATCGTCAGTACCTACAGTGCCCTCCATAATTTTGGGACAAAGACTCATCGTTTATTTATTTGCCTCTGTACCCCATAATTTTAGATTTGTAATAGAAAAAATCACATGTGGTTAAAGTGCACATTGTCAGATTTTAATAAAGGCAATTTTTATACATTTTGGTTTCACCATGTAGAAATTACAGCCGTGTTTATACATAGTCTCCCTATTTCAGGGCACCGTAATGTATGGGACACATGGCTTCACAGGTTTTTGTAATTGCTCAGCTGTGTTTAAATGCTGCCTTCATGCAGGTATAAGTGAGCTCCCAGCACCTAGTCTTTCCTCCATTCTTTTCATCACCGTTGGAAATTTTTATTGTTTTGTTTATGAACATGAGGACCAAAGTTGTGCCAACGAAAGTCAAAGAAGCCATTATGAGACTGAGAAACAAGAATAAAACTGTTAGAGACATCAGCCAAACCTTAGGGTTACCAAAATCAACTGTTTGGAACATCATTACGAAGAAAGAGAGCACTGGTGAGCTTACTAATCACAAAGGAACTGGCAGGCCAAGGAAGACCTCCACAGCTGATAGAAGAATTATCTCTATAATAAAGAAAAAACACCTGTCCGACAGATCAGAAACACTCTTCAGGAGTCAGGTGTGGATTTGTCAATAACTAACATCCGCAGAAGACTTCATGAACGGAAATACAGAGGCTGCACTGCAAGATGCAAACCACCCGTTAGCTGCAAAAATAGGATGGCCGGGTTACAATTTGCCAAGAAGTAGTTAAAAGACCAACCACAGTTGTGGAAAAAGGTCTTGTGGACAAATGAGACAAAGATTAACTTATGTCAGAGTGATAGCAAGAGCAAAGTATGGAGGAGAGAAGGAACTGCCCAAGATCCAAAGCATACCACCTCACCTGTGAAACACGGTGGTGGGGGTGTTATGGCCTGGGCATGTACGGCTACTGAAGGTACTGGCTCACTTATCTTCATTGATGATACAACTGCTGATAGTAGTAGGATAATGAATTCTGAAGTGTATAGACACATCCTATAGACACATCCTATCTGTTCAAACAAATGCCTCAAAACTCATTGGCTGGCGGTTCATTCTACAGCAAGACAATGAACCCAAACATACTGCTGAAACAACAAAGGAGTTTTTAAAAACTAAAAAATTGTCAATTCTTGAGTGGCCAAGTAAATCACCCGATTGAGCATGCCTTTTATATGCTGAAGAGAAAACTGAAGGGGACTAGCCCCCAAAACAAGCATAAGCTAAAGATGGCTGCAATACAGACCTGGCAGAGCATCAACAGAGAAGACACCCAGCAACTGGTGATGTCCATGAATCGTAGACTTCAAGCAGTCATTGCATGCAAAGGATATGCAACAAAATACTAAACATGATTACTTTCATTTGCATGACATTATAACCAAACATTATGGTGCTCTGAAATGGGGGGGACTATGTATAAACACTTCTGTAATTTCTACATGGTGAAACCAAAATGTATAAAAATACCCTTTATTAAAATCTGACAATGTGCACTTTAACCACATGCGGGGTTTTTTTCTATTACAAATCTCAAATTGTGGAGTACAGAGGCAAATAAATAAATGATGGGTCTTTGTCCCAAACATTATGGAGGGCGCTGTAGCTGGAATATGCTGCCAGGGGTGGTGGTAGAGGCAGATACAATAGTAGCATTTAGGAGGCTTTTGGATAAGCACATGGATATGGAGGGATATGGTTCACATGTCGCCAGAGGAGATTAGTTTAACTTGACATCATGTTTGGCATGGACACTGTACAAAGAGCATGTTCCTATGCTGTACTGTTCGATGTTCTCTATACCTTTTCAATTAATGTACATGGAGGAACAAGGTTAGGCTCTCCAACATATGGACATCCCTGTAATGCATCCTTTCCATTAATTTGAATATATTGTGGGAATCCACTGAACTGCTGCTCATTTTTAACAACCCAGATTTGCAAGCAACTGAACCTAGCTGGAGTGCCACCCAGTGGAGCCAAACTGTAGTGTGATAAAATCAAGTCTGAGTAACATCAGCACTACTGGATTGTCCTGGAAGTCCATGTGATTATCTCTCTCGAAGAAAATCTGTAAGTCTTACCCAATCTGTCCTATCTGGCTACAGGCCACCAGTGTAGTTCTCTTTAATATGTAGGAAGGATCTGCAGATGTTGGTTTAAACTGAAGATAGACACAAAATGCTGGAGAAACTCAGTGGGACAAGCAGCATCCCTGGAGAGAAGGAATGGGTAACATTTCGGGTCGAGACCCTTCTTCAGACTGTCTCCAGTCTGAAGAAGGGTCTCGACCTGAAACGTCATCCATTCCCTTTCTCCAGAGATGCTGCTTGTCCCGCTGAGTTACTCCAGCATTTTGTGTCTTTCTTTAGTTCTCTTTAATACCTATTCAGTCCAGGGATAAATAGGGATGTTAATTACAAGTGACATCCACATCCCTTGAACAAATAAAAACAAATGCCTTATTTCATGAGGTGATGTACTGTATTTGAATAGATTTCTGTAATCTCTTAAGATCTTACTCTTTTGGCCAATGGTCGTTTAAAATAGTGTTGTCTACATGGCTTCATTGTCAAGCCCACAACTCTTAACTTTTTTATTGTTACTAAGGTTTAAAGGTACTTCTGTATTTCAAAATATTGGAGAGTTTATGTGCTTGGATTTCCCAGGTGGAAACAATTTCAGTTTCAGTTTAGTTTATAGTCATGTAAAGTCCGATCAGAGATAGTCCAAGAGTCGCCATTGAGGTAGATAGCAGTTCAGTACAGCTCTCTAGTTGTGGTAGGATTATTCAGTTGCCTGATAGCAGCCTAACAGCCTGAAACACTGCAACCATTTGGCCTTGAATTGTTTATTTCTGTAGAAAGAAGCAAATCAATGGTCTTCAGGGCTAGGATGTTCACTGTACTATTTATAAAAGATTTTTGTCCTAATATTGGACAATATTCAGATCTTGCCCGTTTGTGCATTAATATTTAGAAATATCAGCAACAATAATGTGTTCTAAAGGTTGGCAGTTTCCTGTGTCAAAGATTAACAGAAATTTGCATTTATTCTCGTACATAGTCGTAGACACTAACCATACAGGAAAGTAAATGGTGAATATAATTCCTGGGACTGTAATTTCGAGAATTAATCTTTTTCGTTCCTATGAGAAAGACAGAGTGGAATGGATTTTTCAGTAAAAAACTAATAAAGGGATCATTTCATGAATGGAAAGTTCTGAAGGGCAGTAAATGGCTGTTTTTATTTGACCTGCTCCAAAATGGCACATTGTAACTTGGCAAAGGGCAAATATTATGAATTAACACAAGACAGCAGCTTTACTGTATGAAAATGATTAGGAAAGAATTAAAATTTTAATAAGGTCTGTTATTGATACCTTCAGAAGCCGCCAGATGCATTTTGCTTTTCATCTAAAAATTCATAGACGTATGCCACCAAATTGTCCATCTTTGCGAACTGACACTGGTTGTGCTTGGACAATTATTCAATTAAAAACAAACAGCCCCAACAATGTGGATGTACAGTCATTAACCCTAGCTGCTTCAGTGCCTGTGTATCATTTCAACTGGGGAGGTCAGTTTGGCTTGCACCCAATGTCAGTCTCGGTAATGCCTTCTGTTAATGATTAAGCAAAGATTTGAAACATATCAATAATTGAGTAGGCAAAATGAGAATATTTAAAGTTAATAAAACTTGTATTGGATATGATTGTGAGAAGTAACTGGTGGATTCTTTTATGGGTTCAGACTTGGTTGATTGCTGCTTTTATATGTCACGAACGAGGCAAATGTACAGGGATTTTACACTGACTCGTAAATTCAGTCACATTCAGCAGTCTTGCACAACAACAAATTACTAGTAGTAGGTTTAGTGTACCATGTTTAAGTTTTCTAAAAAGCTCTGTAATCTTGGGGAGACAGGTTATTTTGCCTAAAGTGAGATATTAGGAATTGTGGCTATAAATCTGATGAATGAATGAATGAATAAGTTTATTGGCCAAGTATGCATATACAAGGAATGTCCTTTGGTGCTCTGCTCACAAATGACAACACAAACATACAGTTAACAATTAAGAATAAAGCATAAACAATAAGGATATACTATTACGGTCTAAACATGTGGGTGAAAATAAATCAGAGCAAAAAAGAGACTACAGACTTTGGTTATTGAGTAGAACTATCACTCGTGGGGAAAAAAGCTGTTTTTATGTCTGGCTGTGGCTGCTTTGACAGCCCGGAGTTGCTTTCCAGAGGGAAGTGCTTCGAAGAGTTTGTGGCCAGGGTGAGAGGGGTCAGAGATGATCTTGCCCGCTCGCTTCCTGGCCCTTGCAGTGTACAGTTCGTCAATGGTGGGGAAGGTTGCAGCCAACAACCTTCTCAGCTGTGCGAACGATCCGTTGCAGCCTCCGGATGTCATGCTTGGGGCTGAGCCAAACCAGACCATGATGGAGAAGGTGAAATGGAAAGAGTTACAGGTAGAATTCCATGATTTAGGATGGCTTCAGTTGAAGTCACTGCTAGTAGTGTGGCGCAAAGGTTGCTGTGGGGGGTGATCATGGGATCTTAGCATCCAAAAAAGTATTGTTAAAACCGTAAAAGGACAATTAATAAATGCAATCATGTCACAATGCAATATATAGTTGATTTTGTTCAATTTGACGAATGCATTTGGAAAGATAAGGGGTGATTGAGGATAGTCAGCATGGTTTTGTACATAGGAGATTGTGTCTCATGAATTTGATTGAGTTTTTTTTTGAAGAAGTAATTAAGAAGGTAGGGCAAGGCTGTGGATGTTGTCCATATGGACCAGCAAGGTCTTTTATAAGGTTCCGCATGGTAGGCTGCTCTGGAAAGTTAGGTTACACGGCATTCAGGGAGAGTTAGCAAGCTGGATACAGAATTGTCTTCATGGAAAGAGCAGAGGGTGATGGTGGAAGGTTATTTTTCAGACTGGCGGCCTGTGTCTAGTGGTCTGTTCCGGGATCAGTGCTGGGCCCATTGCTGTTTGTTATCAACGATTTGGGTGAGAATGTATAAGGCATGATTAGTACTTTATCAAATGACACAAAAGTAGATGGTGTCATAGAGAGTGAAGATGGTTATAAAAAAATACAGCAGGATCTTGATCAGCAGAGCAAGTGGGCTAAGGAATGGCTCATGGAGTTTAATGCTGATAAGTGTGAGTTGTTGCATTGTGGGAAGTCAAACCAGGACCGGGCCTTCTCAGCTAATGGAAGGGCCCTGGGGAGTGTTGTAGAGCAGAAGGATCTTGGAGTACAGGTACATAGTTCCTTGAAAGTGGCATCACATGTAGATAGGATGGTAAATAATTGTTTTAGTAAATTGGCCTTAATCTCAGTCAGGATATTGAGTATAGAAGTTGGGACGTTATGTTACAGTTGTATATGACATTGGTGCATTTGGAGTATTGTGTTCAGCTTTGATCATCCTTCTATAGGAAGAATGTCATTAAACTAGAAAGAGTGCATAGAATATTTACAAAACGGTTGCCAATACTCAAGCCTGAGGGGGAAAGATTGAGCAAGCTTGACAAGACCAGCGGAGGTTGAGACAGTTACTATAACAGCATTTAAAAGACAATTGGACATGTACATGGATAGGAAAGGTCTAGAAGGATGTGTGCCTAACACAGGCAAATGGGTCTAGCTTAGATGGGGGATCTTGGTCAGCTTGGACAAGCTGGGCCGAAGGACCTGTTTCCGTGCTGTATGTGTAGGAAGGAAATGCAGATACTGGTTTAAACTGAAGATAGACACAAAAAGCTGCAATAATTCAGCGGGTCTGATAGTTTCTCTGGAGAAAAGAAATGGATAACGTTTTGGGTTGAGACCTTTCTTCAGACTGAGAGCCAGGGGAAACAGAAATGAGAGATATATACTGTGAAGTAGAGAGATATAGAACAAATGAATTAAATATATGCATAAAAATAAAGATGATAAAGGAAACAGGACCTTAGCTGTGTGCTAGGTGAAAACAAATACAGACAATGAGACTCAACAAGACGACTTTGAAGCTGATACAACTTGGGTGGGAGAGAGATGGAGAGAGAGGGGATGTAATGGTTACTTGAGGTTAGAGAAATCAATATTCATACCACTGGGTTGTAAGCTGCCCAACCGAAAAATAAGATGCTGTTCCTCCAATTTGCATTTGGCCTTGCTCTGACAATGGGGAAGGCCTAGGACAGAAAGGTCAGTGGGAATGGGAAGGGGAATTAAAGTATTTGGCAGATGGGAGATCAGGTAGGTTCAGGCGGACTGAGCGAAGGTGTTCAGCGAAACGATCACCCAGTCTACCTTTGGTCTCACTGATATATAAGAGTGCACACCTTGAACAATGGATACAGTAGATGAGGTTGGAGGAGGTGCAAGTGAACCTCTGCCTAACCTGAAAGGACTGTCAGGGTCCTTGGACAGAGTTGAGGGAGGAGGTATACCTTCCCCTGCCACCGCAGGAGATGCAACAGATTAAATACAGTTACACACCACTAATTGACTTTCCTGAAATGTAAGGTTTAGCAGGTTGTAAAACAGGCATTTGATCTAATTCTAACCAATTCTTGTTGGGTCAAATCAATTAAAATGGGTCTCCTCTACATCTAAGTGTTTCAGAACAGTTTTCAGTATTTACAAATGAACACATCATTTTGTGGTGGCAGTGTATATTGTGGGGTTGAGGTGTAAAACCTGTGTCTATCACTGACGTTCCAGATTACTTCAGCAGGTTTGGAATTATTGAAGTGTAGGCTGTGACTTGAAGGCATTAGCATAGTGGCACATATTGCCCTTGCATTCCAAGAGCCTGCCAAGCCCCAAGGATTTTCCAGCTCGAGTGGTTTGCCCCAAGCGAAAGCATGTTTGACACCATCCTCATTTATTGCTTCCTTGGAAATGTGAAAGCTTTGCTCTTGACTCAGATGCTGCCAATTGCTGAAGGGTTAGAGCTAAAGATTAGAAAGTCACGTCAGATCTAGGCAGTGATGAACAAATCCAGCTTTTGAATATATTTACAATCACCTGTCTCTAAAGGATGCGTAAATGAAACAAATTGTGCTCTTCAGCAATAAAAGGAGGAAAGGTTAAGTAATTACCTATAAACCGTACCAATGTAAGTTGTGTGATTCAGTCTATCAATGTGACATGTTGGTAGATTGATTTAAAATTTGATTTGTGCATTAAAGGAACCTTAGTCAGCAGCCTTTCCTGGCAAGGTAATCCAGAAACATTCCCCGTTTAATAATTGTTCTTGACAGTAAGAGGATTATCCAGATGATAGATTCTCGATTTTGCACCTTAGCTTTAATTCTATTCTTAGTATATCCAGAGAAACCATAGTTATAACATTCAGTGCAGTCAAACAGAAGTTGCCACCTGACTGTGATCATATGCCCAATTTCATTATTGCTAGCTTTCTTTTCCAATCTTTTATCATCACTTATACTGGTTAGGCAACCTAGGATAAAGGGAAAAAGCATAAAAATAAGTGGGTCTAAATGGCCAGTTCCTGTTTTTGTGTTCCTATGTCCTGTTATTTATGATATATCTAACAATGTTTTGAGCCACACTGAGAAAACAACATGGCAACAAATGAACTGGAAGACTTAAATTGGTATCTTTATTCATAGTGACTTTACTGTGGAATAGTGTAGCAAAGATAATGTGGCCGATATCATTTTCTCTCTATACTATAGGGAAATTAAAAGTGATTCTAAATATCCTTGGTAAATGAATGTTGAGGTGTCAGCATTAAGCTTGTTCTGCATGTTGCTGTTTTGATATGTGGGAGTGGGGGATGTGGAAATGTTTTTTGTGAATAAGGATAGAGCATCAACATCAAGCATTATTCTACAGCTACAAGTTTTCAATATGTCGTAAATGTTCTCAATACTTTATTGAATATGTGCTAATGTCACTTAATTAAAAGAATGGCAATGGTTGGCATCTGATAGCAAATATTGTAATTTACCTTTTGGCAAATCTGTACAAATCCAAATTTGGTTACTGACAGGAAATTAACTATATGATCATCATTTATTTTTATACTTGAGACGGATATACTCCTGTACAATATTAATGAGATAGTTATTTGAAACATGATAAAACGAGTATAATAATTAATCACTTGCAGACACTTCACATATGCCATAGTTTGTAGCATCCTCAATTTTGAGATGGGCTGTGTTTCCAAATTCACTGGGGAATCTTGGCATAATCCATGTGGATGCCTGGTGTAGAACTGAAAGAATCCTGTTTTGTATTGTGAGACTGTTGGATGCAATGTTAAGGTGAGAACCTGCTTTGCTTTCTTAAAAAGTGCTTTTAAAGTAAAATTGATAAGCAGTGCCTCACCCAAAGTCATTTCTCAATAGTTGCCACCAATGCTAGCTGACAAATCATTTGTGCAGTTTGTTGAAATTGGCCGCAGGCAGTGTGTATAATTTAAAAGTAGTTTCTTGGTTATGAATCACTTTTGAGAGTTGTAGGAATTGAAAAGTACTAATTTATAAGAATTTACATATGAAGGAGCCAAATAAATCCTGATGCAATTCTCATGACATGTCTGAACCTAGTTCCTGGCATTCCCTAAAATCCCATAATGTCCAACAATATGCTGATTTTGCCTGCTTTTCTTCCCCAATTTTATTTCCCATTCTCTTATGACTCTCCTTTTGTAATTGAATAGGTACTTGGTGGGGAAGTGGGTGTAGTGCTGGGATGGGGTGAGTACTTCACACACCCAAATGTGTTCTCCATCAGCCATACATTGCTGCCACTCACTATTCTTCGTACGCGGCAGTTCATGTCTTACTAACTTGACCAAGTTTTTGAGGTGACAAAAGGCGACGTAAGGGTAGTGTGGTGGATATTTTATATATGAATTTCAGTAAGGCACTTCAGAAATTCCCGCTTAATAGGCTGATCCTGAACATTAAGATGCACAGGATTAACGTTGATTTCATTGATTCAGAACTGGTTAATTCAGAGAAGACAAAGGTTGTGATGGAAAGGCTGGAGGTCTGTGTCTAGTGGAGTTCCAAAGGGATCTGTGCTGGGACCTCTGTTGTTTGTGATGTGACTTGGATGTAAATTCTAGATGGGTTAGTTAGTAAGTTTGCAGATAACACCAAGATTGCTGGCATTGCGGACAATGACGAAAGCTGTCAATGGGTATATACCGGGATATAGAACAACTACAGAAATAGGTGGAGGAGTGGCGGATAGGGTAGAGGGATTGACGACGCGAAAGCATTCATTATGGACACTATACATAAACATCTGGAACTCCCTAAGCCACACATTCTTGCAGAGAAACTCACCACCTGTTTCCATCTAGATGACCGACTAATCCAGTGGATAATGGACTTTCTCACCAACTGGTCATAGAGAGTGCTGGTCATTAACACCTTCTCCAACCTCCTTCACACATCAACTGGCTCCCCGCAGGGCTGTGTCCTATCACCCCAGCTCTTTATTCTGTACACTGATGACTGCAGGTCCACCCAGCCAAACTGTCATTTGGTCAAGTACGCTGATGACACAGTTCTCCTATCTCTGCTCTCAGGCCCTTCACAGCACCACAGCTCAGCTCTTCATGAGTTTGTGGAGTGGTGCGACAACTCCTGTCTTGAACTAAATGCAAACAAGACCAAGGAGATGGTAGTGACCTTCTCCAGCAAGCAGAGGGAATTGGCTGCGGCAGTCATCACCATTATCCACGGGAATAAATATGGCCGAACTTGCAAAATAAGTTGGAAGTATATGAGGATAAGGTTGATTTTAAAAGATCAAGAGGGAACACAATGTGCCCCCATGATGTGGCTGTGTGGGTTATGGAAATTTGTCCTTAACGAATCATAAATCACCTAAATCAAAGATTTTAAATTTACTGTTACAGAATTTATGTGAAATAAATAGTTAAATGTACACACAAAACTGAACTAGATTACCAAAGACAATGTGCACAGGCTAACAAATCACAGTAGAATGCCACTTAAGGCATTTGTTTTGGAAACTGATAAAACAATCTCTTAATTCCCTGTTCATTCCCTCCACAGATGCTACTTAACGTGCTGAGATTCATCAGCACACTGTTTTTTGCTCAAGGCAATCACCTCCATTGATACGTAACACAATGCTTTATAAAACAATGTAATATCCATTTCCAGTTAATTAAAAGAACAACTCTTTTTCCTCTGCCTACAAACAAGTCAAAATTCACTTGCCAAAGACTATACACTTTGAGGGACATTACTGTTGACAGAAAAACTTCCTGTTCGAATGCACCTCCAGTTGTAACATGGAAATTCAATAAGGAAAAAAATTGTTTGTGTTACCTAAAATGACAATGCATCTGTTTTCCTAAGAACGCAATCCCACTGTAGCACAGGGATGCACTGTTGTCTTATGTTTTTGGCTCTTAATATTTATTGCTTTTTTTACTTGGACTCTGAAATCCATTACCTTCCTATTTTGTTCCGAACTCTTACGTCTGGCAGATCTGCATTGGCAGTGAGCCAGGAAGTATGCAAGGATAGCGATTCAGAAGTGCTGCATGTTAGCTCAATGGTGTGGTTCACTCTGTCACATTCTCTTCACTCTTCTGCCAACTTTATTTGTTGAGGGACAAATTCCCAGATGTTTGAAAGAAAGACTTTGCAAAGTAAACTGGTCTTTTGATTTTGTAATCACCATGCTGAATTTGATATCAAATGACCTATCCACTGTTAATTTTGTTGTACTTTGTAGAGGTAACTAAATCTAACTGATTGCCTTGCAACACAACTTCAGAGGGCAGATTCTTCAGGCAGGATCTCGAGTTAGGCCAATTTCCTTCATCTGAAGGACATTTATGAACGTAAAACGTCTATTAATTAAACAGGATTTGGCCAATCCAGTGGTTACATGATCACTATTTCTGACATAGTTAGTTATTTAAATAGGGATTTAATAGTTGAGTTCCCTAGTTGCCATTGTAACTTTCCTTGATAATTAGTCAAGGTATACTTGGATTACTGGCCTTGTAATACAAATCACTATGCCACAGTTCCATGCACCATGTTAATTCACGTGATTTTTGTTTTCTGGGGCCTTCCATCAGATTTGTAGGAGGTATTCCTCTCGTGAAAAAGGTCCCCCAATATCTGTCTTGGAACACAAAAGCATTTTTCAGTTGTTACATCAGCTACTCTTATGGCGACTCTGCTTGTATATAAATGTGCATCACCTTTAAATAGAACTGTATGATTAATCTTATGCCTTAGAAACGTGCATTTGGAATTGGTTTGTAAAATGACAAAACAAATTTCAGAATAGATTATGCATCCAGCACATGAAAGGCTTAGTTCATCACAGGGGACGAAACGTGGTGAAAAGGTGATTCATTTATCCACAGCCCATTATGACCAGGAATGCACTACTCAAAGATATGATGGAAGCAAGTTTAAAAACAATTTTCGAGAGGGAATTAGATACAGACTTGATTGTAGGACCACAGATGAAAATGTTAGCTGCGAGGATCCAAATGGATAGTTGTTTCTAGAAGCTGCAACTGAGAGAATTGATTAAATGATCTCCATTGCTCTAAAATTCTGTGATCAATCCAATCAATATTAACTATGTGTTCCAAAATTGAGGGACTACCTCACGAGGAAAATGATCTTCTGCTTTAGCAGGAGCACAACAGACTGAGGTGGACTGGCTGGCTGGCTATTCTGTCTCTTTCTGTAGAATCAATTGACAAGAAAACTGGACATGTTGTAAGAAAGAAAGCTTATCTACAGCACTTCTTTGATTTATCGAAGTTTATTTACACCATAATTTCTTCACCTTTGCAAAAGGTTTTGTGCAAAAAACAAACAAATCCACACGTCCTCTGTGACTTAATCAGAAATTCCACTCGGGCACACTTAAGTGACCAAGACTAGAAGAAAATATCGCATTGCAGTTTTTGACTTTTGCTTTAAAAATTGATGCCTAGTTCACAGAGAAATGGACCTTGGATTCTAATGCCGGATAGCAGTTTGACAGGGGGACAATAAGAATCAGCCACATTGGCATGTTGTGGGTTCGACTTTTGCAAAAATGCAACTTTCCCTGGTGTTTAAAGATATGTTGAAATCACATTCTTAAACTTGCAAGGTGAATATGAGTTCTTGCTTATTTTCATGTTCATAGCCAATGCCCCGAGGTTACTGGTGCAGTAAATAACTACTAAACCAAATGTAAACAGAATGCATGTACTGATGCATAAACACATCGTTCCGTGTATCCCTGTGTATATATTTTATTTTTGACATAATGTGAGTGCAGGTGGAACAGATTTTCTACCCGTGGGAGTCACGTCATTGACAATGCAGTTGATTTTTCCATCTGTTTCTTTTCCAATCAGCTGACAGCTGCAAAAATGTGCTACTGCAGGTGGATCATTGAATGTTTGTCGATAGTCAACTACTTCAGACATTCAGGGACCCGAGTGGATCAGTGTGTATATATTTTTTAAAGTATGAATAAGCACCACTGTAATCCCCCAAAATATTGATTTTTAAATAGGACGACAATAAAATAGAGAGTCTCGTTCGTGCTTTCTCTGTATGTGCTGCTGCCTTCTCAGGTTGGGAAAGAAAACTGAAATGTGTGAAAGATAGCGTCTTATTTGCAGAGCAATATATAACAGTATTTCAATTTGCAGCAATTTACAACTGCAATTACTCCTCTAAAAAATGTAATCTGCTACTTTTTCAAAGAACTTAGCAAACATTCGTTTCAAACATAACGGTTTCATGGTGTTTCTAACAATCATATCTTAAAGATGGCCTTTACTACCACTGGAGAGAAAGAATGGGTGACGTTTCGGTTTGAGACCCTTCTTCAGACCCGAAACATCACCCATTCCTTCTCTCCAGAGATGCTGCTTGTCCCGCTGAGTTACTCCAGCATTTTGTGTCTACCTTCGATTTAAACCAGCATCTGCAGTTCTTTCCTGCACCTTTTCTACCACTTTTTGTTAAACCATCCAATTTCCTTTAATCATCTGGACTCGTAATCTTGTTTAATCTTTCATCTTATTACATTCATAGCAAGAATTTGTTCTATTTTGGAGAGACTAGTTTTACAATGAAATTGGATTCAAGTGGAATAAAGAATATGTGAATCATCAAAATGTATCACTGGGAAAGGTAAGGAGTCTTTCAGAGACAATCTGAGGCACAAAGTTAGACCAAGGAGCTACAGTCAATAAATTACTTTGAGCTGTACTTTACAAACTAATCAATTCATCCTGATAAATGTCTCTGGCTCTGCTCAGTAAATGGCAAATAAACCTTGATTGATTTGTTCACAAATTGCACTGGTAAATTAACACCTCCAAAAGCTCTGCACAAATAAATAATTTTGTCTTCGACAACTTGAATCTTCTCAAATAAATTAGACAATTTCCTTACCATAAGCGACAATAATTACACTCGTAAAAGCTGATATGATCATACATCTGTAGGTGCTCCCCCCTCTCAACTAAAATTTCTTTTCACCCATAAAATGCCATCTTCAACTTTCTGGAGGTTCAGCAACAATCCTGCACTAGTAATCACTAGTTAAGGGAAGTATTAAAAGAAGCAATTAATTCACAGTTTCACTCTCGGCTATTGCAAATATTGCAATTTAAAAAAGAAATGGAAAGGGAGTGAAATTAGCCAACCCTGGTAACATAAAGCAGTCCGAGTATAGTTTGGATTTACAACCCAAACAGTCTTTACTTCCTTTGTTGATTCCATTGACACATAACTTTGCTGTTAACCATTAGACACATTCTTCTGTGGAAGTAGCTTCTCTTAGCCTAAATTCAAGAAAGCTAAAATGATGGAAGCACCTGAACACACTAGCAATGTTCTTCTCTCACTGCCTCCTCCCATGCCATACTGTTGTCGCTCAATAATAAATAGCAGAATTTGATCTTTTATGTTCACCAGAGAGGATAATTCGGATTCTAGTTTATTACTTTATCCAAAAGTGCTACATATTTGTGTCAACCTAGATTATGAGCTTGAGACTATGGGGCAAAACTAGAGTCTTCAGCCTTCAGACTCAATATGAATGTCATAACTGAGTTCAAAAGGCAGTTGGATAATTCACTCCCAGTTTCTCAAGAGATGCACACCATCGTAGAAAACAGTCTTCTGTCAATTCAATTCATTCCATGTAATATCAAGAAGTGGCTGAGAGTACTGAATACTCATTGGAACCAGACATTTAAAATTCCCCATCTAAAACACAAGGTGCTCCAGACCTACGTATACCTCTAAATGAGCTGTTCCAGTACACTATTATCAACCTGACTCTGTGGAAGATTGCATATCTGTGTCCTGTTCAAGCAGCACAAATTCAATCCATCCATCTAGAGGCCAAAAATGGCAATGTTAACCCATGATTACAGAATGGTCAATCCCATTTGCAACTCCTTATGAAGCAATCAGCCTGCATGTGGCAAGATCTGGACAACATTTAGACAAGTGGTAGGTAACATTCACACCACAAAAGTGTTGGGCAATGAGCACCTCCAACATGAGGGAGGCTAACCAGGGCCGTCTTAATGCATGGGCCTGATGGGCACTTGCCCGGGGGCCCACGAGCATAGGGGCCCCATGCTGATCTGTGTATGTTAAGTATCTTGCAATAAATAAATACTACTTTTAAAATGTAGGTTCAATAAGTGCTTTTTTCGCAACATTTTCGGTCACTAAGTGCTTCTCACAGTGATCTGTAAGTGCTTTTCGCAACAATGTAGCACCCTAAGTCCATCGCTAAGTGCTTTTCGGTAAGTGCTTTTCGCCGGCACGACAGGGGGGGGCTGGTAGGGAAAGGGGGGTGGGGGAGAGTAATGGTAGGGGCCCCAGTACACTGCTTTGCCCGGGGGCCCATAATGCTGTAAAAACGGCCCTGAGGCTAACCACCTATCTTGCTGTTCAGTGTAACTACTATGACTGATTTCGCCATGATCAATACCCTATGAATCATCGTTGTCCACAAGCACACTGGATCAGCCACACAATTACTGTCTACAGGACACAAATCAAGACCATGATGGCATTCTTCCCATTTGCCTGGATGCCCGCAATACCCATAACTTTCAAGAGGCTTGTCACAAAGACAAATAAATCTCTTGATTGGCACCCTATCAACCTCCCTGAATATTCCTTCCTTCCACCACTAATACACCATGTCTACAACATAAACTACCTACAGAATGCAGTGAAATGAAATGAAATGAAATACACTGAAATGAAATGCCAAAGGCATCAACCATCCTGCGACCTTTACTGCCAGCGGTGGTGCTGGAAGAAGGTACAATAGTGGCGTTCAAGAGGCTTTTAGATGGGCAAGTGGAAATGCAGGGAATAGAGGGATACAGGCAGATAAGATCAGTTTAACTTTGCATCATATTCGGCACAATTGTTTTGGACCGAAGGGCCCATTCCTGTGCTGTACTGCTCTGTCCTATGTAAAAAGGATGAGGACACATGGGATTTTAACTACCTGACCTCTACAATAAGGACTTATTCAAGAAGGGTAATAGATACTGGCTTTGCCAATGATGCCCATATACTGTCATCGTGGCTATCCCTTGAGGTCGAGGATGATGGTCTATGTTGCGTTGTTTTTATGAACTCTCAGGTGGCTTATGAATCCAATCCTGGCTTTGAATGTTCTTCGGCATTCAGGGCAGGTAATTCCAGAGTCAGATCGGGCTTTGGTTGTTGCTGCCTCTCTTTCCGTTTACTTCTCTTTTCTTCTAATTGTGTGCATCTGTTGGCTTTGAAGGTCGCTGTTCCCTTTTGGACGATGGTGCCCCAGGGTTTCCAGTCCTTGGTATTGGTTTCCCAATTGTCGATGTCGATTTCACATTTCTTGATGCTGGCTGTTAAGGCGTCTTTGAACCTCTTCTTCTGTCCGCCTATTTTACATTTGCCTTCTTTAAGCTGGAAGGGCCATATACCAAGATGCCATTAATGGTGCTATGAAGTAGTATGTACGTGTCAATAATATACGCATTGATGTCTCAATTGAGTTTTAATGGAACCACTCATCTTCAGATCTCAACACAACCTTTGCCCAAAGTGGGATCAGAGAGCTGAAGTCCACAAATGAAATGAGAGTGACTGTCCTTGACATCAAAGAAGTATTTGACTGAAGATAGACAGAAAATGCTGGAGTAACTCAGTGGGACAGGCAGCATCTCTGGAGAGAAGGAAAGGGTAACGTTTCGGGTCGAGACCCTTCTTCAGACTGGTTAGTGATAAGGGAAACGAGAGATATAGACGATGATGTAGAGAGATAAAGAACAATGATTGAAAGATATGCAAAAAAAGAAACGATGATCAAGGGATCAGGCCATTGTTAGCTGTTAGGGGAGTGGGCAGTACAGAGATAAAATACTCCAGCATTTTGAGCCTACCTTTGATTTAAACCAGCATATGCAGTTCTTTCCTATACATCTTAAGTTTGACTTAGTCTGATGTAAAGGAGGTCTGGTAAAAAGAAACCCTATGAGCATCAGGGAAAACTGCACAAATGATTGGAGTTGTATGTTACACAAAGGAAGGTGGCGTGATTGTTAGAGATCATTAATTCCAGCCTCAGGGCAGTGCAGGAGTTTCTCAGTGTAATGTCCCAGACCCAATCATTTTCAATTCTTCATTAGTGACCTTCCCTTCCATTGTAACGTAAGGTGGGAATATTTGCCGCTGATGGCACAGTGTTGGATTCCATTTTCAGCTCATTAGAAGAAGTCCATTTCAGCAAGCAGCGATACCTGAAGAACATTTAGACATGGACTGATTGCCATATCCTTTTTGTGCCACAAATTCCAGACCAGGACAGGAGACAATCTAACCACCTACTCTTGATGTTCAATGGCATTACCATTGCTGAGTTCCCACAATCAGTATCAAGGACCAGAAAAACAGCTGGATCAGTCAGGCAAATACTGGGCCTGTTGGAGCACATCAGAAGCTAGGCAGCAAATAATCTGCCTCCTGACACCTCCAAGGGTTTTTCATGCTAGGGTTGTGTTGAAGTATTCTCCACTTGCCAGGACAAGTGGTCTAATTTATTGGCACCCAACCACCACCCTACATATTTATTCCCTCCTTCATCAGCAAACTGTAGTTGCAGTGTACACCATCGACAAAATGTAATGTTGTTATTTCCTTGTGCCCTTCCAAGGGTGTATCTCAAACCTTTTATCTCTTCCACCAAGAAAAGCAAGACTATGTGAGCAACATCGCCTGCAGGTTTCCCTCAAGATGTTGCATGCTATCTTGATTTGGAAATGTATCTTTGATGAATTCCTTTATCTTTTCTAAGATCTTGGAGTTTCAATCCAATGACATTGAGGGAGCATTGTAAAGATTATAGCAGTTCACCAGACCTCAAAATCCTTTGGGAAATGACCCTAAATATCAGTGATTCATCTCAAAAAAAGAATAAATAAAGGCATCCATATAGGTTTTGTTTATTTCCCAAGTAAAATGTGTCAAACAATAACGTATTTTTGTAGCACTTTTGATATAGTAAAATGTTTCTTAATACTTCACGGAAGCATAATTAAATCAACTTTATCGAGTTATAAGACATTATGACAGATGTCCAAAAACTAGGTCCTAAAGACAGGTTTGTGAAATATTTAAAGAGGAGGAAATAGAGGGATTTCTAATACTGACTACCAATGGCAGGACATTCAGATACTCAAGCGTCAGAGATAGAGAAGCATGGATATCTGAATCGTGGGTTAGGGAGAGGTCAAGATATATGCCCCAAAGCCAATTCCAACAGCTCCAGACACTGCTTCCAAGAAATGAAGGCATTCATTAATCCGGCTTAGTCCTGAAGTGTTTTATTAATGATTGTTGTATGTGGAGTTGTTAAAGGTAACACGTCACCTGAGAATATAATTCTAAACAAAAAGGTTTTCCAACTCCTTGTACTGCTCAGGCAATTAATATTGCTAGTGTTGTGCCATCGTGATTATTTACCACAATATTGTTGTGTTTTGTATACTTTTGACTGAACTTGTTCCTACTTCAATAGTATTTATATATGATAGAATATGTTTAAAAAAACCAAACAGAAGGCTTTCAGTATTCAGCGCGCATTGAATGAACAGAAAATAAACAGATAATTGAATGGGAGTCAGAAAATCTTCAGCTGTGTTGATCCTCTCAACCTGACCTTCATTTGCAACTCGTCTGCACTTAATAGGAGGGACATTAACACGCATTCTGGAGCTTGGCCAGATGGTGATGAATGACACCATGGGGAAAGATGCTGAGGTTATTCTGAGTTTAGTTTGCATTGGCTTTTAATTTTGCAGGATATCCATGTAAATAGTGATCGTCAGCAGTAATGAGAAAGAAAGCTTGGGACCAGTGGTGAATGGGGGCAATTGTGTTGATGGGGACTGCATTCAGTTGAATGCTCTGTGGACTGCCCTGGCAGAAATACAGTTATATTGAAGAAGTCCGAAGAAGGGTCTCGACCCGAAACGTCACCCATTCCTTCTCTCCCGAGATGCTGCCTGACCTGCTGAGTTACTCCAGCATTTTGTGAATAAAACCCTTCGATTTGTACCAGCATCTGCAGTTATCTTCTTATACCAGTTATATTGCTTCTTTGTTTCTACCTGCATTTCTTTCTCCTTGCTTCTCCAACACCTTATTTTCACATCAGCTGTTGTCTTATAGGGAGTGACAAGGCCTAGAACTTGGGGTGGCGTGGGGTTCAGAGAGTGAGGGCTCTTGGGCCCGTGGAATAAATATAATGTTTTTAACTAAATGTACCAACTGGGAACCAAATTTGAACACTCAGACCATGAACTAGGGCCTGTTTTAATATTGTGCTGCAGCAAGCTTTGCATTCTGTGAATGCCCCATATCACAGACCCACATATATGAATCTTACAGAGTGAGCAACCAGCTGCACACATGGATGTAACTGCAAATATTTGGATGCTCACATCCATCGGTCCAAGGAAAATTGTCCACTTTGTAAATCACACAATTCCGAAGAAATTCTAAAGCATGTATTAACATTGCACTGGATGGAAACATTTCTAACTCATCAGGACCTTTAATCAAATAGAGCAGGGGCATTTCATTGATTTTGTTTTGTTTGACAAATGGGATTTTAAACAAATTTGCAGCTTCCATTCAAAGGATTACCACAATTTATCCAGTCAATAGTTGCTCCTAAGCAGCGCCAGATACTACTTCTACAACCGTTTAATCAATTTTGTGAATTATTATTCATTTATAGGCCAGCGTCCAGTTGCACTGTACACTGGATTCCAATGTTAATACCATCCCCCATCTTTCAAAAATAACCTGCAATGCAAACAGCACACCTCATAACACAAAATTATTTATTTTGATGGTGAAAGTGCAAGTCATGGCTCAAAACTGTGCACCTCCACAAACCCTGGAGATTTGTGGTTATTATTTTGAGAGAAAAAGTTAAGTTGTGTTGTACCCCATCTCTTCGCTCTTGTCCTTTGGCGGTACAGTGGAAATGCTTAAGAGGTCTCAGCAAGAAGGTTGAAAGATGAGCTGTTGTGTTCTGGGCAGATAGTCAATAGTGTGAGGATAAAAAAATGATACTACAAAATGGGATGGGAGTGTAAATTTCATCCTCGATGAGATTCAGTGCAGCCTCGTATGTGGAGATACAGAAATCGGTCAGACCACCTGTCCTTTGAGCCACTTCACTATTCAAAAATATTATGCTGATCATGCACCTCTATGTCTTTGCCTATATTCCTCAGTTTGCATGCTTTCTGAAAAAAGCAGGTTATATTTGAGAGGGATGTGTTTCAGAAGGAACTGGCTGATTATTACTATCACTTCAGTTGGGAGAGTTCCCATGGCAACGTGAAGTATAGATGGAGTCAATGCTGGGGTGTCTGGTCTGTGTGATGGACCAGACCACGTCCACAACTCTCCGCAATTGCAGTCTTGGATAGAGCTATTCCCAAACCAAGCTGTGATGCAACCCAACAGTGTGCTTTCTGTGGTGCAACTGTCAAAATTTATACGAGTCGTTCAAGACATTACCAAGCTGATACGAGAATCTGTTAACTCTTAGGTATTTCCCATACAATTCCTATGGTAAATGTTAAAGTAAATTGAACAACAAGATCACGTGAATCATCAGCAGGATGAATTTATCTAGCAAGCGCAGATGGATTTTGAAAGGTAGAGATTATCTAGCTGCATAGAGCAGATAATGAATTCAGATTATTGAAATTGTACAAGGATACATACAAACAAAACACATTTCTCTCCATCCTCCAATGGAGTTGGAACAGTAAGAAGGAGGAAAGTAAGAACAGAGGACAATCTGTGGTATTTCTGAAATCCTCGATACTGCCACTGGCAATGACAGTGGTTTAGAAAACCAGGAGACAAGAGTTCTTGCCTTGTAGCAATACTGAATCCAGTGGCTTGAACCTCTACCGCCCCAAGATATGTCACCTCCTTTGAAAAATGATGTACAATAGCTCTAGTGGCATTCCCAGACCTACTACATACAGCAAGATCAATTTATGCCAGAATAAAACTGACACTGTACATCATGGAAAAAGAGGTCATTCATCCCACTGCATCTCTCTGTACTTTGGAAATGGCGATACACCGTCACATTATTCTGCTGTCTGCCCACAGCTCTGCAATCATTTATTCTTGTGTTTACCAATTTCCCTCTTGATCGGTACAATTGAATTTGTTTGCAGCATACATTTGACAAAACATTCGAGAAATAGTGTGTTATGATGGACTTTTTTGTCAGTTATTTTCAACTTTCCTCATAAATCCCCTGCCATTGGAAGTGGTTTCTCCTGCAAACAAAAGCCTTCATAATTTTGAACATTGATGCCAGTAAAAGATTAAAATTTTGAAAGAATTAATTAGGAATAGATTATGTTTTACAAGTATGTGTGTTCAGTAACTCTATTTCTGGAATCTTCCTATTGCTTAAACAAGTGACAAGGCAGATGCTCGAGAATTTAGTTTCACTTTCTCTAATGAAAATGTTTTATTTTCTCTCTTATTATTCATCCAGTCAACTAGACTGGCCAATGTAATTGCTTTGGAAATGTACCTTTTAATGAATTGATATTAATCATGCAGGCTTTTGCTTGGGAGAGACTACTTCCTTAATTCCGTTAGCCCGAAGAGCTATATCTAACTCTCTCTTGAATACATCCAATGAATTGGCCTCCACTGCCTTCTGTGGCAGAGAATTCCACAGATCCACAACTCTCTGGGTGAAAAAGTTTTTCCTCACCTCAGTCCTAAATGGCCTACCCCTTATTCTTGAACTTGACCCCTGGTTCTGGACTCCCTCAACATCAGGAACATGTTTCCTGCATCGAGCCTGTCCAATCCTTTCAGCATTTTATATGTTTCTTTACCAATACCACTGCTGTTGGCCAAATCTACAACAACAGTGAAACAAAGTACAGAAAAGAGAAAAGAGATCGAAAACCTTGTGCCATGGCATCAGAGCAACAACCTAACCCTTAATGCTAGCAGGATGAAAGAGTTGGTTGCTGACCCAAGGAAGCGAGTGGGTGAATACAAACCTGTCCTGAACAATGAAGCTGCTGTACAGATGGGTGACAGCTTCAGGTACTTAGGCATCCATATTACCAACAATCTAACTTGGATCCTTCACACTGTGGTGATCAGGAAAGGGCATTAGTGAATTTACTTCCTTGATGTCTGAGAAGATTTGGCATGTCCATGAGGATTCATTAGAACTCCTACCGATGCGCTATAGAAACCATTCTGATGGGGTGCATCTCAGTCTGGTTTGGCAACTGCTCTGCTCTTGACCATCTGAATCCACAGAGAGTGGTGAAAACAACCCAGTCCATCACTTCCTTCCATCTTGTCTATCTTCACATTAGGTAGGCTGGAAGTATTGTTAAGGATGTCTTCTCCCCTGGCCATTCCCTTTTCTGGAACAAGCTACAGGAGCTTGGAAGCCTGGACATTTAGACTTAAGGACAACTTCTTCTCAGAGCTATTGGACTCCTGAACCAATCACCCATTTCCTCTCTCCTGGATGCTGCCTGACCTGCTGAGTTACTCCAGCATTTTGTGACCCCCTTCATATGCTCTTCTCAGAAGTGCTGCCATGTATTCTTATTCTTAACTCTACCTCATTGTTATTGCACTACAGTTATTTTGCTCTACTTCAGAATGCACCACAATCTTTGCACCATTCTGTTGTTGAGCATTTGTTGTTCTTTCTATTTTGGTATCTATCATTACCGCATAGCATATCCTGTTTACTCTATGAGCTTCATGTGACCAAGGAATTTCATTGCACCCTGGTGTATATGAGAATAAACTAATCAGAATCCAAATCTGAATCTGTGCGATGTAGGGTTTTGATGAAGGGTCCTTGACTTAAACCATTAATACGTTTTTTTCTTCTCCCGGGTGCTGCTTGACTGGCATTTACACATTTGATTTTGATTACTGTTAATTCATATTAATTTTCTTTTCATTGTTTCAAATTATTTAATAAACTCAATTTCATGACCCTGCTTTGCTAGGATTTGGGCTTGTCCTCATTTCTTTACGTCAGGCCTGTGAATTTGGCCATAATGCTAGGGTTACAGGATTTACACATCCTTTCTCTGTCCTCTTTCATATTACCTCTATCTTTTTCCAGATAGAAGTACAATTCCATTTCCATTTAAATTTTGTTATTTGACTCAAAAGCTACGATACCAAAGCTTTCCACAAACTTACAACATTTGCTGTAAAGATTTCCTTCCCTTTTTCATATAATATCAGGATGTATATTTGTGTCAATTTACCAACTTTTGAAAACAATCTTTAGTTTCTTGTGCAGTTAATATCTTAAAGAAATGTTGGGAACCTGAGATTACCTTCACTATCTCTGCTCCAGTGAAGGAAGCTTTAAACTTTCTTCATCGTTAACTTGCTGTGCTTTTGGAGCACCTGCTTTACATGGATAGTGGAAGGGTAAGAGTTTAATTGCTGTTGCTGGGTGCCAATGTGCGAGGGAAATTAGATGGCCTTGGGGCAATATTGAACATTATTTTACCCTGCCAACCTTGGTAGTTACAACAATGGATTAAAAATTTAAGCCCTTTATGAGAGCTAAGGTAAAGCTACTTGCCCAAAACACACAGCTGTTCCTTCTTCCCAGCGATGCTAGGTTGCTAATGATGGGAAATGTGTTGCACTTAATTAGGTTGCATGACATTAGTAAACAGACATCCATGTGGGATAGACTTACAATGAATTTGCTTCTAGCATTGATGGAAAGTTCACTGGTTGGAAAAACATGATTGAGTCCAGTGCCAACAATGCCAGGGCATGCCTGGATTCTCATCTATTTGCACATAAGAAGAGGAAATCTGTTCATCAAATTTGAAAATAACTTTGCAATGCTTTGTGTAATCAGCAAGAATGCTTCTTTCTGGCTAAAGAAACATCCAAACATTAGCCAACATAAGAACATATTTTATGTCTATCTTCAGTGTAAACCAGCATCTGCAGTTCCTTCCAACACATTTGGCTGCTCCACTGTTAAATCTCCTCAATGTATGCCTACTTTGAAGAAGTTCTCCTCTCTCCAACGAGAGTTCTGCAACACCCTCTCTCACTGCTCCCCCTCTGTGATTCCTCCTGCTCTCATTCATTTGTTCTTTATACCTTTTCGTGTCTCTAGTTTCCCTCTCCCCTGACTCTCAGTCTGAAGGGTCTTGCCCCGAAACGTCACATATTCCTTTTCTCCAGAGATGCTGCCTGACCCGCTGAGTTACTCCAACATTTTGTGTCTATAATCAAGGACATAAGTAGCCAACATAATGAAGGAGCTTTCTCACCCGGTCTTTTATTTTACTCCCCGCTACCATTGGGCAGAAGATACAAAAGTTTGAAAGTGCATACCACCAATATCAGAAACACTTTCTTCTCCTTTGAATGCATACTTCTGAATGGTCCTTCCATAAGGCAGGGTGCAGTCCCCTTTCTCCAACCTACCTCATTATGGACATAAGACCTTTTTCTGTGAAACTATTACACTACATGATGAGAACTATATTCTGTACTCTCGTGTCTTTTTCTTTGCTCTGCCCTTTATACTTGTGTGTAGCTTGATTGTATTCATGTATAATATTATCTGATTTGATTTGATAGCACACAAACAAAAGTTTTTCACTGAACCTAGGTAAACGTGACAATAATAAATCTAAAAGGAGTAGAGGTTTGAACACATGGTAAGAGATATGCATTACGCAGAGTGGTCTTGCTGCAATGTGGGAGTGGAAATGTAACTTTCAATGTAATAACTGCTGTGGCACCAACCCCCAAGGGCTCACCAGGTCAATGCTGGCCCAGAACTGCAACCCAAGAGTGATATTTGTCAGTGTTTTCATGGGATTTGAATCAAGAATGCATTCTGAGTTCACCCTTAAACAATAAGTGCACGTTTCCTTTATGCGCCATTGCAGTACAGTCGGTGACCTCTGTTTGGAAATGCAAGCATGACACTTATTGGCTAATGCTTGATGCAGCTAAATTTGGGTCCTGCTGTACAATGAAACTTGTAATTCTGGTCACCTTGACTGACTGACCCTGGGTCTTAAGTGGCCTACTTTTCTTCGCACAAGTTGCTTAAATGTGCCCTTTATCTAATTTAAAGAGCCTGCTACTGCCAAAGCTAAAGCAAAGGATTAAAATCTATAAGTTACCGCAGTAGAATATTGGTCTATGTTTCTGCTTTAATTTTAGTATCTAAAGTGGCAGCATTGTGTGAATTCTTCCCATGAATTTCCTTGGGCACCAAAAGAAAGCTGGTTTCCCAGATTTGTTCCTCAACCCCCATCTCAATTCCCAAGGTTGGAAGATTTAACGTGAGCATTGCTTCCATTTGCAGCAGAGTCCTGGCCTTTAGTTTGCGTCAGGAACCTCAGTCCTCAATTGTATGTTGAATCTTCATTCACTCTAAGATCTTAGAAAATCAATTATGAAAGGCAAGGCTCCTTTTCAAAAACATGGGCTGGTTTCCGTAATGTAATCAGTTGCTTTGAGGCCGGTTGGCAGCAATGGACGCAAGGGATACAGAATAGTTTCTTGACTGTCTTGCCTACAATGCTGCCAAGGCATCATGCTGATCTTGCAGAATAAATTCAAGCTGAATGTCACGAGATGACTATAAAACCCGAGATAGACATCTACATATAATTGTTCATGGAATTGATCTTTTCTTTGAAAATATGAATCACTCACGTAGGAATTTTCTGGGTTATCAATGAAATACACAGCATACTTTGTCATTTTGATATTGAAAAACAATCGGTACTTTCCAAATATTCCTGAAAAGATTCCACATTATTTGTCTTTTTATAATTAGGGATAATTCCACCAGTTAATAAAACCTGACTTGGGGTGGTGCTTTAAATACATTATTTTATTGTGTTCCTAACAGCTTCCTTCAGTCACAATTTAGACAAAACACCAAAATCCATAGTCAGTTACTAAGAGACAACAAAAAAAAGCATCAAGTGGGAGCCTTCAATGAATCTGAATTGTTGTTGATCCCAAGATTCCTATGATTCACCAGCACTTTTTTTTCTAGAATTAACGGCTTTTAAGTTGGATTGTCACTTTGAGGATTTTGAATTTTCTCTCTTATTTTGGTGGGATGACAGTGGTACAGCGGCAGAACCGCTGCCTCGCAGTTTCAAATACCTGGGTTCAATCCTAACCTCAGGTCTTTGTGGAATTTGCACATTTTCCCTGTGACCGCAAGGGTTTCCTTCGGGTGCTCCAGTTTACTGCTACGTCCCAACGGTGTGTGGGTCGGTAGGTTAATTGGTTGCTAGCATGTGGGCGAGTGATAGAATCTCCAGGGAAATTAATTGAATTGTAAGGTGAATGAAAAAAAATGGGATTAATGTAGGTCTAGTGCAAATGGATGGTTATCAGTTGGCACAGAATCGTTGGGCCAAAGGGCCTGTTTCTGTGCTGTGCTGCTCTGACATTCCAGTCCAATTTTGAAGGAAAATTACATTGTTCTTCATTTTGGACAAGAGATTCAATAGAGGTCCTGTCGGGTTATTTTAAATAGGATATCAGGTTACGCAATGAATCTTGCATCACTAAGAAGAGTAGGTATCCGAGATGTTATCAAATTTGCCGCCTCCCTTATGTGGCATATTCAGCCCATCAAGTCTATATTGGCTCTCAAAGCAATCCCATCAATCCCATTCTTCACCTATTTCCCTGCAACATATTATCTGTTGTGGCAGGTTTTCTGAGAGTGTGTCCAATCCAACTCCATTTTCTCTTTCAAATTTGTAAGTCAATGGGATCCTGGCTTATTCTTTTCCACAGGTCCACATTGCTTACTTTGCCTCTCCTCCAGATGTTTAGTCCACTCCCTCTGTATGTTTCGCTCTCTCTTCCTTTCCGGAGTAGATAATGGACTGCCCACTGGCCAATTTGATCTCCCCTGACTGTGCCCATCTTGTTTCTGCCAAGCCCAGGACTGAGAGATTGTAGCGCACCATTTTGTTGCCAACAGTGGCAGCCTTGCCAACCTGGAACATGGTTCGGATGTTCCATGTCCCCACAAGGATGGATTTCTTTGGCGTCAGAAGGTGTGTCAGTTTCCCAGCGCCCTTGCGGGTTTGGCTGGGAAGCGTCATGTTTCCCGTCACTGGGGCACCTTCTTCAGCCAAGTGTGTAATTTGGTTTTCATTCGTCAATGTTTCTGTAACTCCCACTTTTTTCCAGGGTGGGGTAGTTAACCCCACGCCCAACCCCCAACCTGGAGGACCTGGGACTGCTTTGTCTGTCTCCTCACCCATGACCTGTCCGGTTTGGTTGAACCTGTCAGGGATATAAAACCCCACCCGACATAGCTCAAAGGATCACTGGAGTACGCAAGCCTCTCCACCACGTCCAGGTTGCAGTCCAGGAGAAGTCACTTCAGAATTATTTTACCAGAAAGAGCTTATGAAGAATTTATACAAGACATTCTTTAAGAGTATCAAGAGATTTGAGAATGTTCATTTGTTATATGCACCAGAAATGAACCGGAACAATTAAATTCTTAATGTTGCAGCTTTAAAGGCAATTAGATGCAACAACAACAAATATAGAATAAATTATCAGTTATTCTAAGTAAACTAGACTGCGCAAATACTAAAGTACTTAAATCAATCTTAGTAGTGCAAAGTCGTAGTATGGTGTGGTTGCAGTTAGGGTTGTGCAGGGCGGTTCAAGAACCTGATGGTTGATGAGAAGAAGCTCAATCATTCAATGGTGCTTTATTGTCACATGTGTGATGTGCACACTCACAGTGAAATTATTTTCTTACAAACAGTCCTGTAGAGTATTGCCATACCTTAGCTCATCTTCGATTAGCAATTATGCAGAAATAGCCTACTGAGCCCATGTGCAAGAGGTGCCATGTTTTGACGCCATTTTCCAAGTCCAGTCCATGCTCCAGTTGTTATTCAGGCTAGCCCCAGGCTGCTGCGGACCTTCAGCCATCACCGTCCTTGGTCGCTTTGCAACAGATGTCCTCTCCTTGCCTGTCCACCTTTGTTCTCCAGGGTTCCTCCCGCAGCCGACCTTGAAGGCATGATAGGCCAGACCCTGGTTCCCTCTGCTCTCCTACCGGCCTCATTCCTCTCCTGTCCCCTCCGTCGTTATCGTCGGCTCCATCCTCCTGGTCTCTAGTCTTCGGGGGATGTGTGATGGCAGCTCAGCGGGCTCCACTCTCAGGTCACGAATAGTCAAGCATGAGCCAGCTTGGCAGCTACCCCTTGCCGCCATGTCCAACGATGTTACGTTCAGTCACGGTCTGCTGGCTTGGCGGCTTCCTTCTTATCTTGAACCGACAGGTAATCATTCTCAGGTTCCTGTACCTTCCTCCAACTGATAGCAGAGAACATGGCCAGGGTGTGGGTCTTGCATGACATTAACTGCTTTCGTGAGAAAATGTTTCTTGTAGATCCCTTCAATAGTAAGGAGGTCAGTACTCATGATGGACCATTCATAACTTTCTGCAACTTCCTTCCTTCCCGAATCAGGCTAGTGTGTCTGTCATTTTTAATTATTTCAAACCCTCTTGCCCAGGTTACTGCTGCATGTACCCAGTGATTTTATAATAGATTCAGGATTCAAAACATTGTCAACACCGAGCAGGTTGGGACACGGCAGGCCATTGTGGTCATAATTACCTGAACCTGAAATCAGTATTTAAGGCCAATTTTTTTGGCTCTTCTGCTGCACTGATTTGTTTTAGGATGCAGAACAATCTGACTTTTAATTTGAGGTGAGATATTATTAATTAGTATTTGATTCATCACCAAAGTTGAACTCCATTCTTCATTTAGTTGGTTCCCAAATAGACCACTAGGTGTCAGACTCCACAATGTGGAAATGTTCCATTGCCATGAGTCAGGCAGCAAACACCAGTCAGAATCTGCCTCATCATTATGCTGCAGTAATGGTGAGCTGCAGAGATTTTCCCCTTGTCTTTTCTCATCCCACCATCTTCCTTCTACTGAAGGACGATCAGAAAGTGCAAGATTAGTTGTTAAAACCAACCTGATTTGCATAAAACTGAGTTTTCCTCAGCTGTTTTTAATTTCAGTAGCAGAAGCTAATTTATGGTGTGGTGATTTACTTAAAGTAGCCTTTGACATCTTAACCCATCAAATCAATCATTTCTTATGCATGTGGGTTTATGCATGTGGGTACTCCTGGTAAACCTTCCATCTTGGGTAAAGAGAGAAAGTACCCCAACCGATCTTAAAACAAGAAAACCTTTTTGTAATTTTCTACTATCTCCCTCTCTTGATCACAGACTTCAGCCTGTTAAAGATTCACATATGTTGAACTTTCAAATCTGCGTCCCTCTGAAATCCTGAAAACCTATTTGGCTCCTTTTCCTGAGGTTCTTTCCCTTTTCCTGAGGTTCTTTCCCTTTTCCCTTCTACACAACGTTGATGTCTCCCTCTGATTCCATTATCTGCAATCCTTTCTTCACTAATCACGTCCCAGCCTCTGTCGCTGTCTTCACACCTCCCTCCTCCACCTGGTTCCATTAGTCTTTCAACTACTCCTCACCTCGTCCACATCACTTGCCAGCCCTGCCTCCTACTGGCTATCTCCCCTTTATACACTCGGTCCTCTTGCAGGGTCTTGGCCAAAAATACTGACTATTAAGTTCAAAAGTGATAGGAATAGAATTAGGCCATTTGGCCCATCAAGTCTACTCCATTATTCAATCATGACTGATCTATCTTTCCTTCCCAATCCCATTCTTCTGCCTTGTCCCCATAAGCTCTGACACCTGTACTAATCAAGAATCTATCTATCTCTGCCTTAAAAATATCCACTGACTTAGCCTCCACAGCCTTCTGTGGCAAAGAATGCCACAGATTCACCACCCTCTGACTAAAGAAGTTTCCCCTCGTCTCCTTCCTAAAAGAACATCCTTAATTAAGGATATTCCTAATTAAGATATTGTTAAGATATTCCCTTTTCTTTACCAATACTGTCTACCCTGCTGAGTTCTTCCAGCAGTTTGTTTTTTAGCTCCAAATCCCAGTCTTTGCAATCTCTTGTTTCTCCATTTGAGACCAAATGTCTGCGTAAAACAATGATGTAAAGGGAGCACTTTTAAATTTATGACATGATCAAATTAATGGCGCACAAAATCACCGTTCTGTTTTATTTCTTCATTTAGACCAATGCCCAGCCCACTGGTGAATCTCCCAGCCCATATCACTGACATGATAAAGACACGTTAAAATATTGCTCTCATTCTCCAGTCCCCTTCCAAAGAAACAGTTTAAATGTGCCCAAGAGGCCTAAATCACTGCAGAAGACAATGATTAAGTACATTTCTTTGAAGTATTTGTAAAGTCAATAACCATGTACCACAATTATCTCCAAATAGAATTTTAAATTTGTTCTTGGCTTCAAACCAAAAGAGAGATTGAATCTTTTCAATTTTTGATGCGTTTGGGTTTTTTTTTTAGAATCTAATTGGAACTATGTATGTCCAATAAGCAGTAGTTTGATTCTAAAAATGCTTTCCCATTGATATGTTTAAATGGATAGAACAGACTTACTAGATTGTTTACTTTGCTGTAATTTTTTTTATAAATTGAGAACATTTTCCATTTCTATGATGGCTGCCTCCATGTGTTTGTCTTATTTCTGTTGGTTTATTATTGGCACATGTACTGAGATACAGTGGAAAAACTTTGTGCGCAATTCAATCAAATTGTAGTATACATTGAGTACACTCAAACCATCTACAAATACAACAGATGGTGCAATGTGAAAAATACCAGCATGCGGAATATTCTGTTAGTATTATAGCATTACAGTTACAGAGAAAGTGCAAATTTAAAAAGTACAAAATCCACATTGAGGGACAAGATAGGGACTACACCCTTAGTTTATGAGAGGACAATTTAGTAGTCTGAGAATGATGCTGGTCCGGTATCAGGTGGTACATGGTTTCAAGATTTTGTATCTTCTGCCCAATGGAGGAGAAGAGGGAATGACTGGGGTGAAAATTGTCGTTGATTAGATTGGCTGCTTTCCCAAGGAAATGTGGTGTGGACGGAGTTGATAGGGGGAGGCTGGTTTGGTGGGCTGAGCATCATCCACAACTGTCTGCAATTTCTTGCAGTCTGAGGCAGAGGTGTCCACATACTGTATGGTGAATCTGTAGAAACTGGTAAGAATCATTGGAGACATGCCAAGGTTTCTTAGTCCTCTGAGGAAGTAGAGGCATTGGAGTGCTTTCTCCGCTATAGCTTCAGTGTGGTTGGTCCAGGACACATTTTTGGTGATATTTACACCAAGGAACTTGAAGCTCCCATCCATCTCCTCTTCAGCTCTTTAGTTGTTGACAGAGGCGTATCCATTCATTTGTTTCCTGAAATCAATAACTAGCTCTGTCGTCATGCTGACATTGAGGGAGAGGTTGTTGCCTTGTCACCATGCCACTTTGCTCGATTTTTTTTGTGCTTCATCTTATTGTTGTTCGAGATCCAGCCCAATACAATGGTATCATCTGCAAACTTGTAAATGGAGCTAGAGCAGAATTTAGCTGAACAGGCATGAGTGTATCGGGAGAATGGTAAAGGGCTAAGAACACATCTTTGCGGATTATTGTGAAGGATCTTGTTTTGTTGCCCTTCCTCACTGGTTGTGGTCTATGAGGCAAAAAGCCAAGGATCCAGTCACAAGGGGGTGATGCCTAGGTCCAGGGGATTGGAGATGAGTTTGATTAGAATCATGATGTTGAGATTATTATGTCTTAGGAGCACACTTCTACGCAATTTAGATTCATTCTAGGATATATAATGGGAAACTTTGCCCCATGGCAATCATGTCTAAAACTAGAGGGTTTATGTTTCAGGTAAACAGTAAGAGGTTCTGAGTTGGAGGTTTTTCAGTCACAGGGCGATTGAAAACTGAAATGCAAAGCCTGATTGGGTGGTGGAAACAGGGAAACTCATAGCTTTTAAGAAATATCTAGACAAAGCGTAGAAGGCTAGGGAGTATGTGATGATAAATGGAAATACTATATATGGTAAATTGATGGTCGGAATGGATGTTGTGGGCTGCAGAGCTTGTTTCTGTGGGGTATGACTGTTCCTTCCTGCAGTGTGAATCTGAATTAAGCAAAAGGCAGAAGTGTAGCCTGTAACAGCAGTGGATGTTCAGGGTACAGATGTGAGTGGTTAGGGTACAAACCTACGGACAATATTTTAGCAAATACATCAGAAACACTGACCAGAATATTCAGTATATCTAAAACATTTCATCAATTGTCTCAAATAGTTTCTTATCTACGTATATGCAAACAATCTACCTATCAGGTGATACTAATCCTTTGGTTATTCTGTTATTACAGTATAGCATTTATTTTCACATTTCAGTTTGCACAACAATCTTTGTACCATTCTACTGATTTGCCTTCATTATCTATATTTATTTTTGTATCTATCATTACCGTATACTCTATGAACTTCATGAAAACAGGGAATTTAATTTCTTCCCAATAGAAATGACAATAGACAAATGGGATCTAAACGTGGGGATTATTGTGCCTGAGTCATTAATTGAGTGGGATTACATTCAAATTAAGATGCATCTGGTACTGATGACCTTTTATTTTTTTCCTGACAAGAAGTTGTTATTTTATACTTGATAACTTTGAAGTTGTGTCTGTCCTCAATAAAAAGGCACAAGGTGATATTAGTTCAGATTGCTTCTCAAACAGTATTTAGAAAATTTTACTTAGGCAACCTAGCTAAAAACTATTCACAAGAGACAAAATGATGGTGTGGAACTCTGGCAGTGGGCTGAAGAAATACCCTTAGAGAGGACTGTAATTGACACAAATTCAACTTTTGTTTCCTAAAATTTTAAACTGTGCATAAGAAAGAATTTGCATTAATGTGGTAAGATCATCCATGGATCTATTGCATAAAGATTATGGAGTTTCTTCAATCAAACTTGTATTTCGGATTTACCCCATTGACTCTGGGATGGATTAGTATGGAAAGTTTTTGGGAATCGCTGCATACTCAAAGGGAAATAAATAATGGGGAAGGGTGATGAGTTCCTCTTTGGTGACAGACTATTAGAAAGAGAAATTTGATTTTAAAATTCAACTGATTATTGTCTTTCATGAAAGAAAATTCTGGCATGTTGCACAATGAAGAGGCATTTCTCTGTACCAAAACATAAGTAGCGAAGATAAAAATACAACTCCCACCACTTCCTTGTGTTTCCAATTGCAATGCATTTCTGTCACTTCCGGGAGAAAATAATGTTGAGTTTAATGGTTACATCAGAATAAAAATCAAACATAAATAGTGGGGAGCAACATTTTGACTCTTTTCTCGTTCAGAAGAAGGAGATCCTTACCCTTCTACCCTTACCACTTACCATCATTAACCTTAACATCCATTGCTGCCACAAGTTATTCTTCTGTATTTTGCTCAATTCAGGTCGGATAACCACACCCAGACATGCATTGCATCGTAATTGCAAGCCCCCTTACATGTCCAGCCTATGTTCAGTTCTGTTTTATGGCAATTGGGCTGCCTCATCTTTTCTCGGGTTTTTTTGATGGTTAGGCACAGAATTTTTTTTAGAAGAATTTAATGAGATCCTGGAAACAAAATCCCATTAAAATAATTTATGGTAGCACATATAATTTTAAAGAAACGGGATAGGGAGGTTTTTGTGAGGTTTTGAGGAAGGAATTGGGTTTAATCAAAACTAAATACCAAAACCATGTACAAATATGGATGATCAAACATGCGGGAGCCCACTGCGACCTTGCTAAAGGGACCATGAGAGTGTTTGGGGAAGAAGCATTCATCGCTTAATTGTTTAGGTTGCTATTGTTGAGATTTGCAAGGATATTTAGTTCATCCGTATGAAATTCAGTAATGTTTTATCTTTAATCTTTCACCAAAGGTAAAATAAATCAGTAACTATTCCTAATAAGACAAAATTGAACATAACAAACAGGAGGCCTGGTGTCAAAGAATTCAGTGGGCATATCTCCTTCACTGTTTGGTAATGTTTTCAGGATCGGAGACGAGCAGCAAAATTGCAACTGACAGCTTTGAGTTGCTGATGATTGATGTTTGTGAAGTATTAATGATCATTAATGGTAATTTCAAGTTATTGCAATCATATTCCACCACTGATTACAAGGAAATAAGTCAGTCTTGATGTCGTTTATTTAACTTTGGCCTGTTGCTGCAGGAATGGTGGAATTGTTTCCATGATATGTCTGTCACTTGGAACCTTTCTATCAGCAACTAATTTTCATAAGATCCCATTTGCAATTTACAAAGGTTTCATAATCAGGACTGAGCAGACTGAGGCTGACAGATAAGTATTTCATTGTGTGACAGTGCCCTGAAATCAAATCATAAATTTTCCAAAAAGGTTGCATCATGTAATAGCTGTAATGATAAAGTTAATAAAACTACAATTTAAGTAGTGTTAGTGGCTGAGCAAGGTGAAATTGACTATCAGTTTCTGTCAGTTTCTGTCAACCCTGTAAATATCAAATGAATAAATATTTCAACTGCCCTACATCTGAACAACTTCTTAAACCTGCATAAATTTCTGATACAGACAGACATGTTTCTCACTGAAATCCTTGTGTATTTCTTGGGCTGCTTGCTATATCACCTCTGGAGCATTTCCAAACTCTTTAATGCTGACATTTTCTTTGAAATGTTTTCACATTTTTTTGTAGAATATAGCTTTTGTTCCTCTTCTCTGAAATGAGTTATTTTAAGATTGCTTTGCTGATTGTCTAAATTTTATGTTCCTTTCCTTTAATTTATGATTTATTGTTTTATTCACTTGCCCCCGCCCTTCACTACATATAAAGGTGGGTAAGCAACGGAAAGCTATTGCTCATCAGAAGAATCCCAACATGCTCACGGTAGGAGCAATTGTAACTAGTTATTCGTGGTGATGTTGTGGTGGTTTCTAGTCATTCATGTGTCTTGGCTGTCCACCCTGTGTCATGTGGTGTAATTGTTCCAATTGTCTTAAATTTTTGCTGGTTGCAAGAAATCTGAATATTGAACACACGCTTGCATGAAATTTGTTGATAAACGTGTATTGTTATGTGCTGAGAATGACTGAGTGCATTGACTGATGGTGCAGCTTCCAACTGCATAGAATGAGCAGTGGTCACGGAACTAATTAAAAATGAGTAGTTAATATCTGAATCAGCTCAAGATCCTAGTTCCTGATTTGAATCTGGTTGGAACCACACTATCGCTTAATGGACACTGCAGATCTCTTTCAAATTTGGCGAATGTTGCTTCAGAGTGCAAGCCATATTTAAGACTGGACAGATTGGGTCTTTTTTCAATTCATTTCTATGATTGTCAGTACAGCTAACTCGTGAGAATGTTATATATTTTAAACCTGACATTAAGATCTTAGAGCAGAGAAGAAGTAATTTGGTCAGCTATGAGAGTCTTTTCTCCAATTAAATCTTCACCCCGTCCCATATAGCTTTATAATCTTGCCCTCTTTGTAATATTTAACCAATTCCCTTTTCAAAAGTTTACAATTAAGTCAGTCAAGCACTTTATCCCTATATTGAAATAACTCACCCAAAAATGAAATATTTTCTCACATTGCTTCAGCTTCATTACCATTATCTCTGATTGACTAACCTTTTTTCCCCCATTAAAGATGTTTATTTGTCAAGAACCCTTTACAATTTCGATCATGTACCAGTTCTCCAGGGAATCATTTCTTAACCAAATTCCATTTTCTCCAGTCTCCCCAGATTAGGTCCTTCTCCCTGATATTGTTCTTCTAAACTGTTCTGGACATTTTTATCCTCGCTAAAGTTTGTGTAGAAATAAACACAATTTACCTGCTGCCGCCACTTGCATTTTTCTCAATGCAAATGTTAACAATGCCAATAATTCCATATGCTTTGTTCATAGACTTGACAACTATTCCTGCATCCTCTTTCAAAACCCACAATTTAGTTTGTATGGGCTTTTATATGTAGCTGAAGGACGTAGGCTTGAAGTAAGCATGACATGGATGTATGCACAGTACAGTTGAAGAAAGTGGAAGTAAATAGTTTGCTTGTGTTTGAGGTCTTATCCAGTTTGCCTAGTAATTTATATTCCACGCTTTAAATGCAGTTAGAAGAAGAAACTACACATCCATTACAAATTGTCAACAAGGATATAAAGGATGGACCTCACATAGAGGGGAATAGACTAAAAATCCCACCAATGATTTGATAGCATTGGTGACCACAGGCTCAGATTGAGGCCACGGAGCCTGATATCAACTAACAAAGTGAACGTCTGCATGAGATGTGGGAATGGCGCTGCTTCTGATACTGTGGGGCAAGCACTTCCTCCAAGGATCAGCATGATTGTTGCGGAGAAGAGTTACAGACGCAGTGCAGCTACGCTCTTGAGATTAGAAACTGCTCAATGAATCCAACAGTATAGAAATTGCATTAATGACAGTGATTCAATTAATGAGTCAGAGGGTGCTGCCATTGACGAGTGCAGTATCAAATAGATTATGTTTACTCAGATTCAAGCAAATAATATTGGCACTTTTTATATATCATTAGGAGCATGAACCTTCAGACACACATAAGACATAGGGAAATTCAAACCAACATAGCAGAAATTGAAGGTAGGAATGCTGCTGAGTAAGATGATGCTAAGCCCCCAATGCCAGGAAGCAAATCTTAAGAACTGAGCTTTGAGATGTACAATATGTTAACAAATATGTTAACAATTCTCCCAAGATCATGAACAGCAAAAAATGTTTCACTGAGTGAGAAAGTGCAAAAGATATGGAATCACTTTACTCCAAACCTCCCAAGTTGTGGAGAGCTGCAAAATGGGGAACTTGCAATCAGAAAACAGGCAAGACTATTAGTGAATATGTCATTTTGATGAAGCACTGTAACCCAGGAACTTTCTGAGGCCATACACTGTATATCGAATTTGTGATTTAATCAATGTGAATTCGAGCAAAGTTATTAACCACGGAGGATCTTCCATTTTAACGTGTGCAAAATTATGACATCTGGAAAAATGGGACAGAGAAAAGCAAACAAAGTATATGACTTGCACGAGAATAATATTAAAGGTGAACTTTACTTGTTCATTCTCGCAAAGCACATACCGCAAAATTTGTAAGTGATGTTTCACATTTCAGAGAAGGATTTGGAATCAGTCAATTATGGTCAGGGAGAAAAACAGCTGCAGGATACATTTATAAAGAAAATGAAAAGCCTTGCTTAAGCCAAGACAAAAGCATGCAAGTATTTCATCAATTCCTATGGGGCAAGTACTGTATTTAACTTGGGTCTCAGACCATAGCAATTCCTGGTTCAGAGTTGACAATACTCACCGTGGAAACATCAAGATTCCAAACTAGACCATCCACCCCTGCACGACTATATGATCAAACGGAGAACTTCAAGGCAGCATGGAATTGAAGACACGCTTTCAAGTTTGCCACACGCAAATTCAGGCACTGTGAAATCATGATGTTCACACTGAAAATTGCAGATTATTTTTCCAGTTATACCATTAGAAATGGCAAACAAACATGCTGTTCTGAAGTATACTATTAAAAAAAAATGAGCAGCTGGTATGAACCAGGCAAATGTCCAGATGAAAACATGAGGCTGCCTGAATCAGTTAAATCATTTACTGATGTTATGAGCAGATAACAACCTGCCATTCCAACGGTTTTAAGATGACAAGTTAAGGAAGAACTTCTCCGTTAATATTCTGGTGGTGTGAGCATTTACTGAGTTACATTTGTTGGAAGTTACTCACCAAGGCACTATTGTAGAGTTGGAAATGGCTGCTGATATCTTTTCAAAGATTGTATGTTGAACACTGCGAGAAAAGGATTGATAGTTTAGCACTAGTAGATGGCCATTCAAAATAGTTCAAAGTAAAATATGTTTGGGATATTGTCGAAGAATTGATATCCACTTTCTCATTTTAAGGCTTGCCAGAAGATCTAGAAAGGGATAATGGTCCTCCATTTCATTCATTCCTATGACTCCTTTATGAAACAGGATGATATTAAGCACATGTTGTTGTTTCACTGGCATCAAATAGTTCGCAGAGAGATTAGGGAGAATTGACAAAAAACACTGAATAAATTAGTACTGCAAGGATTCTGAGGTTTCACAATGACAACATTGTGAGCAAACTAGTCACCCAGCAATAGAAGATTCCACAACTGATTATACTCCTGCTGAGCTCCAAGTAGAAGATATGGAACATAGATGAGTGCATCTCAGCCAGCAGGGAGAGTGGGAGAGACAAAACCGAAACAAAAACTATTATGATTCAAGCCTTGGGAAGAGGCAGTTTAAACAATGTAGACTTTCGGCCTTCACACATTTGACAAATCTGATGATATTTGAATATTGGCATTATAGTGGAAGTACAGTATGTAGTATCAAGAGCTTATGCAAGTTGTAGATGAATCAACAAGTACATGTAAATTGCTTAACTTCTCCAAGATATAATAGAGAATATTGAAGTGATATTCTCTTCAATAGAGCATGGAAGAAATGAGAAGAAATGAGAAGTCAATGTCACAAATATCTTTTATGCAGAACAAAGATAGTTAGAAAACCTGGCGAGGCTCTAACTCTGCAATAATAAGTGAATAACTTTCTTTGAAGTGAAAGATTACTGGGGAGATTTGTGCCCTGTTGAGGTTACAGCCAGATCAGTCATGATCTTGTTGAACGGTGGAGTAAGCTCCAGGGACTGAGCAGCCTACCTCTGCGCAGAGTCCCTTGCCCAGAGTGGGGTAATTGAGGACCAGAGGACATAGGTTTAAGGTGAAGGGGAAATTATTTAATAGGGGTAACTTTGTCACACAAAGGGTGGTGAATGTATGGAACAAGCTGCCAGATGAGATAGTTGAGGCTGGGACTATCCCAATGTTTAAGAAACAATTAGACAGGTATAGGTGCTCCTCAACTTACGATGGGGTTACATTCCGAGAAACCCATCGCAAACCGAAAATATCGTAAGTCGAAATGCATTTAATACACCTGATCACGTGGCCGGAAGCGAGTTGCGGCTCGCTAGGGGTCGCTGCTGTCATTGCAAAGTCGGAATATTGTAAGTCAAAGCGTCGTAAGTCAGGAGCACCCATACATGGATAGAACAGGTTTGGAGGGATATGGACCAAACACAGGCAGGTGGGACTAGTGTAGCTGGGACATGTTGGCCGGTGTGGGCAAGGTGGGCCGAAGGGCCTGTTTCCGCACTGTATCACTCTATGACTCTGCTCCTAATGTGTATGTTTGTGTGTGCATAAACAAGGCAAGGCAGTGTCATGAATATAAAGTTGTATCAGTGGATGACAAATACACACATGTTCTCAGTGTAGTTGAAGAAAGTAGAATAAAGAGGATGCAGGTATTTTGGGACTTTATAATGTCTATCAATGGTTCACAATTTTCCTGACATTACATGCAAATAGAGTAATAGTCCACACACACCTTACATCACCTCAGCTCATTCTTCATAGAATGAATTTTATGTTCTGTCTACATTTATCCATTCTGTCACTGCAGATTTCTAGAATATTCTGCCCAGGTAGAAATTGTTAATATATTTCAGAATGGATAATAGTCCTAATTTATAATGATTTGTTTGTAAATTTTTGGCCAAACATCACCAGTGAACAAATTGGTAGGAAGGATAAATCTGTGTGTGTCTGAAGAAGATGCCCTTTCACAAATCTGCACACAGTTTCTGAAGTGTGCTAATTATATATATACACATCGAGTCTTCAACTATCATTGAGATCAAAGACCCCTCAATGTTACCTCCCTTTAAAAGATGGACGAAAATCAAGGTAGAATGTGGAAAACACTGTCAATTAGGAGATTGTTGACCCTTTTTTTAAACATGCTTGTAGCAATTGCTTGCTAATATTTCCTTAACACTTTCCTTACAGCTGATATTTTACAGGAACTTACTTGGAATGAAATCTTCATTCAAGCTCATACGTTAAATAATACAGCTTCTAGGAATATGATATTGTATTGAATTAAGTCATGTTGTAAAGTAGTAGGATCCAATCGAAGTAGGATAACTGGCCACTTTAATCTGTTCACAGGACACATTCTAGCCTAGTTCACATGATATTTAAATCTACCTGCTTTAGAAACAAAAAAATGTAAACTCACTAATTTCACTGCTGCCTTCTCCGAGGGTGTGTGTTTTCGAACCGTGCTAGCAGATTTTAATGGCATTTTTGCAGCAAATTGTCGATAATGTGCGAAGTTCCATAAATAAGTATATAAACTAGGAATTAAATGATTAAGACATACTGACCCTAAAATATACTGACTAGGGTACTAGGGCACTCAACATTTTTATTTCGTTATATTTAACATTTACAAGTACCAAGTACTTCCAAAATACCAAAGAATAAAGAGAGATGGTGCTTATTAATCTTTGTTATTTTTCAGCCCAAGCCACGTATGCAGCGGGGAGGGAGCTCAGCTTCCCTGCACAACACCCTCATGAGAAACAGCATCTTTCAGCTAATGATCAACACCCTGGATCCACTGGCTGAAGGTAATCCACTACACGGGGATGTGAAAGTGTACATAAAGAATTATCCCTACTAGAGTTTGGATTCTTACAAACTGTTTTCAACAGTTAGCTTGTATGCACTCACTTTTCTTAATCTATTCCTGCATGATGTGAAATTATACTAAAGCATTAATGAGCATGAATTATGGAGTAAATGCTGTGATATCTTCACCTTGCCCAAAATATTATTTGATGGAAAAATTGTAGGTATTGATGTTTCAAAGCATTTTAGGATATTAATACTTCCAGGACAGCTTTACAAAATGAATGTGAATGACTTGCAACCCATTTGGAAGTGTCCTAGCCTTAACCCATTTTCTTTTGTATTTTAACTGTTTTGTGCACTTTTGGGCAAATGACCAAAGTAAAGAAATGCATATTGAATTTTCTCCTGTATAACGATTGGTCTTCTTAAATGGCTAATATTATATATGTCCCAATAATAGACCAACTTGCATTCTCTACAATGTTACTTTCAAGAAGGATTAGTTGAATTCTTCAGTGATGAAGATTTTCCCACAGTTTATGGTTGCTTTGAACAACAAGTTGGTAGGGGTAGGGTAATGTTTCTTTGTTGCAATTGTAAGATCCAATGTTTAAAAGGTTTAAATCTGTTTTTTATTCAAGAGCTTCCTGCAATCTCAATTAGACCTTGTTTTTATGGCAGCCAGCTACTTTAGATTTTCTCTATAACATTAAATCTCATTAAGAAATACAAAAACTATTCAAATTTGATGGGTAAGTTTGGGGAAGTTACTCAATGCCTCTGTAATGTCTTGTTGCAATTTCTTGAATTGTCTTTATAAAAACAATGCAATTAAGAGCGTTTCCAAAAATGTCGCTTTAATTGGCCAAGTGTGCTTTCAGGTCATTATTGTGAAGGTTATTGTCCTGGAGGCAAATGGTGATGATGGTATTTTGACTTTATTTGTGCTCAGTACTGAGCAATTATTGGTTAGAATAGCCTTTATTGTGGTCAGTGTCTCTGTACCAATCCAAACATGTTCATTAATCCCAGCAGTATGAAAGTATTTGTATTATACCATTGTAGTATTTTATATTTCTTACAAGGGCCCTCATGTTTTTACCAAATGATACTACTTAGTAGAAGAAAATCGTGAGGTAAATTTGTGCTACCGTCATGAGCCCATCTGAAAATAGATTCCAGTGAATAGTTTAAAAGTTTAGCTGGCTTGAAGGAGCAAAAGGTTTCACTCACTCCATTAACTTGAACTAGAACCCAGTTTTTACCAGTTAGTGGTATAAATAATTGTGCTAACTAATTCTGCTTCCTAACAGGATAATTAATTGAGGTTGTAAAAGTTCCAGGATAAAACTATTGTTAGAGGTGACTTGGATCAGTACCAAGTAAATTCCTAATTGATTTAATTGAATTATGAACAGTTAAGAGGAAAAACAATAATTAACTTCCCTAGTTTACTCAAACCTGAAAAATGTAGTTTATAACAATTTTTTTGAAAGAAAAGTAGTTATAAGTTTCTAGCTGATAGCCAGTCACAAGAAAGATAATTACGCGTGGGATAAATTTGAATGTTTCTTTAAGGGCGAGGGGTAATTTTTTTCAGTTCTCACTGAGCAAGATAGTGGCAAATTTGAGTTGACTTCCCATTTTACACTCAACTTAATTTTATTCTTCACTGACTTTAATACAAAATAAAGCCCCAAGGGTCCAAAATAGGTGGCCAACCCTAAATCATATCTAACCTAGCTATATTAGAAGCTCCAATATATCAATCATATGTGTAATGTTTTCATCCTTCAAGGAAATGTAATACATAGATATACTCTGCATTGAAAATGTCTTGGGAGAATTAATTTGTGAATGAATCTCCCATATGCATTATTAAGAAACTTTTATAGATACTATATGAAATGTAAGATGATATTTATGGAGAACATTTAACAGACACTTGGAAATAATGTACACCAAAAATATCTTAGTTTTTCTATGTTCCTTGAAATACTGAATGTTGATGATATAACATTTGTTTCCATTTGTTGCTTTCATGAAAAAGCAATACAACTATTCAAAGCAAATGAAAGCGAGATGGCATATCTTGTAGACTATATGCCAATGATACAAGCTACCTAAATTAGTATTTTCAAACTTCTGAGAAGGGGTACACAGATGGATTAATGCAATACAATGGAATATCAGAATGATTCTTCAGACAAGGTCGCTTGTTGTCTGCAAAAGTGGCAGTCCTGCTGACTGAAGGGCATGAAATGAATTTGCAGAACCATTTTAATGCTATTAAAAAAATTGTGAAGAACAATTTGTTGCAATCGGGAAGGCCAACTATACCACAGAAGAAGAATCAGTTCAGAAGATGATCCTCACACCTGCTTAAGCTACACCTCAGCTGGTTTCATCTGAATTTATCACAGTTACAGATGAAGTTGGAGGATATTAATTGGAAATAGGTAAGTGCAAAATTGTGGGTTTTATCTGAAATATCTTGCATATATTATTTGACATTTAACACACTTTATCTAAACAAATTAATAACACTTGTTTTATCCAGTAAAGTGCATCATAGTTAGCCAACAATTTAATAACAAAAATATTATAAATACAGTACCTTGGTTTAATTGATTTGATGTTCTGTGTCCAATATATAAGCTGAAATTTTTGACACCGTAAAATCCTTTCCATGCAGGCTTGTATCCATCAGGCATGGGATATGTCTCTTCACTGGCAAACCAGGATCATTGTTGGGAACAACAGTTTCAGCCTCATGAGGATATCTAGGATCATTGGCGATCAGTTTTAGAGAGTTATCCCCATCACAAAATGGGAACCTTCACCGCTTCTAATGCTTTCCTTTTTAAAATCCAGATACCAGGGAACAAATTTTCCTACAGTGTGAGAATTCACTGTTTTGATGTAAAAAACACTAACTAAGCAATTAACTATTAACTAAGCTATCTTTAAAACACCCCAACTTGATTGACCCAAAGAGGAACGTCATGAATTCGAAGGCTGACATCCTTCCAAATAGCTATTTGAAATGGAAAAAAACCAGAAAATCATTCAGAAAATCATCAAGAAGTGATTGAATGTACCAAATTTTAATAAGAAAATTCATGGGTTCATTGAATTTGGTGAGCTGTGAACACATTTATAAGACTTAAAGGTGATCAACAATTAAAGTAAACCAGGGTGGGGATTCTTGTAACCATTCTTGTAACCATTTCCAGCACCATTAATAAATAATGGTGTCACACAAATAAATAGTATGGAGGATCCTAGTTTCTAATAGCAGAAGCCTCTCATCTTCTTCACTCAAAGGCCTCAAAAGACTCTGGGGAGGTAAGTCAGTTCTGTAGCATGGATATTTGTAATCACAGCAAAAAAGCCCAGCCAGAAAATCCCTTGCATCTCCTCTCACTTTACCCAAACTGTGGCAGAAACGTCATCTCCACAATATATTCAAGACTATTGATACACTAGGCGAGTTACAACAGCAAAGTGTGAGCAGCTTCAAGAAAATACAGATCCAGAGAATATGAAGAAATGACTTGTTTCAATGTCTTTTGCAAATTTCATGAGTTTTAATGAAAAACATCCTTCTGTTTCGAACAGTGATTGGCAAGTGTTGCCAAGCTTACACTCAAAAGAAAAATGCTTGCCAGAGGAAGAAATAAAAGAGTAGCTGGTTGGAGATTATTGTGAACATTTTATCAATACTTTTGGACTCAAGACATATGATTTGTGACATCGATGACAGACAATCCAATGTCCCTACATCGGAATACAAATGACTTCAAAACCCCATTGAAAGAGGAAACTGAACTGTCCTGTTTGGCCTCTCAAGTGAACATGAAAGAACTGTGGGTATATCTGGAAGTGCAAAAGAGATATCCATAGTGTCCTGGCTAACATCTATTCCTTTTCCAACATCATATCATTAAAAAAAGAGATCATTATGACATGAACCTGATGTGTGAAAAATGGATTCTGCAGTTGATTGGCTTTCAGGTCTTTATGGAAGTTCTGAAGGAAAAGTGAAAGATGCTATGTAAATATGGGGAGATGGCTAGTGGAATCAAGGGATATGGGGCAAAGGCAGGCACAGATTACTGAATGTAGATGATCAGCCATGATCACAATGAATGGTGGTGCTGGCTCGAAGGCCCAAATGGCCTCCTCCTGCACCTATTTTCTATGTTTCTATCTACGTTTCTATGTGAAAGTAGGCCTTTGCTGTCCAACACAGTGTACAGGTGAAATGGTGGCCGTCATAATCAGTACAAGTGGGTTAAATCAGCAACGTTAACAATACAACTGTACACAAAGAAACTTAAGTAACTTTCACCCTACATTACAGCCAGCTTCCCGTCTATCTTATCTAGCTCCAAGCTGCCGTTTTGACGTAGGTTAGTTGGAACGATATTTTCTTGACGCAAGCAACACAACAACAGAGATCTCCACGGCGTTTAAATCAGTTAGTCGTTTATTTGAAGTTGCAATATAACATATTGTCATATCTTTTGTCATCTTTTGTCATCGACTTGTTATCGATTAGCTTGGTAAAAATCTATTATCCTACCATAATCCACGTAACTTACACAAACTGCCAGATCTTATCTTCTGCTCAGATTTCTTACTGATCTCTTGTCAGTAGGCTGTTTAGCCGATTTACATCAGCTACTTACTTTGGCTAAAATTCTATCATCCGCTTCTTGACTTGAACTGCCTACCAATGTCGAAGCTGGAGGCTCTCTGGCCCCGCCCAGCCCATACGTAAGCATAGCATTAACCTCTTAGTGTCCAAAAATACAGCAGGATACAAAGTAATATAAAAATATGCAAAATGGCTCCTATACCCTACATGCACGTGTATTTGTAACACAAAAATGAATTTCGATGAAAGCTACTATTTGTAAACAATTGCAAGCAGTGACTTAATTATAACATTGAGCCAAAGTTGTGAATGTGACTCATAAATGCAAGACATTAATTGCTCCAGTATAATTAAGCACTTATAGTTATGGGCTATTGAATTAATTTATCCCTGAGTTATCTCACTCTCAGATGGTTACGTTCTATTTGTTTCCGAGTCAATTTTCCTGAAAGTAACTAACTGACGCCACAAAAAATTCTATCATTATTTAATGAATACCTGTGTTCTATACAACACAACATGCCGTAAATATGTGGTATGTTTACTCAGTATTCTGAACAGTGGTCTAAACCATGTCTAAACTGACTGTATTAGTGGATATGTTTTGGAGTATTTTTCCATACCATGGATAATTGAGGATTTTTAAAAAACAACTGAAGAAAAAAAGGTCAATTTTTGCATTATATATTGACAAGCGGGAATTCCAAACCTGATGTTTAACCTGTGTAATCTACGCAGCTGTATCTCTGAATAATCTAAATGCATTCCCCATGCATGGATTGAAAATTACTCGGTTTTGCTTTTACATTTAAGTGCTAAAAATGCTGTAACATGAAATATTAATTGATGCACATTTGATTGAAGTAAAATGCCTGATCCAGTAATTTAGAATGTGAAGAAGCCTGGTTCTAGCTGCCACTTCTGGTTTGTGCAGATTTATCTGATCTTAGCACAGGAATAATATTAGTTTTTCAGCACATTTTGGTTCTTATATGGATCAGGGTTCACATCACTTTTGCACCTTTGATTCACATCATTTTTGCACTTTGGATTCACATCAAAAACTCCCAGCCTTTTTAATCAGGGACTATTTTAGAAAAAACAGACTGTAATACTGACTGGCTATCGGGAGGGAAAATCATGAACAAATTAAAATACATCTACTATTGAAACTGGAGGTCAGTGCAGGCAACCCATACCTTCAGGTTTCCCCTCTGAAAGTTGTCTCTTAAAGTACCCTCTCATTCTCTGATGCTCCATAAAAAACATCCTATCTGGATGCACCACAGGTTGTGGCAACTGCTTTGACCAAGATCTCAAAAAATTGCAGAGATTTGTGAACGCAACCCAATCCGCCACACAAACTTGCTTCTCCCAACCCATTAACTTCACCTATACTTCACACTGTCATGGGAAAGTAGCCAACATAATCAAGGACCAGACTCATCCACATCATTCCCTCTTCTACCCTCACCCATTGAGCAGAAGCTTAAAAAAAACATGAAACTAGATTCAAATCCAGAATTATCAGATTCAAAAACAGCATCTTACCCACTATTGTCAGAATCTTGAATGGGCCTCTCATATTCTAAAGATTAATTCCTGATCTCCCAATCAATCTCGTTTTGGCTCTTAAACTTTTTTAAAAATCAGCATTTACTCTTTCGTTTCTCTTTTTCAATTAATGTGACAATAATAAACCAATAATAAACCCATTACGAATATTTGAGTATTGCACCAGCTGAATTGACACCTAAATGAGGTAGAGCATTCAATATGTTTTGGCAAATGCTACAGTGAATAAGCATTTTCAGAAAAAAAAAAGGAAATTTTAAAATAAGCAAAGGTGCCAATCCCATTTCCTCCAATTTTATTGAAATTCTATTTCAAACGTAATATTTAACATGCATAATGCATTATCAGGATTCAATACCAATCATTGCTTTGTACTCCATTATATTGACATTTACGAGAGTTATCTCATTTAGATGATGTTCTTGAATGGTTGTAACTGCTTTTTTACTTTGTGTACAAATTAGTTTCACTAATCTGCTGATTAGCATTGATTAGAATATGAAGCTAATGCCTTATTCTTTATGTTATAGTGACTAACTTGGACAGATTTTACTCTAAACAAAGCACAAATTTTGAACTTTATTAAGCCAAGATGAAGGCATCAAATTATTTTGAAAACATTAACAATTAAGTTAGGATATGTTTTCCATTTCCAAATAGAAATCTTTTGCAGCATCATTTTTAACACATGTAGCTCTGACCAAAATATATTAAACTCAGGTTAGAAGGCTGTTCCAGATGTGAACCAACATTTAAAGCATCATTGTCTAGTGCAGGGGTAACAAGGAAGCCACTAAACGGCATTGAAAAGGGACAACTTCATGGGCCCTGGTAACAGATATCACTGAAAGGTTAATTAGGAATTCTTGCTGAAGTGTGTAGACCAGAAAGAATGAACGCATCATTAAATTCATCAGTTAGTACACCTTTTCACTTCAAAAGCTTTAGTCAGTCACAGTCCTCCTCCCCAGTCAATCTATTTTGGCTTATGTAAATATTCCACCACAGTGCATTATTTAACACTATTAAATTCCATAAGACTCCCAGTTCCTTGTGGGCATTGCATTTCTTCCTCCCAAAGGCAATCCATATTAGGATTCATTGTTTTCTAAACACTGGGCAATATATCACAATGTAGTGTTAAATCAAATGGAATGCTAACATTTTCATGAACTTCAATCATGGTGTTTAATCCTTGTGTCTCGTTAAATGCCATTTTAATGATTGATTACTTATGAAACTCTCTCAAATTGTTGCAAAGCGTGAGTCTTAGAAGAAGCTGTTCCATTTTCTATTCCGGCCCTGCACAATTTAAAAGCAAAATGTAGATTCTAAACACCTTTTTATTTTATGTAGCAACTAGGCTTGTATACAACTGGAGTGACTAGGCTTGTATACACTGGAATTTAGAAGGATGAGAGGGGATCTTATCGAAACATATGATTATTAAGGGGTTGGACACGTTAGAGGCAGGAAACATGTTCCCAATGTTGGGGGAGTCCAGAACCAGGGGCCACAGTTTAAGAATAAGTGGTAGGCCATTTAGAACGGAGATGAGGAAAAACATTTTCAGTCAGAGAGTTGTGAATCTGTGGAATTCTCTGCCTCGGAAGGCAGTAGGCCGATTCTCTGAATGCATTCAAGAGAGAGCTAGATAGAGCTCTTAAGGATAGCGGAGTCAGGGGGTATGGGGAGAAGGCAGGAACGGGGTACTGATTGAGAATGATCAGCCATGATCACATTGAATGGCGGTGCTGGCTCGAAGGGCCGAATGGCCTACAATTGTCTATTGTCTATCTAGTCTGGTTTGACAGTCTTTTTTCTATGTAATAACTACAAAATAAAGAAGCTAAATTCATGAGTGAAACTAACTTACTATCATATGTTGACAAAAAGCCTCAAAAAAACCAAAGTGCATTCAGAATTTTTAAGTTATTTTGCTAAGCCAATTCTGCTCCAGTGGTATGATTTTTGAACATTTCACAAATTATTTTTTCAAACTTAAAGTAATTAATGCTTTTATCATGGACTGCTTTTAATCTTAGAATAATCCAATTTGGAGTGAAGTATATACCAACTAAAACAAGTTAAAACCATAAATCTTGGAAATGGATTGGCTTTTTTGTACATAATATGAATAGGTCATATTTGTTTCAAATGCATTTTTGCAAGGTATTGGCTTTAACAGTGAAAAAAAAACTTCAGGCAATTACATAAACATAAAATGTAGACAATTTTATTTAATTGAGATTGTTATGCAATGTTTTGAATGTGTGTCCTGGTACTTTGTACCGCCTTGTGTAAAATAAAAATTATTATCCTCGTTGTTAATGGCAAGACATAAAATTCCAAGCTATTAATTGTAGAAAACAACTGGAAATGGTGAGACCTGTTTTCCACGATAGAAATAACAAGGCTATGGAGGGTTCATACACTATAAGAAAGACAGGACTTCCAACATCATTTTTTTTCTGCGGCTGATTTTTCATTAATGCTTGGTTCACCGCCTAATCTGGGAGCTCTATGTGATGAATGTAAACAGTTCATTTATTACATAGGGGGCTTGACTTCAGAGAGGTTTGATTTAACTTTTTTATATAACTTAATTGTAACAAAGTCTACAGAATTTTATAAAATATAATTTGATTAGCATAAAAGCCTCCAAATATCAGGTACTTTAAAATCATTCTGTGAAATGAACAAACTAAAGTAACTTGTTCTTTTGGAAGGCTGGCCCTGGGGAATTACCACTGAGAAAAGACAAAAATCGGCATATTATAGGGAATCATTGGATATCATTTTCTGCCTGCTACAGAAGTTTATGCACAATGATAAAACTGTGCCCTTTCAACAGTGTGAAATTTGCTTTTGTTTAAGATGATCATCTGCTTTCCTAATTTGAATATTGATGAATCTGCTGCAACAATATTCTAAATTTCATATTTTACCATTCACCGCTGAATCTCAATCCCCTGGTGGCCTGATATTTAAAGCACATGTGTGTGCCACCTTAAATTGCATTCTGCTGCTTCCTGATTTTTTAATCTCTTTTTTTGCATTTTGCTCATTTGTCTTTTTTTTACTGTGATGTTGTAGAACTTGGAGCATATGGAAAACTAAAATATTATGACTCAATGACTGAAGAAGGTAAGAACTTCATCTCTCTGTTACATTATCTGTATAGTCATGATCATACACATTCTTTATTACAATAAAAAAAATCATTATAATAATGTTTTGTCTCATTATTTCATCTAACATTTTTCCAGATCGTCACTACATCTTTCTGTACACGTTGTTTTGTTTGTTTTTGTGCTGTTGAACATTGTACTGATATAGAAATTGTGAATGCAATATCGCTAAAAAATATTTTTATACAATATTGAACTGTTGTTCTTGTTTAAAAGTATTTCAATCACTTTGTTTGCCTCACTTCTGTGTTTTCAAGTGAACTCCATTTTTCAATAAAAAAGATAACCTATACCTTTCTACCTCTGATTAGGTAATTTTACAGCAAGAGTGGGTATGAAAGTGAATGTGAGAGTGTGAGTGTTATGTGTATATGCGGGTGTGAGTGCGAATGTGTCTATGTGGGCATAAGGGCATACCCCGGCGTATATTCATCCGTGCGTGTATATGTGTTTGTGAGGTTGGGCTCTACAATGTCATATTTCTCACCTGTAACCAAATTAATTGTGGATAAACTAGAAACAACGTTTGGCTTTTTGATAATGCTGATTTGCCATTTGTATCTCATTAACTGATTAGGTTCGATTGCAGTTTGGTTTGATTCCATTTGATCCCCTTCTATGAAGAGATCTGCCACATCTATGTGTTACATATTGCATTCTTCAGTAAGATGAAAGTGTTCTGTATTAACTGGCTATCAAGGTCCAATCCACAGAGAGCTTAATCCAATTCTAAGAAACATTTGCTCCTAATTTGGTACTAGCTGACTTCAAATTAGCAGTCTTTGCTCATAGGGATTGAAAACTGAAGGTTTGGGACATAATGAAGCTTCTGCATGGTAAATGGAAACCATTAGTGATGAGCCATAGCCAGAAATTAATATATTAATGTTTACTCAAGGGATACATTACACTACCTTGAGGGGTGTAGTATATTATGAATGTATGTTATACAAATATAGAGAATCTATTTTCATAAGCATTAATATGACAAATTTGGTACTTCCAGGATAGGAAAAGAATAGATTGCATTCTATGTATACAATTACATTATTTGTGCATTCTAATTTTAATGAGTATATCATGCTTTTTGCCTAGATTTCCTGTTTAACTGTGATGACAAACATTAACATTTTTCTATTTAATTGTCAGTTGGTCTTTCTGTTTAGTGCTCTTACAGTAAAATCTTCCACAGTTTGATTCAAAATTGGCAATTGTGTTATTCATATCCATTCCATAGCAATGTGTTTTGCGACTTTTGGTGCTCGGCAACAACAATTTCTACATTAATCCATTGACTTTACCAAAACTGCTGTGGGAAGACCCAATTTACAGGAGACTTTTATCCTCAGGTGTACATTGCAATGTGCTGCCCATTTCATGCTGGTTTTCAGTTCATCTAGTTTCCTGTTCTGAAACTTAAGCATTTGGAAGATGTGGTTCCAAAATAACCTCTTTTGTACAAGCAAGCTGCTCTGAAAACACTTGAGGCAAATTTATTGTATGAATCCTAAGTGACTGCACAAGTGTAAATACATTCAAATATTGTTTCTTGCCATATGCTTAGTAATATTTAATGTACACTGCAGATAATTTAATACTTACTTTATTAGTTTTATTGAAATAAAGGATACTTTGAGTAATTCCCTTGATGTCACGCAAGTTGCCTTTTATTCACTCCACTAATATACAGTCAATTTGTGGAGAAATAAGCAACAAGACTAGGAAATGCAATACCTAATAAAACCAAATGTTCATTGCTTTTCACCAAGTTTATTACAACTGCTAAATTGACTACCTGGATACTAACAATTTAATTGCATAGTCAGCCTTGCTGGTAATGGTAGAAAAGGAGTTATATCCTGATTACTTGTTAAATCTCACAAACTAATTGATTTTCCACATTGTAAGTTCATTCCTTGTGCATAGATAAGGATTGTGGAACAGTAAACGTTCAATTTTGTCCGGTCCAGCTTTCTTGTAGCACCTATGCAAGGCCTGTTATAATATAGAAAATGATTTAGTCTGTGATTAGTAAATTTGCAGATGATACAAAGCTGGGTGGTAGTGTGAACTGTGAGGAAGATGCTATGAGGTTTCAGGGTGACTTGGACAGGTTGTGTGAGTGGGCGGATGCATGGCAGATGCAGTTTAATGTGGATAAGTGTGAGGTTATCCACTTTGGTGGTAAGAATAGGAAGGCAGATTATTATCTGAATGGTGTCAAGTTAGGAAAAGGGGACGTACAACGAGATCTGGGTGTCCTAGTGCATCAGTCACTGAAAGGAAGCATGCAGGTACAGCAGGCAGTGAAGAAAGCCAATGGAATATTGGCCTTCATAACAAGAGGAATTGAGTATAGGAGCAAATAGGTCCTTCTGCAGTTGTACAGGGCCTTAGTGAGACGGCACCTGGAGTACTGTGTGCAATTTTGGTCTCCAAATTTGAGGAAGGATATTCTTGCCATTGAGGGCGTGCAGCGTAGGTTTACTAGGTTAATTCCCGGAATGGCGGGACTGCCATATGTTGAAAGACTGGAGCGACTAGGCTTGTATACACTGGAATTTCGAAGGATGAGAGGGGATCTTATCGAAACATATAAGATTATTAAGGGTTTGGACACGTTAGAGGCAGAAAATATGTTCCCAATGTTGGGGGAGTCCAGAACCATGGCCATAGTTTAAGAATAAGGGGTAGGCCATTTAGAACGGAGATGAGGAAAAACTTTTTCAGTCAGGGAGTTGTAAATCTGTGGAATTCTCTGCCTCAGAAGGCAGTGGGGGCCATTTCACCGAATACATTCAAGAGAGAGCTAGATAGAGCTCTTAAGGATAGCGGAGTCAGGGGGTATGGGGAGAAGGCAGGAATGGGGTACTGACTGAGAATGATCAGCCATGATCAATTGAATGGTGGTGCTGGCTCGAAGGGCCGAATGGCCTACTCCTGCACCTATTGTCCATTGTGATATTTGCCACGTTATTTGGATATAATTGTATGAATATAAACTGCTGATGGTGGTAACTGAACTACTAAAATATCAAAGTTTGGTTTCTGCATCCACCTCTCAGAGTACAGAATAGGTATTGCTGAGATATAGGTGCTTTGACATTTGAGTATACACAGTAACTAAAAAACAGGTACAAATGTCAAGCAACTGGAGACATTACTGAGTCACAATGGTAGTGGAGCCAACTGAGTTGTTGGGGTTGAAGTCATACATTTAGAAACCTTGCCTGAATTATTTTGGGGAATGATTCTGTAGCATACACTTTCAGTCATATCCTTAGAGACTGGACAAATTTGCTGATGGGTAAGTGGTGTGCTGGACTTTGTGTAAATGGACTTTGTTTCTTGCCTTCTGTCACATTTGCAGCATCCCACAGATTATTTGTAGGAATTTGAGTTGCAGCTTGAAATATTTAGAGATCCTTCGGGGCACAGCGGGTGTACAGGCAATTGCTGGAGAATGTACCTGGGGTAATCAACAGCAAGGCAACTCAAACAGTCAGATCGAAGAATCCTCACTGAGGCACAGTTGGAAATTTGTTCTCTGCCACAGACACAATATACCTGGAGGTATATGCGCCTTATGTTCTGCTTTCAAATTAGGTTTGCTACCTTCAAAGGAATACTTCATTCATTGCAAAATCACATGCAGAAAGTTTTTAAAAAGGAATTGAGAGGTGTGTGGTTGAAGATAGGAATTGAAGAAATATTTTCTTTTTTATTAAGTCGGAACAATAATTCAATTACAAAACAATATCTTCCCTTGCCAACCAACCAATTTCAGTACCACAAAAGTTGCTTGGCAAATATCTAAGATTTTTCATAAATTGACTATTAACTATAAGTGCACCAACCATAACAATTTCTGAAAACAAAATGCGACATCGGATGAAAGCTAAACCTAAAACCAAATACAGGAAATATGGCAGATGGGCAGCATTTGTGGAGAGAGAAACAGTTCTCTTTTTTTTTTAACTACCCAGTTCTGATGCATTATAAGTGAATTTTTAATGACACAACAAATCTTAATTATTACCACATAACCTCTCAGGTACTGAAAGATTGCTTTGCATGGAGTCTCATACTTTTGGATTAAATTTACAATTTAAAAATCCTCAATTATTAACATTATTACTGTCCATTAGAGAAGCCCCAAAAAAAATTCAAGACCATTTGCAAGTAAGGAAAGTGAACAATCTAACTCAGGAAAGAAAACCAATACAAAGGATGGTTTAATGAGCTGGCATTCATTTCAAGAGGACTGGAATATAGAAGCAAAGATGTAATGCTGAGGCTAAGGTGCTGGTCAGTAATGCTAAGGTGCTGGTCAGACCACATTTGGAATGTTGTGAGCAGTTTTGGGATCCATATCTGGGGATGGATATGCTGGTGTTGGAGAGGGTCCAGAGAGGATTTATAAGAATAATCCTGGGGATGATTGAGTTAATGTATGAGGAGCTTTTCATACCCGTGGGCCTGTATTTGCTGGAGTTTAGAAGGATGAGGGGGAAATTCTAGGGTGTAGGATAGAACTAGTATACAGGTGAACACTGCTCTGTGCACACTCAGTGGGCTGAAAGGCCTGTTTTCACGCTGTATCTCTAAGCTGAAGCAGACTTGATGGGCTGAACGGCCTAATTCTGCCACTATGTCTTATGATCTTAATCCTATTAATTTTAAGTAACATATTTAATATAATGTAGAAACGTTTAAAAATACTTAAAGCAGAGATTTTCTTCTCTTTGGTGTTTGTGCTTTTCATATCTTTATTTCTTTACTTTCACAACTATACGAGGATGTTGCCAGGACTAGAGGGTGTGAGCTACAGAGAGAGGTTGAGTAGGCTGGGTCTCTATTCTTTGCAGTGCAGGAAGATGGGGGTGATCTTATAGGTGTATAAAATCATGATAGGAATAGATCGGGTAGATGCAGATAGTCTCTTGCCCAGAGTAGGGGAATCGAGGACCAGAGGGCATAGGTTCAAGATGAAGGGGAGAAGATTTAATAGGATTCTGAGGGGTAACTTTTTCACACAAAGGTTGGTGGGTGTATGGAACAAACTGTGAGGTAGTTGAGGCTGGGACTATTCCAACGTTTAAGAAACAGTTAGACGGATACATGGATAGGATAGGTTTGGAAGGATATGGATCAAGCGCAGGCAGGTGGGACTAGTGTAGCTGGGACATGTTGGCCGGTGTCGGCAAGTTGGGCCGAAGGGCCTGTTTCCACACTGTATCACTTTATGACTCTATGACTCTATTGCCACTGCAGAAACCCTGGGTTTGCATCAGTGCGGTTTCTCTCCCATTGGTGTTACAGTTATTCTGTAACTGCAGCTGAGTTTACTTGTGCACAGAGATCATTTTTCAAAGCATCGAGACTTTTCAGGTGTACAGTTTTTCTCCCGTCATACTACAACAAAATTGAAATTAATTTCCATTCGCAACCAAAATGGAAAACCTATTAGAAATTAAACTTTAACAATTAATTTTGATGTTAGAACCACAATCAAATCCATCTGCTGAATTGATAGCCCACAGTTATCAAAAAGGTGAAAGAGGACATGTGTTGCTTTCACGGGCTCTCTTATGCCCTGCTGAGTAGAAACTATCCTTTACTCATGCTGAGCCCCAGTAGCCCCTTAATACCCATCTCGCTGATGCCTATCAACATCACATTATGAAGATCTGCAGCTGGCAATAGTTCCCTGGTGGACCTCGGGGAGAGAAGTAATTTGCTGTGAGCACTGCAGACATTTAATGGTCTTCAGACCTGCCATGGAGCCAATTCGCAACACTTCCTGCCCCATGACAACTTGGTTAGGTCATCCCAATTTCAGGAAGGGCTCTCCAGTGGATGTTAACTCCTTAATTAATACATTCAATATGTTGCTTAAACATTCAGCCTTATAAATTTAGAGGAGAACTAAAGCTGGCACGGTTTGGGTGGACGTTTTCCTCTATTTAATTAGTATGTTTTAACATTCAGTTAAAGGGCAAATGCTCACCAATTTCTCCTGCTTCCTAATCCTGCTTAGTTTTCCCAAGTTATTCCGCATAATCCGGACTGCAAAACTGAGTACTAGCACTGTAGCTTTTCTTTGTATTGCAACTGGCACTAAATGGCTGTTGTTTCATAGCTATCAAAAATGGGTACTGTACTAGAGGTGCTGTCTTTTAGTTTGTTAATGGAGACTGATGTTCCTTTGGCTTTTCTAACGCCTGGTGTGCAATGCTTTGATATTTTGAGCATTTAAATCCAATAAGGCTCCAGGATTCCTTTTGTAGTTCAACCTTTTACATGGTATATGCTTTATCTCATTCTCTGCAAAATATTCATGGTTGCCTCTCGGACTCACTCACTGTGCTCTCCCTGTTGGGAAATGTTGCTGCTGGTACTCTGAACATGGTGGATGCTGTGAGTGGACTTGCGGAATTGAAACCTCATAAGTTACACACTCTTCTTTCTATTTGCAGTCTGGAGTGTTGAGGGTTGTTACAATTCATGAAGGAGACTTTAGCCTGCTGGCTAGATAGATCAGCTCGGTGTAAATATAACAGCAGCCTGACCATGATCTATCAGTTTCCGAACTGAGCCATGGACTTCAAATGTTTTGATCACAAACCAAATCTGACGTGCATTTATGTCCTTCCTGTCAAGTACTCTGGTTCTATCCAGGAGTAGAAAATCATCTGTTGGATATAATCCACCGAATGGCCATCTGCCTCATTTCACATCAATAGTGCCTTTGCATTTTGCAGCATAGTTGTTCAGAGGTCAGTGCTTTTGTTTGTGGCATCCGTCCAGTTCTTCCATGGTGCACTGCAGAGGAAAAACTGAAGGATGGTTTGGAGAGAACGTCCTGCAGCTCGGCAGTTATTCACATGCTTGAAACTTCCAGCTTTCTTGTTTCTGCCAAGGCCAGAGAAATGCAGCAGAATCTCCCCAGTCTCTGCATTCGACAATGGTTCCAGCACCCAGTCCATCAAGACATGAAACAGTGGCCTGGTACAATGCAGGAACATAGTGGCTACACTGCTGAACCAGCTGTCAGAATTCTGAACGATTGTTTCAGAAATGTAATTTCAAATTCCACCATGGCACAACAGAGTTTAAATTTAAGTAATTAACAGTGGAATTTAGAAGAAAAAAGCTAGTCCCAATGACAGTGGCCTTAAAATCACTGGTGTATCGTATGAATACTTTCAGTTCACTAACATCCTTCAAGGCAAGAAATCTTCTGAAAAAGACGCAAAGTGCTGAAGTATCTCACCGGATCAGGCAGCATCACTGGAGAACATGGTTAAGTGACATTTCAGGTCAGGACCGTTCTGAAATCTTCTGATCGTACCAAATCTGGCCAGTTGAATGGAATCTAAAGGGGGTTGATGAGAGGGTCGAGATCGGAGTGTCAAGTGCCAACAAAATGGGATTTGTGTAGGAGCTGTGTGGATGAGTGCTTGTTCAGTGTGGGTTTGGTGGGCTGAATGGCCTGTTTTTGGGCTGCATGACTCTGTGTGTGTGAACATCATGCAAATCCAGACCCATCAACATGGTTTACTCTTAACTGTTGCCTCAGTTCAGGGGCATTTGGTGGTGGGCAATAAAGGCCAACATTGCCTGTGGCATCCACATCCGATGAATGAATGTTTAAAAACAATGCTGGCTGCTTTTGCTGACAATGCAATTTCTGAAAGCATGAAATCTAAAGTGGACCGTATTGTATTGTAGAGTGATAGATAAGAGAAACACAGTTAGAAATTAAATTCAATGTGAATAAATTAGAAGAGTCTGCTCCTGTCATCTTTGGGATGTGCAGTGGTATTGATGAACCAGTCACTGGCATTGGATTTAACAAGGGAATGGATTGAAGTGAGTTACTCCTGCTGCAGGTAGTGCTTCTTTTTAGTCTATTAAGTTTCCTGCAGACAAAGAAATTTGTCTGCATTTTAAAAGCACTGGCACAGTTTTTGGTGTACTGAGGAAAAATATATTTGAAGGTCAAGACCACAGATGTGGTACAAATCTCATGGTGTACCAGGCTACAGTGATCCATGCTCCTTAAAATGCTTCTGGCACCTTCATGACCTATGGAAGGTGCATCTAGACCCTTGTAAGATAGCAACAACTTTGTTACTACAAAATCCTCCGCTTCACTGAAAGGATAAATGAGCCAATATCAAAGTTCTTTCCAGCCCAAAGGCCCACCTCTTCCATTCAGTCTACCACGTTGGCATCTACAACATTTGCACGCCCAATGCCAGGCTCCATAGATGAACACCCTGTTTCAAGTTCTGTCACGGGAAAAGATTACCAATTATGAGGAGGACAAGATTCAAGGATGTGCTCAAAGCTTCCTTGGAGCAAAAATGTAACATCCCCACTGTTTTTTGGAATCCATGGCTCAGGACCACTCAAAGTAGTGAAGGAGCATTCTGGATAGTATTGAAATTCCCAAATCCATGCTTGGGAGCATACAGAAGCCATACATAAATGGAAACGCACAATCTAATGGAGCGCACAATCTAACAAACTACCCAACCATCCCGCCACCCTAAAGAAACCTCCTGTGTGGAAATGTTTGCACAGTCGCTTCAGAATCCATGAAACCAGAGCAAAATAAGACATAGTCAATCACAATGGATGACCCAGGAAGCACCTTGATCACACTGCAGGAAGAAAAATAATTGTCCTTCTCACTTTTTCCAGTATTGAAAGGTGTTTAAGGAATGGGAAGCCAATGTCTTGCTGGCATTTCTGGGCTGAATCCACTTGTTGCAAAAGGAATTAAGTGTCTGTTGAGGAAGAACAACTCGGAGAAAGAACAACTACGTACGGTGAAGTGAAGTTAACGTGCTGTGTCTCCAAAACAAGAGGGTTTTTAAGGCAACAGTGCATGATTTTGTGATTGATGGTCATTTTGCCATCTATTTTGCACCCCAAGGAATAACAAATTTTAGACGCTGGTAATTTACCACTCAATGTTCATCATGCAGAAAAATATAAAAATTAATTTGGTTGTTCTTAGGAATGGATCTTTCCATTAATCCTCTCTGATGTGACTAATATATATATATATGTTTAAGAATATTTTTGCAGTGAAAGGGCATGAAAGGGGATCATTTATTACTTAATATCACTGCATTAAGAATAATAGGATAATCATCCCACTGAGCTTTACAGATGTCAGTTTTCTCCTATTGTTTTTTATTTCAAGCCTGAACCTTTTTAATCATGGGTGAATCAGACATCACTCCTACAGGTTTTTATTTAAATCCTTCAGTCGTTCAGCACTCACTTTGATGGTGGCAGTCTGTTCCATGACTTGTTAATTGCTGAGTGCAAATAGAAGATAGACACAAAATGCTGGAGTAACTCAGGTAGCATCTCTAGAGAGAAGGAGTGGGTGATGTTTCGGGTCGAGACCCTTCTTCAGACCCAGAGTGTAAATAGAACTTGGATTTTCTTGAGTTATTTCAACGTATTCCCTGAACCTTTCAAATGTTGTAATTTTTTTCCACCAGATTGTGGTTGATTTATTGTAGTAACGTTTGCAATTCCTTTAGTTTCTTTCAAGTATTTTCCACAGCCTTCAGTTTGTGATTTATATTTTCCATCTTTAGTTATGAGTGTTCCACAGCAGCCATAGATTGTCCACAAAATGAATAGTTGAGTGATGGTTTCTGCTTTGGCTCTAAAGATATTCCTGGAACATCTGTTTAAAAATGATCACCAATTGAAAACTTGATAAACTGCTAGACCAAGTGGACCCATCGGGTCCAAGCCTCTCCTGCATTGGTGCAGCACCCTCGCCTTCCCCCCCTCCCCTCCTCCCCTCCCCTCCTCCCCTCCCCTCCTCCCCTCCCCTCCTCCCCCCCTTCCCTCCCTCCCCATCCCACCCCCCCCTCCCTCCGCCCTCCACCTCCCTCCCACCCCCCTCCTCCCCTCCTCCTCCCTTACCCCTCCTCCCCCACCCTCCCACCCGGAATGGCGGGACTGTCATATGTTGAAGGACTGGTGCGACTAGGCTTGTATACACTGGAATTTAGAAGGATGAGAGTGGATCTTATTAAAACAAATAAGATTATTAAGGGATTGGACACGCCAGAGGCAGAAAACATGTTCCCAATGTTGGGGGAGTCTAGAACCAGGGGCCACAGTTTAAGAATAAGGGGTAAGCCATTTAGAACGGAGATGAGGAAAAAAAATTCAGTCAGAGAGTTGTAAATCTGTGGAATTCTCTGCCTCAGAAGGCAGTGGAGGCCAATTCTCTGGATGCTTTCAAGAGAGAGTTAGATAGAGCTCTTAATGATAGCGGAGTCAGGGGGTATGGAGAGAGGGCAGGGGTACTGATGGTGAATGATCAGCCATGATCACATTGAATGGCGATGCTGGCTCGAAGGGCCAAATGGTCTACTCCTGCACCTATTGTATATTGTCTATTGTCTTCCAATCCATAGGAACTGATCCAATGTAACTCCACTTTTTAAGAAAGGAGTGAGAGAGAAAACGGGGAACTGTAGACCAGTTAGCCTAACATCGGTAGTGGGGGAGATGCTTGAGTTAATTATTAAAGATGTTATAGCAGCGCATTTGGAAAGCAGTGACAGGAGAGGTCAAAGTCAGCATGGATTTATGAAGAGGAAATCATGCTTGACTAACCTTATAGAATTTTTTGAGGATGTAATGAGTAGAACGGATAAAGGAGAGCCAGTGGATGTGGTGTATCTGGACTTTCAAAAGGCCTCCTCCTGCACCTATTTTCTATGTTTCTTTGATAAGATCCCACACAAGAGATTAGTGTGCAAAATTAGAGCACATGGTATTGGGGGTAGGGTATTGACATGGATAGAGAATTGGTTGGCAGACAAGAAGCAAAGAGTAGGAATTAACGGGATGGCGGGACTGGCATATGATGAAAGAATGGGTCGGCTGGGCTTGTATTCACTGGAATTTAGAAGGATGAGAGGAGATCTCATGGAAACATATAAAATTCTTAAAGGATTGGACAGGCTGGATGCAGCAAAAATGTTCGCAATGTTGGGGGAGTCCAGAACCATGGGTCACAGTTTAAGAATAAGGGGCAGGCCATTTAGGACTGAGATGAAGAAAAACATTTTCACCCAGAGTGTTATGAATCTGTGGAATTCTCTGCCACAGAAGGCAGTGGAGGCCAATTCACTGGGTTTTCAAGAGAGAGCTAGATTTAGCTCTTCGGGCTAAAGGAATCAAGGGATATGGGAAGAAAGCAGGAACGGGGTACTGATTTTAGATGATCAGCCATGATCATATTGAATGGTGGTGCTGGCTCAAAGGGCCGAATGGCCTACTCCTGCACCTATTTTTCTATGTTTCCATGAAAGATTAATGTCACTGCAAAACAAAATTGAGGCTGAGGATTTTGCTGAAAAACGGTGGCAATTCTTCATCAAACTATTATCATTTCTTGGAGTAGGTACCTGTTAGATTTGAGCACCTTCACCACTGCACTCCCCCCCCCCCCCCCCCATAGAATCCAGCAGTGAAACTGGCTGAAACTCCCTCGCATTTACAACCCTGGGTTAGAACTGGTGCAGAAACTGCAACCTCGTTGATTTTTATGTGGTTTGGAAGTTTGATGAAAAATTTAGTTTAGGTTGGTTTAGTTTAGATATTTAGTTTAGTTTAGTTTGGAGAAGTTCCCGTTTAATGGTTGGTGATTTGTTTAATGCTTTAATCAATGTTTCTAATTTGTATTTGCTGATGATATTAGATTATTATATTTTAAGTAATGTCCATTTTGTTTTATTTTAAATAGTTTAAAAATGCTTGACATTTGAAAACCCCAATAGCTTCAGCAGTAAGGGGTGGAGCTTTGCCAGCCTTTAAATACCTTGAAAAGAGTTTTGAGGGTTGGGCTTGTTCCAACCAATCCCGCATAATGCCATGACTATGTTTGAGACCCTGCCACCACTCAGTGCCACCACTAATGTGCCCTCGTATCAGACCAGGGGTGTATGGGTAAACGACAATGGCAGACCACAGGACCATGCTGGTATAGATAATAGATTTTAGAGCGGAGCTGGACCACTCCGTCGAAATCGCGTATACTGAAATGTAGTACACAATGGAGCGGAACGTCTGCCATTTTAGTAGGCAAAACCCGCCGTTCGTTATGCCTCTCACAGTGATATATATATATATATATCAGTCATGCACACACTTCTCAGCACATGGTTCTCCCTATCATGATCACTGTTCTCTCACATACATTTCATTAGGGCCTACCCATGCACATTTGCAATCAGTGACATCAAACTTATTTCCAGAAATCCTAATATTGTGAATAAAATAACTATGAACACATGTCAAGATATTTTTTCATTCTTTTCATTCTATATCAGTGTAATAAAATGTGATGCATACATACCTACACTGATACAGAAGTGCCAGCTTTAGACATGAATAATGTACATTGCTGCCATTGTTTAGTTTTGAATTTAACATATAATTGAGGGGGTCGGTGCAATATAGTGCTAACCCTCACTTTTGTGAAAAATTAGTTAAATGCATTAACACGATCCTAATCCACTACTCTACAACGTGTAAAAATTTCATATTTATATTCAACCGATAAGTTGGTCAAATAACAAATAACACCTTCTTGTTTTTTTTGTGATTTATTGATTTTTCAAATGTGAATATCTCATAACGACACATTTGTGGGTTAGCAATATATTGCACCAACCCCCTTCAATTTTAAATCATTCAAAAATGAACTTCATAAACAAGGATAGCACTTTTTATTTCTGTCATTCATGGTAAGATTTACATCATTTTGTGTGCGAGATATACAGGGTTGCACTGTTTCACATATCAGCTAACCAATGAAAAGATCAGGTCCTGATTTTTCCAGCTCTTCACCTCCCCCCCCCCCCCCTTGTCTGAAGAAGGGTCCTAACCTGAAACGTCACCCATCCTTTTTCTGCAGAGATGCTGCCTGACCCGGTGATTTACTCCACCACTGTGTCTATTTGAATTGGATTCATGCTTCTGTACCACGTCAGGCAGCATTGGTCATTTTAGTGGCTGTCAAGGGTTTTTAACTAATCTATTCACCAATTCAAATTTTCTTGGCTCTGAGTATAAAGTTAAATGTGTTTTCAATTATATTGTGGATACAGTAAGAGTTCTATTGTTTGCAAATGCCTAATCTCTAAATTCCATGACTTTTTAAAATGAAACAAAAAGAGATACAGCTCGTGGGAGTGAAATTAAAATTAACAGAGAAAGCAAAGAAGAACAGTTCATTAAATATGATCAATTGGCCTGATTGAGTGGATCTCTAGTGCAAATATTCAATCAGTAACATCCAAAGTTTAAAGATCACGAAGCAGCAACTCTTCAAGAAATAGTTATAAATGTCAACTGTCAACTTATCCAAGAAGTTGAACAAAAATAATTGTTTGCAAACATTTTATATACGAAGAAATCGCAGAGAGTTTCTATGTTTCTATGTTTCTAGAGTTGTAAACACTACCCAGTCTAGCACACAGAATCTGCTTACTAAAATGGCGCTGAAATTTACCCATGACCTACTACAGTTTTTAGGGTTGAGTGGCCTACCTTGCTCCTCTATTATCTTTGCATGCCAGTGCAATGCAGCAAAGTCTTCCAGAGCACTTGGCCAAAAAACTAGTGATGTTTAAACAGATAGACTGGAGTCTGAAGAAGGGACTTGACCCGAAACGCCACCCATTCCTTCTCTCCAGAGATGCTGCCTGACCCGCTGAGTTACTCCTGCATTTTGTGCCTATCTTCAGTTTAAACCAGCATCTGCAGTTTCTTCCTGCACATTAGTGATGTTTCTTTGGTCATTTAAAAACATCTGAAACAAGGAAAGTTTCTCTCTCATCTTTCTTAACCATAATCTTTGTCTGCTCCGTGGTGTACATTTTCACGTATTCTTGAGGAACGGTGATTCTCGGCAAAATAACACAAAATAACACAAAATATCCTTTCCTAATGGAAAGTTAGGCTGAATAGATGGCTGAAAAGAAAAATCTGGTGAAGCAGTAAATCTGAGTAAACAAAATTTAAAGGTTGGGGGTGTCAGGAATCTGAGTACAAAAATGGCTTCATCTGATTAAATTTGATTTTATTGGATTTTTATGGTAGTAATAACATAGCCAATGCAGTATGAATTGATGTCATTCTAATTGATTACAATATAATTATGGAATACTTCATGACGTATTACATGATATGTAACAGCAACATAGGAAAGTATTTATTATAAATAACGAGTTAAAATTAGATTTATTGTTTACTAAAGTTATATCCCCATGATTTCAATACTGAACAATCCAGTGCTGCTTGGTGAAGCTATAAATGTATGACATTTGGCACAAGTCAGTTCTCATATTTGTTCACTTCTTGCCCAGCTCCTCAATGGACTCTTGCCAGCAAAGAAGTGAAAACAGCAATTAAATCAGTACACAGTGGCAAAACGAGCAAAATGTGTTACTGGCTGCAATATGTAATTGGTCCAATTGTGGCTGGTTTTAATTACCAGCTGACAGAGAAATCGATGGTACAGGTTTAATTGAACTGCTCTGCTGAAAAGAAAAGATAGTTTGGCATTATGAATGCCAGTAGTTGGCACTAGTTTGTGGGAAATAAATATTTATTCATACTCAAAGACTAAGGTAAAAACACTAGAAGGAAACCTAAGCAGCAGTGAAAAGGCATAAAAGATAAATTTTGAGTTGCAATTCAGAAAGGAACAATATAACAGAGTTGTTGAGGCTGAAGTGGTTTTGAAGTTCACTTGTAATGAATTTATCTGTGGTTATTGAATGTATAATTGCAATGGCACACATTTTTTTCATTGATTGCAGTACTTCAGGGTCATCCTTGGTGATGTATAGTTAATGCATAACATGAGTAGGCCCTGAAATGGTTATTGGTCTCTGAGAAGGTTAATTTGTGGCCTCTGCTACCTTTAGGACAAGTATTAGTATAAGAGTCATCACATTGCCTGACTTGTCACTGTCTTTCCTCTTTCAAGTGCATTGAGGTGCAATGGCACTGAATAATATACACAATGTGCAAGAGTACGGTTGGGGGGAGGGACTCAAACACAGATAGCTAATAGGCAGTGTGTGAGGCAGGAGGCAGAAAAGGGAAACACTCAGACCCAATATGTAGGAGAGAAAGAAGGGAAAAGAAATAAACTGAGAATAAGAAATGATGGGTCCCTTAAATGTGTATATTTTAATGCTAGGAGCATTGTAAGAAAGGTGGATGAGCTTAGAGCCTGGATTGACATCTGGAAGTATGATGTTGTGGCGATCAGTGAAACATGGTTGCAGGAGGGTTGCGATTGGCAATTAAATATTCCAAGATTTCATTGTTTCAGATGTGATAGAATCGGAGGGGCAAGAGGTGGGGGTGTTGCATTGCTTGTCAGGGAGGATATCACAGCAGTGCTTTGGCAGGACAGACTAGAAGGCTCGATTAAGGAGGCTGTTTGGGTGGAACTCAGAAATGAGAAAGGTTTAGCAACACTTATAGGGGTGTATATAGGACCAGGGCTGGGAACTGAATATTCAGGGGTACACAACGTATAGAAAAGACAGACAGGTGGGCAGAGGGGGTGGGGTTGCTCTGATGGTAAGGAATGATATTCATTCCCTTGCAAGGGGTGACATAGAATCAGGAGATGTTGAATCAGTATGGATAGAAATGAGAAATTGTAAGGGTAAAAAGACCCTAATGGGAGTTATCTATAGGCCCCCAAACAGTAGCCTCGACTTAGGGTGCAAGTTAAATCAGGAGATAAAATTGGCGTGTCAAAAATGTAATGCTACGGTGGTTATGGGAGATTTCAACATGCAGGTAGACTGGGAAAATCAGGTTGGAAATGGACCCCAGGAAAGAGAGCTTGTAGAGTGCCTTCGAGATGGATTCTTAGAACAGCTTGTACTGGAGCCTACCAGGGAGAAGGCAATTCTGGATTTAGTGTTGTGTAATGATCCTGATCTGGTAAGGGGACTAGAGGTAAAAGAGCCATTAGGAGGCAGTGATCACAACATGATAAGTTTTACTCTGCAAATGGAAAGGCAGAAGGGAAAATCGGAAGTGTCGGTATTGCAGTATAGCAAAGGGGATTACAGAGGCATGAGGCGGGAGCTGGCCAAAATTGATTGGAAGGAGGCCCTAGCAGGGAAGACGGTAGAACAGCAATGGCAGGTATTCCTGGGAATAATGCAGAGGTTGCAGGATCAATTTATTCCAAAGAGGTGGAAAGACTCTAAGGGGAGTAAGAGACACCTGTGGCTGACAAGGGAAGTCAGGGACAGCATAAAAATTAAGGAGAGGAAGTATAACATAGCAAAGAAGAGTGGGAAGACAGAGGATTGGGACTCTTTTAAAGAGCAACAAAAGTTAACTAAAAAGGCAATACGGGGAGAAAAGATGAGGTACGAGGGTAAACTAGCCAATAATATAAAGGAGGATAGCAAAAGTTTTTTTAGGTACGTGAAGAGGAAAAAAATAGTCAAGGCAAATGTGGGTCCCTTGAAGACAGAAGCAGGGGAATTTATTATGGGGAACAAAGAAATGGCAGAAGAGTTAAACCGTTACTTTGGATCTGTCTTCACTGAGGAAGATACACACAATCTCCCAAATGTTCTAGGGGCTGGAGAACCTAGGGTGATGGAGGAACTGAAGGAAATCCACATTAGGCAGGAAATGGTTTTGGGTAGACTGATGGGACTGAAGGCTGATAAATCCCCAGGGCCTGATGGTCTGCATCCCAGAGTACTTAAGGAGGTGGCTCTAGAAATAGTGGAAGCATTGGAGATCATTTTTCAATGTTCTATAGATTCAGGATCAGTTCCTGTGGATTGGAGAATAGCAAATGTTATCCCACTTTTTAAGAAAGGAGGGAGAGAGAAAACGGGTAATTATAGACCAGTTAGTCTGACATCAGTGGTGGGGAAAATGCTGGAGTCAATTATAAAAGACGAAATTGCTGAGCATTTGGATAGCAGTAACGGGATCGTTCCGAGTCAGCATGGATTTACGAAGGGGAAATCATGCTTGACAAATCTACTGGAATTTTTTGAGGATGTAACTAGGAAAATTGACAAGGGAGAGTCAGTGGATGTGGTGTACCTCGACTTTCAGAAAGCCTTCGACAAGGTCCCACATAGGAGATTAGTGGGCAAAATTAGGGCACATGGTATTGGGGGTAGGGTACTGACATGGATAGAAAATTGGTTAACAGACAGAAAGCAAAGAGTGGGGATAAATGGGTCCCTTTCGGAATGGCAGGCAGTGACCAGTGGGGTACCGCAAGGTTCGGTGCTGGGACCCCAGCTATTTACGATATACATTAATGACTTAGACGAAGGGATTAAAAGTACCATTAGCAAATTTGCAGATGATACTAAGTTGGGGGGTAGTGTGAATTGTGAGGAAGATGCAATAAGGCTGCAGGGTGACCTGGACAGGTTGTGTGAGTGGGCGGATACATGGCAGATGCAGTTTAATGTAGATAAGTGTGAGGTTATTCACTTTGGAAGTAAGAATAGAAAGGCAGATTATTATCTGAATGGTGTCAAGTTAGGAGGAGGGGGAGTTCAACGAGATCTGGGTGTCCTAGTGCATCAGTCAATGAAAGGAAGCATGCAGGTTCAGCAGGCAGTGAAGAAAGCCAATGGAATGTTGGCCTTCGTAACAAGAGGAGTTGAGTATAGGAGCAAAGAGGTCCTTCTACAGTTGTACCGGGCCCTGGTGAGACCGCACCTGGAGTACTGTGTGCAGTTTTGGTCTCCAAATTTGAGGAAGGATATTCTTGCTATGGAGGGCGTGCAGCGTAGGTTCACTAGATTAATTCCCGGAATGGCGGGACTGTCGTATGTTGAAAGGCTGGAGCGATTGGGCTTGTATACACTGGAATTTAGAAGGATGAGGGGGGATCTTATTGAAACATATAAGATAATTAGGGGATTGGACACATTAGAGGCAGATAACATGTTCCCAATGTTGGGGGAGTCCAGAACAAGGGGCCACAGTTTGAGAATAAGGGGTAGGCCATTTAGAACGGAGATGAGGAAGAACTTTTTCAGTCAGAGGGTGGTGAAGGTGTGGAATTCTCTGCCTCAGAAGGCAGTGGAGGCCAGTTCGTTGGATGCTTTCAAGAGAGAGCTGGATAGAGCTCTTAAGGATAGCGGAGTGAGGGGGTATGGGGAGAAAGCAGGAACGGGGTACTGATTGATAGTGATCAGCCATGATCGCATTGAATGGCGGTGCTGGCTCGAAGGGCTGAATGGCCTACTCCTGCACCTATTGTCTATTGTCTATTGTCTATTGTCTATTATAGACCGCCAAATAGGGAACGAGAATTGGAAGAGCAAATATGTAAGGAGATAGCAGATATTAGTAGTAAGCACAGAGTGGTGATTGTGGGTGATTTCAATTTTCCGTATATAGACTGGGAATCACATTCTGTTAAAGGGCTGGATGGTTTGGAGTTTGTAAAATGTGTGCAGGATAGTTTTTTGCAGCAATACGTAGAGGTGCCTACCAGAGAAGGGGCAGTGTTGGACCTCCTGTTAGGAAATGAGATGGGTCAGGTGATGGAGGTATGTGTTGAGGAGCACTTTGGGTCTAGTGATCATAATGCCATTAGTTTCAATATCATTATGGAGAAGGTCAAATCTGGACCAAGGGTTGAGATTTTGGATTGGAGAAAGGCTAATTTTGAGGAGATGAGAAAGGATTTAAAAGGAGTGAGATGGAAATTGTTGTTTTATGAAAAGGATATAATAGAGAAATGGAGGATATTTAAAGGTGAAATTTTGAGAGTACAGAGTCTTTATGTCCCTGTTCGGTGGAAAGGAAAGAATAATAATTTGAAAGAGCCGTGGCTTTCCAGGGAAATTGGACACTTGGTTCGGAAAAAGAGGGAGATATACAATAAATATAAGCGGCAGGGAGTAAATGAGGTTCTTGAGGAATATAAAGAATGTAAAAGGAATCTTAAAAAGGAAATTAGAAAAGCGAAAAAAAGATATGAGGCTGCTTTGGCAAGTAATGTAAAAGTAAACCCCAAGGGGTTCTACAGATATGTCAATAGCAAAAGGATAGTGAGGGATAAAATTGGTCCATTAGAGAGTCAGAGTGGACAGCTATGTGCTGAGCCGGAAGAAATGGGGGAGATATTAAACAATTTCTTTTCTTCGGTATTTACCGAGGAGAAGGATATTGAATTATGTGAGGTAAGCGAAACAAGTAGAGTAGTGATGGAAATTAGGAGGATTAAAGAAGAGGAGGTACGGACACTTTTGAAGAATATAAAAGTGGATAAGTCTCCAGGTCCTGATAGGATATTCCCTAGGACATTGAGGGAAGTTAGTGCAGAAATAGCAGGGGCTATGACGGAAATATTTCAAACGTCATTAGAAACAGGGATGGTGCCGGAAGATTGGCACATTGCGCATGTTGTGCCTTTGTTTAAAAAAGGTTCTAAAAGTAAACCTAGCAATTATAGACCTATTAGTTTGACGTCTGTGGTGGGAAAATTAATGGAAAAGATACTTAGGGACAATATATATAATTATTTGGATAATCAAGGCCTGATTAGAAACAGTCAACATGGATTTGTGCCTGGAAGGTCATGTTTGACTAATCTTCTTGAATTTTTTGAAGAGGTTACCAGGGAAATTGATAAGGGCAAGGCTGTGGATGTTGTCTATATGGACTTCAGTAAGGCATTTGACAAGGTTCCACATGGAAGGTTGATTAAGAAGGTTAAATCGTTGGGTATTAATAGTGAGGTTGCAAGATGGATTCAACAATGGCTGAATGGGAGATACCAGAGGGTAACGGTTGACAATTGTATGTCAGGTTGGAGGCGAGTGTCTAGTGGAGTGCCCCAAGGATCTGTGTTGGGTCCACTGTTGTTTGTCATTTACATTAATGATCTGGATGATGGTGTGGCAAATTGGATTAGTAAATATGCAGATGATACTAAGATAGGTGGAGTAGTTGATAGTGAGGTAGATTTTCAAAGTCTACAGAGAGACTTGGGCCTTTTGGAAGGGTGGGCTGAAAGATGGCAGATGGAGTTTAATGCTGATAAGTGTGAGGTGCTGCATTTTGGTAGGACAAATCAAAATAGGACGTACAGGGTAAATGGTAGGGAATTGAGGAATGCAGTGGAACAGAGGGATCTGGGAATAACTGTGCATTGTTCCCTGAAGGTGGAATCTCATGTGGATAGGGTGGTGAAGAAGGCGTTTGGTATGCTTGCCTTTATAAATCAGAGCATCGAGTATAGAAGTTGGGATGTAATGTTGAAATTGTATAGGGCATTGGTGAGGCCGAATCTGGAGTATGGTGTGCAGTTCTGGTCGCCAAATTATAGGAAGGATGTCGACAAAATGGAGAGGGTACAAAGGAGATTTACTAGAATGTTGCCTGGGTTTCAGCACTTAGGCTACAGAGAGAGGTTGAACAGGTTGGGTCTTTATTCTTTGGAGCGTAGAAGGTTGAGGGGGGACTTGATAGAGGTTTTTTAAATTTTGAGAGGGACGGACAGAGTTGACGTGGGTAGGCTTTTCCCTTTGAGAGTGGGGAAGATTCCAACAAGGGGACATAGCTTCAGAATTGAGGGACAAAGGTTTAGGGGTAACATGAGGGGGAACTTCTTTACTCAGAGGGTTGTGGCTGTATTTAATGGGCTTCCGGTGGAAGTGGTGGAGGCTGGCTCGATTTTATTATTTAAGAGTAAATTGGATAGGTATATGGATAGGAGGGGATTGGAGGGTTATGGTCTGAGTGCAGGTAGATGAGACTAGGTCAGGGAGAATGGTCGGCGTGGACTGGTAGGGCCGGACAGGCCTGTTTCCATGCTGTAGTTGTTATATGTTATATGTTAACTCAACAAGTCAGGCAGCATCTCTGGAGAGCATGGATAGGTGATGTTTTGGGTCAGGACCCTTTCTGTAGATGAGTCCTGACCTGAAATGTCACCTATCCATGCTTTCCAGAGATGCTGCCTGACCTGCTGAGTTACTCCAGCACTTTGTGCCTTGTTTTGTAAACCAGCATATACAGTTCCTTGTATCTCCAATGGCATTGAACCTCCTTCCACAATGGTGGTCAGGGTTTTATTGTGAACAAAAGGATCAAAGCAGAAATGGCACAGAGCAGCACCTGGAGCTCTATATCTAACCACTACATGGTTTCTGTTTGGAGGTTTGTTCATGTTAATATCATTCCCTGTGTTGCATTGTTTCTGTGTACATCCTACAGGAATATTAATGGGCATCCATAAATGTCCCCGTGTCTTTGGTACCTTTTACAACTGCAGGAAGAGCGGAGCTTAAATTTAAGGAGAATTGATTTTACACTCTGTATTATGAAGGAAAATACACTGCAAGGCCACATTGCAGACAAAAGATACATGACATCAAATTTTCTTGAAGCATGACTGTTTCTTAACATATTAAGATAATTTCTTCCTTCAAAAGGTTCTATGTAATCTTGTGCATTTAATGAAGCTGGAAATTACATTCTAGTTTAATATCAATGATGGCTCTTAAAATATCAAAGCACTCTTTCAGCATGTACGAAGGCCCATGTGATATGCTCAAGTCTTGGAATGAGGTTTGAAAATAAGGCCGACAACCCTCGGGTAAGACTGCTGCAGGTGATTCAAGCCTGTCCCAAGTCTTGTGGAACTTATTATCCTTCGATCTCAAGAATGATTTGTCCTTTCCTCAAACTTATCAGCTAGCAAGACAGAATTACAAATGGCTGCAGCCCAGTTGCTCAATTGTTTAAGAGGTTAAGTAGACCTTAAAAACTTAACTAGATGCAGGAAAAATGTTCCCAATGTAGGGGGAGTCCAGTACCAGGGGCCACAGTCTAAGAATAAAGGGGAGGCCATTTAAAACTGAGATGAGAAAAAACTTTTTCACCCAGAGAGTTGTGAATTTGTGGAATTCTCCACCACGGAAGGCAGTGGAGGCCAATTCACTGGATGAATTTAAAAGAGAATTAGATGGAGCTCTTGGGGCTAGTGGAATCAAGGGATATGGGGAGAAGGCAGGCACGGGTTACTGATTGTAGATGATCAGCCATGATCACGATGAATGGCGGTGCTGGCTCGAAGGGCCGAATAGCCTCCTCCTGCACCTATTTTCTAAGTTTCTATGTTAACCCCCTGGCATTTATTCTTGAATGGCAGTGGGAAACTGGTGAGTTTATTTTACGACTGCAACTGATTTTAGCCCTTTGACATCAAGTTGTTAGAATCCCCTCAGCACAGGGTGGAGGGGAACATAATATTTTGTAAACATTGTTCGTTCATCATGATTTAACCTTTGAAAACTCAATAACAAATATGGAAATAATGGTAATTTCTAGGTGATGAGATTTCACCCATGTAAATCAAGTAAATTGTCTTTCATCATTCATGCCATCAAACTCATCATTTGTATGCGTCAATTCCACAGTAATGCGTAAATATTTAAAATATTACAAGTGATTTGGAAATTATATCTGCAATCCAAAATGGGTTTTTTAAATAATTAAGGCCGATTATTTTGATTTATTTCTAATGCATTACAATGTTATCAGTTCTTTGGATTATTCATTAAAATCAGTATGGTTCCAGGGATATAATTGTTTTGAACAATTAACAATATTCTTGCATCTGGCAGGAAACTAACAGGACTGAACTGGCATATTTTAAGTGCTGGCCCTATTTGGCAAACATCTGTGTGGCCATTTTGGGCAGATATAGTGAGAACTGCAGTAGACAGCAGGGATGTGACTTCAGAGCAACAGATTCTACCTGTGGTATCTGTAAATTGCAAGCCCTTGCTTGGGAGTTGGCTGGGAGAGGCTTTTGTAAGGGTCTTGTGATTAGAGAAATGGGGAGTGTGGAGGCTATACATTTCAGAGTGAGTAAGTAGGGAAATCAAGATCCTTTGTATGAATATGACCCAATTTTGCATTTATTACCAAGTCCTGACAGCATGCAAAGAAATCTACTGTGTTCAATTGGAAAATTAGGATTGGAAATTGGAGCTGTCCTGTTTTAACTACTCTCTGTTCCTGTCTCTGTGGGTATAAGTTAAAATGTCTCGTAAAATTTCTCCAGTTGTACAAAATGTGGAGAGATTATTAGAAATTGAGGTATTCATGGCTCACTTAATTGCGGTGATTTTTCAAACATGAAGCAAGTAACACTCATCCCTCTCTTTGTTGCAGGTAAATTCCGTCACAGAGCTTCAATACTTCACAAACTGGCCAAAAACAAATGTAATGTAGATGACGGTGAGAAACCCAATAGCACTCCTAATCACATGGGTAAGGCTTTCCAAACCAAGTGCTGTTGCAATTCTGTTCCACAATGTGTGACAAAAACTGATTTTAATACAACTTTTATTTCCAGTCTTTTACTTAACCAGCTCTACTAAAGCAGAATGCAAATGTAAAGTAAATGTTGTTTTATAAATCCACAATTGTCATTTGCACTGTAATGCCCTTCAAAGTGCTGCAATATGGCCCAATGTGAAGTACAGATTTTACTGCCACGTGATTTGAATTTAACTCCAGAATTTTATTTTGTGCAGTAATGTATTTTGTCTTAGCAATATGGTTTGCCTGAAATGTAAGCCTTTCCTCCCTCTTTCTACCTTTGCTCACTGATTTGTTTAGTATTCTGGAAGTTAATGTTTTTATTTCAGGTTTCCAGCATCAACAATTTATTTTACTTGCTGATGAAGCAGAGAGATAATTATACTAATCCAACCTGCTCCTACATTCTGTTAGATTTGGAAGCTCACTATTTAAAAAAATTAAAATACATATTAATTTCTTCATTGTTGTTAACATCCATGTTTCCCAAGGATCTGTTTCCCTTTTAAAGTTTTCAATTGATCTTCTATCTGGAGCCTTTGAATCAGTGTGATCATAAAGCTTTGTTTGAATGTTTTACACGCACGCGCACACGCACACGCACACACCCCCCCCCCCCCCCCTATAGTTTTAGTGAGCAGGAAGCCTACTGTTGGTCTTTCATTGTAGCTGAGTTATTCTGTATCCCGCTACCAGCAGTATTTGGGGAGTTTATGCAGACTGCAGCAGTTCAAAAAGGTAGTTCACCACTGCAATCTCAAGGGGAAATAGGAATGAGCAAAATATACTGGCAAGATGGAGACTTCTCTTGAAAAATTGATTTTTTTTAAACCAGCACTCGAGGTAACTTCCACTTTAAGTGCCTTAATCTGTTAATCCCTCTGATTAGTATGAAAAATAATGCACCAGTATTTTCACATAGTGGAACTGCAGTTATTTTCTATCCTTTTTTTCCCAATTCATTCTCTGATTTTCCTTAAAGCTAGGCTTTGTCAGTATCTTCAAAGGGTATTTATTTGAAACTGGATTTAAAACATTGCTGGATTAGAAATTGTTCCCAGCACGAGTCTGGTGCCTGTTTGCAGAGACTTCCTTTAGCCACACAGAAGTAGGGGACAAAGGCAGTGTGTTCTGTAGCAGATGAAAGGTGCAAACCACACCAGTGAGAATGAAAATCCCAGATATGGCATCCAGGTGTAAGTTGCCCACTCCACCTTTCCGGTTTCTATTATGCATTCATGCATTGGACACCTGAATGCAAATTTCAGACTTTATTTTTGCTTTCAAAGCCCTTTAATCTCACGAGTTAAGAAGAAGATGGTCCCATTGCTCATCAACGTCCTGATAGTACATTGCTCCATTATCAGCCCTACTTTCAAACTATCTATGACACAAAATAAATTCAAGCTGAAAGTTGCAGGCATTTTACCTGACACTTTCTTGAACTCTGGTTCTAGTCAAGAAGGTTCCAATGAAAGATCATACTGTAAGCCTGCAGTGTAAGCCATTTGAGGTTGGGAGCGGCCTTGGAGGTGAAGTGCCTTGGGAGGTAAAGTGTGAGTCTTTGGCTCGAGAGTCTTCGGCGAGAAACCTGAGACCAAAGAGGCTCTGCTTGTTTGGACTTTGACTTGTGATTTTTGTCACTGAACAACTGGCAGGCATGTTGGTGCAGTGTGCTTCCTGTAGGATGTGGGAAGGCAGGGACACCGCTGGAGCTTCTGGGAACTACACCTGCAGGAATTGTGTCCAGGTGCAGCTCCTGAGTGAACGTGTTGAGGAACTGGAGAAGCAGTTGGTTGGCCTCAGAGCCATCTGGGAAGACAAGAGATTCCTGGACAGGACCTACAGTGAGGTTGTCACGCCAAGGATACAGGAAGTGCAAAGGTGGTTGACTGTGAAAAAGGGCAGCACATGTGGAGTGTAGGAGACCCTGGTGGCTGTGCCGAATGAATACAGGTACACCCTCTTGTGAGCTGTCGGGGCAGAAGATGCTTCCAGTCCGAACGGAGGACAGGTTAGTGGCTCCAATACCAACGATGAGACTCGATCGGTGAGACCGACGTCAGGCAAGAGCCACTGTGGTGGGTGACTCCATTGTCCGAGGTGCGAACAGGAGATTCTGTGGTGGCAGGCGAGACTCGAGGATGGTCTGTTGCCTCCCTGGTGCCAGGGTTAAAGATGTCATGGACCGACTTCAGAACATCCTTGAGAGGGAAGGTGAACAGCCAGAAGTAGTTGTGCATGTGGGACATACAACGTCGGGAGGAAGAGGAAGGAGGTTCTGCATCGCATGTTTGAGTTAGGAAGAAGACTGAAGAGAAGGACTTCCAGGGTGATTATCTCTGTACCGCTTCCTGTACCTTGTGCTGGTGAGGGCAGGAACATGGAGATAGGGGATATGAATGTATGGCTGAGAGGCTGGTGCAGGGAGCAGGGATTTAGATTTATAGACCATTGGGATCTCTTCTGGGGTTGGGGTGACCTGTACAAAAGGGACGGGTTACACCTTAACTGGAGGGGGACCAGCATTCTGGCAGGCAGGTTTGCTAATGCTACACGTGTGGAGTTTAAATTAAATAGTGGGGGGGAGGGGTTGACAAATTGGGAATATAAAGATGGAGTTAAAGGGGAAGTGATTACAGGAAAAGTTGCAAAATACTCCCAAATTAAGGGGAAGGAAAGTTCGAGAAGGGATAAGGTCAGGGTCAATAGTGACCGGTGTGAGAGGGGAGGTGAATACCGAGGTTAAAGTGTTGTATTTGAATGCGCGAAGTATAAAAAATAAAGTGGATGAGCTTGAGGCTCAGTTAGATATTGGCAAGTATGATGTTGTGGGAATTACAGAGACATGGCTACAAGAGGACCAGGGCTGGGAGCTGAATATTCAGAGGTGTACGACCTATTGAAAAGATAGACAGGTGGGCAGAGGGGGTGGGGTCGCTCTGTTGGTAAGGAATGATATTCAGTCCCTTGCAAGGGGTGACATAGAATCAGAGATGTAGAATCAGTATAGGCAGAACTGAGGAATTGTAAGGGTAAAAAGACCCAATAGACAATAGACAATAGACAATAGGTGCAGGAGTAGGCCATTCGGCCCTTCGAGCCAGCACCGCCATTCAATGTGATCATGGCTGATCATTCTCAATCAGTACCCCGTTCCTGCTTTCTTCCCATACCCCCTGACTCCGCTATCCTTAAGAGCTCTATCTAGCTCTTTCTTGAATGTATTCAGAGATGGGAGTTACCTACAGGCCCCCAAACAGCAGCCTGGATAAAGGGTTCAAGTTGAATCAAGAGTAATAATTGGCATGTCGCAAAGGTAATGTTACAGTGGTTATGGGAGATTTCAACATGCAGGTAGACTGGGAAAAGCAGCTTGGTAATGGACCCCAAGAAAGGGAGTTTGTGGAGTGCCTCCACGATGGATACTTCGAGCAGCTTGGACTGGAGCCTACCAGGGAGAAGGCCATTCTGGATTTAGTGTTGTGTAATGAACTGGATTTGATAAGGGAACTCAAGGTAAAAGAGCCATTAGGAGGTAGTGATCATAATATGATAAGTTTTAATCAACAAATTGACTGGGAGAAGGGGAAATAGGAAGTGTCAGTATTGCAGTTGAACAAGGGGGACTATGGAGGCATGAGAGAGGAGCTGGCCAGAGTTGACTGGAAAGAGACCCTAGCAGGGAAGATGGTGAAACAACAATGGCAGATATTTCTGGGAATAATACAGAAGGTGCAGGATCAGTTCATTCCAAAGAGGAAGAAAGATTCTTAGGGGAGTAAGAGGCGACCGTGGCTGACAAGGTAGGTCAAGGACAGTATAAAAATAAAAGAGAATAAGTATAACATAGCAAAGATGAGCAGGAAGCCAGAGGATTGGGACTCTTTTAAAGAGCAACAGAAGATAACTAAAAAGGCAATACGGGGAGAAAAGGTGAGGTACGAAGGTAAGCTAGCCAAGAATATAAAGGAGGATAGTAAAAGCTTCTTTAGGTACGTGAAGAGGATGAAAATAGTTAAGACAAATGTGGGTCCCTAGAAGACAGAAGCAGGTGAATTTATTATGGGGAACAAGGAAATGGCAGACAAGTTGAACAGGTACTTTGGATCTGTCTTCACTAAGGAAGACACAAACAATCCCCCAGATGTACTAGTGCACAGAAGTCCTAGGGTAACGGAGGAACTGAAGGAAATTCACATTAGGCGGGGAAATGGTGTTGGGTAGACTGATGGTCCTGAAGGCTCATAAATCCCCAGGGCCTGATGGTCTGCGTGCCAGGGTACTTAAGGAAGTGGCTCTAGAAATCGTGGACGCATTGGTGATCATTTTCCAATGTTCTATAGATTCAGGATCAGTTCCCATGGATTGAAGGGTAGTTAATGTTATCCCACTTTTTAAGAAAGGAGGGAGAGAGAAAACGGGAAATTATAGACCAGTTAGCCTGACATCAGTGGAGGGGAAGATGCTGCAGTCAATTATAAAACAAGTAATTGCGGAACATTTGGATAGCAGTAACAGGATCGTTCCGAGTCAGCATGGATTTACGAAAGGGAAATCATGTCTGACTAATCTTCTGGAATTTTTTGAGGATGTAACTAGGAAAATGGACAGGGGTGAGCCGGTGGATGTAGTGTACCTTGACTTTCAGAAAGCCTTTGATATGGTCCCACATAGGAGATTAGTGGGCAAGATTAGAGCACATGGTATTGGGGGTAAGGTGCTGACATGGATAGAAAATTGGTTGGCAGACAGGAAACAAACAGTAGGGATTAACGGGTCCCTTTCAGAATGGCAGGCAGTGACTAGTGGGGTACCGCAAGGTTCGGTGCTGGGACCACAGCTATTTACAATATACATTAATGACTTAGATGAAGGGATTGAAAGTAACATTAACAAATTTGCGGATGACACAAAGCTGGGTGGCAGTGTGAACTCTGAGGAGGATGCTATGAGGATGCAGGGTGACTTGGACAGGTTGTGTGAGTGGGCAGATGCATGGCAGATGCAGTTTAATGTGGATAAATGTGAGGTTATACACTTTGGTGGTTAGAAAAGGAAGGCAGATTATCTGAATGGTGTTAAGGTAGGAAATGGGGAAGTACAAAGAGATCGGGGTGTCCTTGTTCATCAGGCACTTAAAGTTAGCATGCAGGTACAGCAGGCAGTGAAGAAAGCTAATGACATGTTGGCCTTTATGACAAGAGGAGTTGAGTATAGGAGCAAAGAGGTCCTTCTGCAGTTGTACAGGGTCCTAGTGAGACTGCACCTGGAGTACTGTGTGCAGTTTTGGTCTCCAAATTTGAGGAAGGACATTCTTGCCATTGAGGGAGTGCAGCGTAGGTTCACTAGGTAAATTCCCGGAATGGCGGGACTGTCGTATGTTGAAAGACTGGAGCGACTAGGCTTGTACACAGGAAATTAGAAGGATGAGAGGGGATCTTATTGAAACATATAAGATTATTACGGGATTGGACATGCTAGAGGCAGGAAACATGTTCCCAATATTGGGGGAGTCCAGAACCAGGGGCCACAGTTTAAGAATAAAGGGTAGGCCATTTAGAACGGAGATGAGGAAAAACTTTTTCAGTCAGAGAGTTGTAAATCTGTGGAATTCTCTGCCTCGGAAGGCAGTGGAGGCCAATTCTCTGGATGCTTTCAAGAGAGAGTTAGATAGAGCTCGTAATGATAGCGGCATCAGGGGGTATGGGGCGAAGGCAGGAACGGGGTACTGATTGTGAATGATCAGCCATGATCACATTGAATGGTGGTGCTGGCTCAAAGGGCTGAATGGCCTCCTCCTGCACCTATTGTCTATTGTCTATTGACAGGCAGCCACTCTGCTCCCTGCTCTTTGCTGTGTCTGTTTTGGAAGCTGTCAAGAGAGACATGAAGCATAGGAATGGTGTAATATTCCTTTTCAAGTCTGATATAATTCCCATTCTTAAGATCCTGACGCATCCATTTGTTAAAAGTGGTTACTCAGCCTGAAAGGATACTGAAAGACATTCCATTTACTGCAAGTAAACACAGTCAGAAATTTCAGCCTCGTTATAATCAATGCCTGAAGAAGGTTAAGGGTAAGAGTCAGAGACAATGAGGAACGTATTATCTCCCATGTCAACTATTCCATTGTAGATTCAACAATGGGTCAGATCACATCGGTATTTTACTGGTATTGGTTTATTATTGTCACGTGTACTGGGACACAGTGAAAAGGTCTGGGTGCCATCCAGCCCAAATCATACCGTACAGAAAACAATCAGGCCATTCATAAGTACAACTGAGAATGCAGAGAGAAAAATACAAGAGTGCAGAATATAGTGTCACCGAATTATAGTATTACAATTGCAGAGAAAATGTCCAAGGTCCGCAATGAGGTAGATTGGAAGATCCTAGGTTATGGGAGGACCATTCGGTACCCTGACATCAATGGGGAAGAATTTTATTAATAGTATAATTAAATTCAGGTCTTGGCTCTGCTCTAAATACCATAAATAAAAATTGACAGAAAACTCTGTATAAGTTGTGAAGTTGTGCTACAGTCAACTACTGTACTCAATGGCTACCCAATATTATGATTAAGATAGCCAAATTATTTTCTATTTCATTCAGCTCAAATGCGAGAACATTTTAATGAAATAATATAAAATTACAGGATTAGTAAAACATCAAGGCAATTTGGTTTTCTAATTTAATGCAGATTGAATCCATTGTTTGTTTATCATTTAATTGCTTATAATTGCTTACTTAACAACTTAAAAACTAATATGGTTCCTGTCAAATGAATTCTTTAATTTTTATAAATCACTTTCCTTGGGTATAAAGTCTGAGAACCTAAAATCTTTCATTAATTTTTAGTGGAGGAGAGGAAATGTTTACTGCATGCTCACTTGTAGCATGTTTAAACAGATTTTAAGTATATCATTAATCGGTTGCTTCCCATCATTGCTATTCTTTTTCAGTAATTGTTATTCTTTTACAACTAACAAAAAGGGATCTGGACATATACTTGAAACAGAAAAATGGATTATGAGGAAAGAATAGACTGGGGAGTCTCAGTGGGGAGTCACAGTGGTGCATCTGGTAGAACTGCTACCTCACGATCTAGTTACCCCGGTTCAATCCTCACCCCCCCCCCCCCCCCCCCCCCCAGTGCTGTTTTGTCCAGGATGTGCACGTTCTTATAGACAATAGACAATAGGTGCAGGAGTAGGCCATTCAGCCCTTCGAGCCAGCACCGCCATTCAATGTGATCATGGCTGATCATTCTCAATCAGTATCCCGTTCCCGCTTTCTCCCCATACCCCCTGACTCCGCTATCCTTAAGAGCTCTATCTAGCTCTCTCTTGAATGTATTCAGAGAATTGGCCTCCACTGCCCTCTGAGGCAGAGAATTCCACAGATTCACAACTCTCTGACTGAAAAAGATTTTCCTCATCTCTGTTCTAAATGGCCTACCCCTTATTCTCAAACTGTGGCTCCTGGTTCTGGACTCCCCCATCATTGGGAACATGTTTCCTGCCTCTAATGTGTCCAACCCCTTAATAATCTTATACGTTTCGATAAGATCCCCTCTCATCCTTCTAAATTCCAGTGTATACAAGCCTAGTCGCTCCAGTCTTTCTTCTTGTGTCTATGGTTGACAATGGGTACCTTGATCTTGTTCCATATCCTAAAGATGTACAGATTGATGTTAATTACAGTAGCCACTGTAAATTGCCCCAAGTGTGTAGGTGAGTCGTAGAATCTAGGGGAGTTGTTGGGAATGTGGGAAAAATAGTGTAGATGAATGCTTGAAGATTAGCTTGTGCCTGGTGAGACAAAGGATATGTTTTTGAGTTTTATGATGCCTCTTCGAGAGGGGTGAATAGATTAGTGTAGGAATTTATGATTCAAATCTTGACAAGAAGCAGGGTAGAAATCAGTTACATTTCATAACGGTAGCAATAGACACAAACTGGTCTTTTAAGGTTTTTTTTGTTTTAGAAATACAGCGTGGAAAGGGTCCTTCGGCCCACAGAGTCTACACCGACCAGCACGCTAACACTATCCTACACACACTAGGGACAATTTACACTTATACCAAGCCAATTAACCTACAAACCTGTACAAACCTGTACGCCTTTTGAGTGTGGGAGGAAACCGAAGATCCCGGAGAAAACCCACGCGATCACGGGGAGACCGTACAAACTCCATACAGACAGCACCTGTAGTCAGGATCAAACCTGGGCCTCTGGTACTGCAAGCGCTGTAAGGCAGCAACTCTACCGCTGCACCACTGTGCCACCCTAGTCATCAGTGGGTTATTTTTATGGAAATAAATAATTAATTCTTGGAAATCAACAAATTATGTTTAAATGCTACAAATCAATGTAATATTAAATTTCTACATATATTGACGAAGAGGTGCAATTTGTTTTGAGGCATGCATCCAAAGGTACATTGACATATTAAATAGCTAGGTTCTAAATACAGAGTATCAGCTAAAGATGAGGTCTTTTCCCCTCAAAAAAAAATGTTGGTGGGAAAGTCCCACTAAAATACTTTGAGTGAATGAAATACTTTTGTTTCATTACCAACCTACATCCTCTTCCATTGACATTAACTTTCTTCCTTCTAAATGTGCAGAGGAATTATTATTTGTGATGGGCATTATGCAGTGAAGGTGTTATCTGTTACAGATGGATATGGTAAAATATATTATTGGGTTAGCAATGCAGAGGATTGAATTACCTTCTAGAGATGCAATTACATATCCCACTGTAACATCTGGATTTTTAAGTTTAGTTGATTAAATAAAAATCTGGAAAGCGCTAGTATCAGCAACGGTGATGAGAAGCAAATTGATTGACATAAAAGTCCATCTGCTTCACTTACTGTATGTCTTTTAAGACATCTGACATATTGAATGTTTCTCCTCAGACTGTCACCTGTATTCTTGCTGCTATTGTTACAGAGACACATCTTAACATAATCAAGAACTATTTTAATCAAGAACTATTTGAATATATTTAATGCGAACAGTTTATCTTTGCTTGGATCCCACTCACCCATCCCCAATGCTTGTCTCGCCAATTTCCACAAAGGCACCGTTTTAACCTACAAATGCAGCCTACCCACTTTTGGGGGAAAGGCGAATACTGAATTACTGAATCACTGTTGCAGCTGGCATATGAAAATAAGTGATTTCTGGCCGATTCTTTGTCTACCATAAACACTACTTGAAAGTTGTATTATGTGAAATTAAGTTATTATTAAATTAGAACTCATTTTATTGTTTCCAATAATGTATTTTGCAACAGAAAATGCATTGTTATTGTTTTGATAAGCTTGCTTCTATTCCATAGTTGGGGTTTGCCAATGTCATTTTCTAATGTGTCGTGTATTCCAGACAAAGTAGAGCTGCCAAATACAGCAAACGTGGAAGTTGAAGTAACATCACCAAAGGATCCTCTCCCACCAGTGCAGAACGGAAGCTTGCCCAATGGAGCAGAGGTTGCAATCAGCCAGGTTTGTGTATGTGTGTCCACGCAGAAATAAAAGCTACTGGCGGAAAGACAAATGTTATGTTAGTCCATCCACCATCAGAGATTAGAACTGTTGGTAGAATAATCCCAAAGTTATGATTGAATTGATACCTTTGCTTGATTGTTTATTAAGAAAAGATTTTTTTTTAAATGTTGCCAATATTTAGCAAGCTAATAGTTTGTAAAATGATATTACCATACAATAATGAAGCAAATGTATGACGGACACTGGCCAGTGAAAGGGTTAATACATCCATCTTAGTTGCACTGCATAAATATGCCAGCTTGATGTCATAAAAATATTTCTCTTTAGTTTAGATTCTCTGGGGATTAAAATATTTTCCGGAATCTAATCCCTTGGTGATGCGGAATAAATATTTTATGCTAATAGGAAATAACCAGCTTTCCAGTCCGATATTCAAACTTATTCTTAATGTCAAATTCTGTTGACATTAAATAAATGTAGACAAATTCTGTATTATCCTGAAAAAAGCCCAAATATTTGTCTAAAATATGTTTTGGATTTAGAAAATCAAGACTTTGACTATGCGTCCACATAAGACAAAGCCTATATTGATGTCCACAACACCTCACGCATGCTAAACATGGAGTTACAAATAAAGTTCTTGTATCCCAACCATCCAGTTGGGGACAATAATAAACCACATTTTAACTGGTTGAATTGACCAACATTTGTTCAATTCTGTTATGAAGAATCTCTCATCATTTTGTGTCATCTTGTTGCTTGTTAAATTATAATTTATTGAAGTCTTATCATTTGGTGTTATTTAACAGTTTTTGTTAATTCAGAAACTGCCACTTGGTGAAGAATCAAATCTTGCTCTGCTTTAAATGCATGCTATCTTAATTTTTCCTTTCAAATGACTCTTTTAACAGCAACAGTTTTGATGTCCTGAGAACAGTGAGTTTGAATGGGTGTAGTCATTGTTCACTGAGCAGGTTTGGCAGGCAGATTTCAGAGGGCAAAGCTTCTCAAACAGCCAGCTGCATGAATAGTTGGGTCATCTGTTTCAAAGGCATTGGGACAAGACTAGCCACTAAATAATGTGGGATCTTCACATTCAGAGAACAGGTGAATGTGGGTCACACCATAATAAAAGTGCTGAAATGTACCCTTAGCATTGTACTGAAAGTGGAAATTATGTTTGATGAATTCTTAGGATTATGATATCTCAGGTAAGATTAGCATTTGCCCCTCAGAGTTAGCTGTCCTTCACAAGTGACCCATCCCCATCGATCACTACAGTTGCAGGTTTTGGCCCGTGATAGGAACAGTGATAGATATCCAAAGACAATGGTAGACAATTTGGAAAAAAGCTTAGAAGTGATGCTGTTCACTTATGCCATCTGGTCCTGTCCTTGGCTGCCTTGCCTTTGGTAGTAGACGTCATGCCTATGAGAAGTGCTGTCTAAACTTTTGACAGTGCACCCGGTAGATGTGTAAACAGCTGCCAGTGGAGCAGGTGTTTACGGTGATAGATGAATGGGCTGTCGATCAGGTTGATTTCATATATCCTGAGAAACCTATGCTGTTGTTGATGCAGCTGGATGGAGAGTTTTTATCATGATTGGTGACTTTATAGATAACAGAGAGACTGTGAAGAGATAAATCACTACCTACAGAATACCCAGATTTAAGAGCACCATGGGTTGAAATTATATTTTTGTGCTGGTCCAAATGATCTTCCAGTTAGAAAGATTGCCAGGGTGTTGATGAAGGAGATATCAGCAAGAGTAATTAATACTGCTGATTGTCAGGGGGAGGCAGCTTCTCTCTCCACACTGCCAGATGGTCATGCTGATGCAAATGCTATTTTTTGATTTTTCAGTTCAAATGCTGCCAAGTGCAGACATGTGGATTGTGAATGGAACCAAACAATCCTGTAATCAGCAAACTTTTGACCTTCTTATAACCTTACTATTGTCATTACAAAAAAAACAGCAATTCTTATGCCTTTTAAAGAAGTTTTATTTGACCATTTACGGCAAAACAGACACTGAACTCCTGTAACCATTCAGCTTTATCAATGTGGCACACTGATCAACTACAAATATTCAGAAGATCAAAACTAATTTGCATTATTTTACATTACTCATCATTCAACTCATTTAAGCTATTAGAATCACTTAAACTAATCCACTGAGATTTTTCTACCCCCCACCCCCAATGTTGACTGATAGTACTGACTCCATGATTTTCTCAGATCATCTATCTGGGACACATATTTCTCCAATTGACTGTCCATATCAACAATAACTCTTTTTCCCACGAGCCGTGGCCATACTGACATTCATACTTCCTGTTCTTTATCCTTGTTGTCCACAGCTGTGGGCATGTGATCAGTTGCAGCATTGGTTCCTGAACGGACACCTAGGCTATGCGGTACTGATACATTAATTACTGGATATATCTTCTGCACTATTTTTCTTTGCTGTTTTCTCGTCACTTCACCCCAGGTTGTTGGCTCTAATGTGAAAAGCCTCAACTTTGCTAAATTTATGGGTCTAAAGATTTTTAGTCTATTCTTCTATTAGGCATCGTGGACTTCAGTCCGAAATTACTGTTCTTGATACCGCACAGCACCAAAACAAACCAAGTTTCTTGTCCAGCAATTTTCAACATTTTACATACATTGAGAACTTTTATCTAACTTTTATTTCTCTCTTTATCTACTTGTATTTGGACTGATAGTTCCACGTTATAAATCAGTTGAAGATGGCTGAGCCAAAAACACCCTTCCCCTCCCCCTTCCCTGAAGGAACTCCTGAAGCAATATTCTGGGGCTGAGATTGTTGACTACTTTCCTTTGTGCAAGAGTTTTCCTCTTGCTTCCTACTCCATTTTCACTTGGGTTCTTGGGACTACACTCATTTGGATGTCGCCTGAGACCATGGGCACTCACACTTGCATCATCTCAGGAATTCAACGGCTTTGTCCAGGATGAGATCTAGAGTCAAGTCGTTCCAGTGAAGGTCATACTCTGAGTATCATAAGCTAGCTATTTTTAAGTGATAGCTTGATAGCGATGTGCTGATGATTGATAGAAGGCTGGTTTGGGTGGAATATGTATCACCTTTCACAGACAGGGCAAGGTCTGTGCAATTTTCCACAATGCTGCAGTTGCAGTTGCACTAGAACAGCTTGACCTTGGGCTTTTTTTGTGACTGTACACAGCAGTACAGCATACCAGCACCTCCAAAAGGTTAAACGTCATTATTTTATTTTCCGGCCACGTGACATGTACATTTATTAAAGGTCTGTGCCAAGACCTATATGTCTACAGGAAAAGTACTGGTTTGGCAAGCTGCAATGGGATTGTAGGACTGAAAGTCCTTACCACTTCTTCACCAAACATTAGCATCAAGTATTCTTATACCTCCACGCAGATGAAATTTACTTTGGCCTCGTTAGCACAACTCATTCCATCTCAAACTGAAGAACAGTATTGTAAAATAAAATAAAATAAAATAAAGAAACAAACAAGCCAGTTACCTTGGTAGCCCCCATTCAAATGACTGGGGCTGCACTGGATGGTGGCTTAAAGCTGAAAGGCTCGATACAATGTTATATCCAGCCCCTCAGCTCAGGATATCTATACTTAGCCCACTAGTGGAGGGTGAGCAACGGCACTGGAAATGGACTCCTTGCACACGCTGGAGTCTGAAAGAACATGCTGACATACAAGAGCATCTTGTGAGCTTGTTATCACCACTTAAGGTGAGCTTCAGCCCAACAACTCTAAAGGCTCTGTTAAAGATTACAAAAGATCACTTTAACTAAAATTTGAGGAAAAAATAGCTTTGGATGATTCTGTTCAGCTTTCTAAGCTTCATAGAAATAATTTTGTCTGCAGTGTAATGCCCTTTTATATTATCTCCAAGCAATTGCTCAATTTGCATGTAGAACTGCAGGTTAATGTATTTGCAGCAGTAGTCATAGTATTCAAGTGCTATTCAGTTCCAGATCTGCTGATTTGTAATTATGGTGTACACTTGAAAGTTCTTTATTGCTGCCATGACGACACATGTTTACGTAGTTGCCTCTAACTGTGCCAACTTCACACTGGCGGTAATCCAAGATATGCCACAATTACTGCTGCGTTGGATTTTCTAGCTTTATTCCCCACCTTGATCGAACATCCAATTTTGAAATATCCTAAGGACCCTGTTTCATTAAGCTGGACTAATTATGTTGCATATTTGTAGATGAGTTATCCATCCAATGGTGAAACAAAACATTGGTCTTTGTTTATGTTGTAAGTGATACCCCTTCAGCTGTGTACTTGCCGGCTTACATTGGCTTCCAGTCCACCAATCTCTCCAATTTAAAATTTTCATACTTGGATAAAAAGAATTCTTCAATGTCCCTCTCTGTCTCTGCAACCTCCTGTATTTCTGTGAGCCTCGTGTTCACCCTCCACTGTGGTGATATGGCAGTAGGAAGGTGGACAAGGCCCTGGAAGTCCTTCACATTGATTTTTGCTTCTTGACTTCTCACGGTATCAGCTGAACTCTCCTCCTGATTGTCACCTTTCTTTCTGTCGAAGCTGATGAATCAGTGCTCATCCATGTTAATCAATACTTTTAAGAAGTACTGAAAGTAGCAAGAATGTACTCTGAGTGGGGTGACTTCAATGTCCACTGCCAAGACTAGATGAGTCCTGAAGGACATTGCTGCCAGATCCAGTGTGTGACAGGTAGAAAGTGACCTGCACATTGTCCTCTCTGATCCACGAGTCGTGGATGCATCTCTCTGTGAGAGCAGTGATAAAACTGAAAACCACACAATCACTGTTAACCCAAAGTTCTACTATACCCCAAGGGCACCCTGCATCATGTACAATCATGCTAAATGGATGTAAATCCGAACATATCTGACAGCTCAAAACTGGACATCCTTCAGGTGCCGTGAACCATCAGCTGCAGCAGAATAGTACATCACCATGGTCTGTAACCTCATGGCCCAGCAAGTCCCTTATTCAACAGAAGCATTACAATACAAAACAATATATCTTTATTGTCATTGTACAGGGGTACAACGAGATTGGGAATGCGCCTCCCATATGATGCAATAAATTAATTAGCTAGTCAGTATTAATTTAAACAAATTAGAACAGTTTTAAAACAGAATAAAGTGCAAGTAGATCTGTGCCGGTTCACTGTGCGATGTGACCATCCGACTCAGCAGGACCAGTTCATAGCTGCTATGGCCCTGGGGATGAAGTTGTTCCTGAGTCTGGAGGTGCGGGCGTAGGTGGCCTTGTATCATCTGCCCAATGGTAGAAGTTCGAACAGACTGTTGAAGGGGTATGAAGAGTCTTTGTGGATGCTGGTGGCTTTTCTGAGGCATCATGTGTTGTAAATGCTCTCCAAGGCTAGTAGCTGTGTTCCGATGGTCCTCTGAGCTCTATGGACTACCCACTGAAGAGCTTTCCTCTCTGCGTCCGTGCAGCTGAGATACCACACAGGGATGCCATGTGTTAGGATGCCCTCTATGGTGCAGCAGTAGAAGGTCGTCAGCAGCTGTTGGGGTAGACCAGACTTTTGCAGTGTCTTAGGTAGAACAGTCATTGCTGTGCCTTCTTGACTAGCGCAGCAGTATTAGTGGACCATGTTAGGTCCTCCGAAATGTGAGTGCCCAGAAACTTGAAGCTGGACACTCTCTCCACACTGTCCCCATTGATAAAGATCAGGGCGTATTCCCCGTTGTGTGACCTATGGATGTTGATGATCAGCTCCTTGGTCTTGGTGGTATTTAGGGACAGGTTGTTATCAGAGCACCAGTCCGCCAGGTTCTGCACCTCCGCTCTGTAGTTTGTTTCATCACCAGACTTAGCTACCAGACTTGCTCAAGATGCAGACCAGAGCTATGTCCCAGAAAAGGTAATATTGGGATAGGTGTGGCATCAACAAGCCTAGTAAAACTGAAAACAACAGTAGTGAGAGATAGTGCTTGCAATCAGACTTTGCAGACATTGTGATTGTTGGAGGTTAGTCTTTCAAATCCAGGTTCACTGTGGGAACTTCTCTGGAGAGTGCCCTAGGCCTACTCATTGCTTCATCAATGATTTAAGGTCAGATATGGGGATGTTCATTGATCGTTGCTAAATATTCAACAACACCTAAGAAGCGAAGACAATCCAAAAAAAAGCAGCCAGCACGATTATTACCTCATCCACATCCCTACTCATGAATTTGCTTCACCAGCTTCACACAGCAGTTGCAGTGTATGTCATCTACTATGGAAATTGCAGTTGCTCTCCAGGACTATTCAGTCTGTGTCTCCCACATCAATGGCCTCCACCGCCCAGAAGGAAGAGGGCAATAGACGCATGACAACATCCCCTGCATGTCCCCTCCAATTTATACACTATTATGAATTGGAAGCATGTTGTTGCACCATCAGCATTGTTTGGTCTGAAACCTGGAGCTTCCCCCACAACAGGGGAGCAAGATCGACATCAATGGAAGAATCACAAAGTTTAAAGAATCTGTGCAGAAATGTACATTTGTACTCTGAACAATAAGGGACCTGCCAAAATAGTGCTATAACTTTTGTATGTCAGATTAATATGCCAATCACGATGTTGGTAGCTGCAAATACTACTTTTAATTCTGGATCTGAGCAATGAAATGGGTGGCGAGCGCAGAGGAATAAGTCACCCTCTAATGTTGCACAAGATTTATCCTAATAATATTTTGGCCGTACAAATGTGGTACTGGTATCGTAGAGCAATAACAAATTTAAAAGTAAATTAAAGTTACTGCAATAACTTCCAAAGTAAAACATAACTGTGCAATTCTCTGGTTCATTAAATACATTAAATTATTCCTCTCAACTCTTCTCTTCTTCTTATTGAGTCCACATCAGAAGATTAGAAATTGTTCAGCCGGAGCTGAAAACTCTTCCCAGCATCTGCATACAATGGCGTCTTGTGCTTCTTGTGTGTAGTGGTGGAAAGATTGGTGGAAACAGGGCCGTGACCCCCTCAACTCTACTGAACAACTCTAAGGTCATCATGTTTGGCATTGTTAAGAAACTCAGATTCTGATGTTAATTTCTTGGCCTCATTATTCTTTCGGAAATATGAGTGACTCCTGAACATGGAGTTCTCTGCGACCCGGGGATTCATTCCAGGATTAATTCCACAGTTATAAGCCGACCTACTGTCGTGTGAATTGCTCCAAAAGCATAAGAAGGTGACCAACATCTTATTAACTCATTCCTGTCCCCTTACCACTGGTTTGCACCTGGTCTATCATTTCCGCCTAGCGCACAACCAGTGCGGACTTGCTACCTGAAGCCACCTGCAAGACTATGTTGGACATTCCTGGTAAACAAGTATGTTAACCTTTGTCCAACTCACTCATGGGAGTTAAATACAAAATACATGCCAAGAGTTCACCAAATGATTCAGTGACCTTAGCACATCACTAGAGTGCTTGGTTACATGAATTAAACTAACTATCCTGCACCTCTTAAAGGAAAAATGTTTGTGGCTGTGACTGTTTGGAGAGCAAACTGAACAGTATCTGCAAAATAGCCTAGGCAGTAGCAGCAGAGGTTTGCCAGAACACCACCCTGCTGCCATCAGGTTGCAGGTGGCAATGTCAGCAATGTTCTCCATTGCATAGACTTCAGAGCATTCTGCTTGCCTTGACTTCTGGCTCCCTTTGGTCTAATATGGTTCCTCAAAGATGAAGACTTGCTGCAAGATGAAAGCATTATGGCTGCTCCTCACCTATCAAGAGTTGACCACCATGATCCTCTGTGTCTGGCACATCTGCCAGAGGATTGAGTCATCCTCCCATTGACTGGGCTTGCCACTACCACTGAAGCTAATGTGACGAGAGCCAACCAAATTGACTTTTTCTTAGTGCTCTGCCATTATTAGCCTCACCTGGTTCTTCAGCAGTCCCCTTCACTGAAATCCGTTCCTTTCACTGAAAAACACTCACTTAAAGAAAGTGAGTGCTGGTGAGTCTGGCACAAGTAGTAATTTCACCCTGCTATTTTAATAACAGCACTCTCTGAAATTGGAAAATCAGCCCAAGGGTGTCTTAGTTTCACGTAATTGAAATGGACATCTTGGATTAATTACTTTGGAAAACCTGGAGCTACTCAAAACAATGTAGAAAAAAAAGCTGCTGTATCACATCAGAGGTTTCACTCCATTTTGTCAATGAAACCTTGAACATAGAATCCCTTTGGTTCCCTCGCGCTCTATCTCTCCCCCACCCAAGTTGCACTAACTTCTAATTTTCACCCAACAAACAGCTAACAATGGCCTGATCCCTTGATCATCGTTTCTTTTTTGCATATCTTTCAATCGTTGTTCTTTATCGCTCTACATCGTCGTCTATATCTCTCATTTCCCTTATCACTAACCAGTCTGAAGAAGGGTCTCGACCCGAAACATCACCCATTCCTTCTCTCCAGAGATGCTGCCTGTCCCACTGAGTTACTCCAGCTTTTTGTGTCTATCTTCGGTTTAAACCAGCATCTGCAGTTCCTTCCTACACAATCCCTGACAATGATGAGCGACAAGCTCTAAAGTTAAACAAATGCAATAAACTACTGCAATACTATAACTTTCCATAAGAGGGTTTTAAGACTTTTCATAATTCATAATTAATTATACATGGGCTTGAAAGTAGGAAAATAAATGATTGAACCATACATAGACCATCATTGGAATAAGCAAAATTACTGATAATTCAAATTAGAATCAATATTTGAATTAATCAGATTGTCCTTGTGAATATGGACTGCTGGAGTACTCATTATTTCAAATACATTGGACTTACACACTAGGTTTGAATTTTTCATAAAAAAACCCAGGACTCTGTGAGCATTTCAACATCAGAAATATCTGAGTGCTCTATCAAAATGAATTGACATTCCAGATTAATCACAAGAGAACAGATTTTTATTTCCATTCCTCAGTCAGTGCTTACTATTTTAACCTGTAACCTTTGCTTTTCCACACAAATGCACAGCCATTGTTGTCTTGCCAGCAGAACAATTGCTCCATTTTGGTGAATAATGACAACAAAAATCAATTTTGCCAGAACATGTAGTGCATTACACCGGTGGTAAATATTGAATGCAATTCCTAACTGTGTTTCCCTCCCTTTTTGTTAGGCTGAAGTCACCACACAGAATGACGATGAGGACCAGCCACTTAGCTTGGCCTGGCCAGATACAGCACGCAAACGGATGATCTATCTAGTAATACTTCCTATTATTCTCCCATTGTGGATTTGCTTGCCTGATGTCAGGAAGAAGGTAAGCATGCGTGCAGATTTTATTTTCTCAATGTTTTAACATGTGCATGGCATTGGGCAACTGCATCTACCTTGGAGAAACAAATGAAATCGTGGAGACCAAGAATGAAACGCAGGAAAAGAAAAAGTGAATAAATCACCAATACCTAGCATTGGTGCAATAGAACTAATTTCATTTATTTTAAACACATCGATGGAATAGAAGCTCAGGTGCATGAATTATTTCGGTACATAAAATGAATTTCTACCCCAAAGATGGCTTCAGAAATAATTGGTAGGAAGTTTTATCGTGTGCACGATTATTGACCTCATGGGACAAATAGATAAAATTGAAAATCCTGAAATTCATTTTTAAATGGGTAGGAAAAGTATATTGGGTCAAACGTATGAAAATGAGACCACTTTATATGGGTACTTGGTCACATGGACTTAGTCATAGAGCCTGGAAACAGACCCTTTGACCCAACTCTTCCATACCGACCACGATGCCTTATATAAACTAGTCCCATGTGTCCATGTTTGGCCCATGTTCCTCTAAACCTTTTTTGTCTCTGTACTTGTCCAAGTGTCTTTTAAATGCTATTATAGTATCTTCCTCAACTATCTCCTCTGGGAACTTGTTCCACATACCCACCACCTCTGAGTGAAAAAGTTGCCCTTTGGGTTTGTATTCAATCTTGTCCCTCTCACTTTAACATATGTCCTCTTGTTTATTATTTCTCTACTCTGGGTAAATGATTCTACCTATTCCCTCATGATTTTATACACATCTATAAGATCACCCCTTAGCCTCCTGTGCTCCAAATAATAAAGTCCTCGCCTGCCCAACCTCTCCCTATAGCGTAGTTCCTCAAGCTCTGGCAACATCCTCGTAAATCTTCTCTGCACACTTTGCCGCTCAGTGACATCCTTCCAAATGCAGGATGACCAAAACTGAACACAGTGCTCCAAGTGCAGCTTCACCAGCTTGTTGGGCTGAAGGGCCTTTTTCCATGATGTTTGATTCTACGACTCCTTATGAGGGAAAATGTGATTCTGTCATTCATTGTAAAACTGATTATTTATTAACTTGCATAATGGTCCAAATATGAGTACATATTGGTCCTCATTGCCTATGATCTCTAAGTGGGGGGGGGGGAGGGGGGGAATTCGACATGTGTTAAAACAAAAGGAACCAATGTAGTTACCTCAGTATTAGAAGAGTTTAAGGGAGAAATTAGGATTGAAGGCTATAAAATAGGATTCTTAGGGTATGTGTGACAAATCAAAGAGAATTTGCAGTATACTTAACTTGATCCTACTGAAGACTGTATGGTCAGTTAAGATAATGGCCACATGAAGTGATCAAAGGAAAGTGGGAACTACATTTTAAAAAGTCTGTTTCCACTCCAGAGGTATAAATAACACTCAAAATGTGAGCTGTTATATTTGACTGCTGTACCCAAGAATGATTGGCAATGCAGGTATGCCTGGGTGTTCATTGTCATCCCACCTCCCACTGGAATCTGTCATGGGATTTAGCCAGGTGTGGAGGGAGCTCACAAGCACCATCTAACACAGGAATACTTTGCTGGATTTTGTTTACAGGAAATTGTTTACTATTATGGAAAGATCCTCGAACTTTAAAGATTACAGTTAATCATATAAGTTGATGCCCAAATATATTCTCGTGATGTTCTCGTTTCGACAAACACACTCAAAATTGACTCACACTTTTTTTTTTTGCAGAGGATGCAGAAATATTTTGTCTTTTCTTTCTTGGGATCAATAGGCTGGATTGGTGGATTTTCCTACTTGATGGTCTGGTGGGCTCACCAGGTAAGCACTTTGATCTCCTGTAAGTTTCAACCAGAAACTGGAAGATTTTTGTTTTGCAGTTACTATTCCTTGTTTTATTAAGTGGTGATCTGACATCGAGCATCAACATCATTAACCTAAAGAGAAAAGGATAAAGGTCACTTCCCTGTTATAAGCATTAAATGCATAATGAAGAAACATAATAAAATGGGAAGGCGGCTCAACAGTGGCTAACGAGGGAAATCAAGGATAGTATTAAATCCAAGGAAGAGGCATATCAATTGGCCAGAGGAAGCAGCAAACCGGAGGACTGAGAGAAATTTAGAACTCAACAGAGGAGGACAAAGGGGTTAATTGAGAGGGGGATAAAAGTGCACAAAATAAAGTATGTGGGGAATATAAAAACGGACTCTAAAAGCTTCTTTAGATATGTAAAAAGGAAAAGATGACTGAAGACAAATGTAGGTCCTTTACAATCAGAGACATGTGAATTTATAATGGGAAACAAAGAAATGGCAGAACAGTTAACCGAGTACTTTGGTTCTGTCTTAACTAAGGAAGGATCTAGTGAGAGGGAGGAACTGAAGGGAATCCACATAAGTCAGGAAATGGTGTTAGGTAAATTGTTGGAACTGAAGGCAGATAAATCCCCAGGACCTGATGGTCTGTATCCCAGAGTACTCAAGGAGGTGGCATTGGTGATCATTTTCCAATGTTCTCTCGACTCTGGACCACAGAAACTGGTCCAGAGAAATATTGTAAACTATAATTTTTATGTGTTCAGACTATTTTGTGCAATCTAAAGTCCAATTTAAAGGTCATAGCACTGCAGACAAGTTCAGTTTTTATTTCCCATCCCTACCAACCTTCAAGGAGGTGGCTATATAGTCCTTGAATTGCTGCAATCCTTGCACAGATGTCGACACAGCACAGCCAGGCAGGGAGTTCAAAGAAGTTGACCCAGTGACAATGATGGAACTGAAATTATATTACCAAGCCAGAATGGTATGCAGCAAGAATGGAAACATTGTGGTAGTGGGTTTCCAATGAACCTGCTGCTCGTATTCTGCCAGATGATTAGCAAATTTGCAGATGATACAAAGCTAGGTGGCAGTGTGAACTGTGAGGAAGATGCTATGAGGTTGCAGGGTGACTTAGACAGGTTGTGTGAGTGGGCGGATGCATGGCAGATGCAGTTTAATGTGGATAAGTGTGAGGTTATCCACTTTGGTGGTAAGAATAGTAAGGCAGATTATTATCTGAATGGTGTCAAGTTAGGAAAAGGGGACGTACAACGAGATCTGGGTGTCCTAGTGCATCAGTCACTGAAAGGAAGCATGCAGGTACAGCAGGCAATGAAGAAAGCCAATGGAACGTTGGCCTTCTTTACAAGAGGAGTTTAGTATAGGAGCAAAGAGGTCCTTCTGCAGTTGTACAGAGCTCTAGTGAGACCGCACCTGGAGTACTGTGTGCCGTTTTGGTCTCCAAATTTGAGGAATGATATTCTTGCTATTGAGGGCGTGCAGCGTAGGTTTACTAGGTTAATTCCCGGAATGGCGGGACTGTCGTATGTTGAACGACTGGAGTGACTAAGCTTGTATACACTGGAATTTAGGATGAGAGGGGATCTTATCGAAACATATAAGATTATTAAGGGGTTGGACACGTTAGAGGCAGGAAACATGTTCCAAATGTTGGGGGAGTCCAGAACCAGGGGCCACAGTTTAAGAATAAGGGGTAGGTCATTTAGAACGGAGATGAGGAAAAACTTTTTCAGTCAGAGAGTTGTAAATCTGTGGAATTCTCTGCCTCAGAAGGCCAATTCTCTGAATGCATTCAAAAGAGAGCTAGATAAAGCCCTTAAGGATAGTGGAGTCAGGGGGTATGGGGAGAGGGCAGGAACGGGGTACTGATTGAGAATGATCAGCCATGATAACATTGAATGGTGGTGCTGGCTCAAAGGGCCGAATGGCCTACTCCTGCACCTATTGTCTATTGCCTATGATAGCCTTTGCAGGTTTGGTAACTCTGGCCTTACAAACCTTGATGAGTTGCTGCAATGCATCTTGTAGATTGACCACAGTACAACCACACTTCTACTTTTGGGGAGTAACTGAATGCTTTACATGATTGATGGGATGCCCGTTAAGGAGTTACACTGTCCCAAATCGCCACACCCACCCAAGCATATTGACAGTAATCCACAACACAGTGGCATAGTTAGTAGAACTGCAGTCTCACAGCTCCAGCAACCCGTGTTCAATCCTGATCTCAGGTGCTGCCTGTGTGGAGTTTACATGTTCTCCCTGTGACCATATTGGTTTCCACTGAGTGTGTTAGTTACCTCCTTCCACAGGTCTATGCTGGCAAGTTTATTATTTATATATGAATCTATTGGTATACTGGTGTACAGATAAGTAATTGAATTTGAAGAGAATTTGTTGTTAATGGGAGGAGAACCAAATGATTAGTGTAAATAGCTGCTTGATTGCGTGTGTAAACTCAGTGGGTCAAAGGGCCTGTTTCCATCCAGTATAACTCTTTGATACCTCGGGGAAAGGCACAGGTGAGTCACTCCCCAAAGAAAACCTCTGATAACAAACATTCATCCAATTTTCTTCTCTTCCTTCAAATCATCACTATTTGATTTCAAATATCAGAGAATTAAGTTGCAAAATATTTGGCGTTGCTTTGTTACAAGTTGTACATATGAAAAAAAAATCTAATGACCAAGGCAAACCATGATCCTTTGTCTTCAAAAGTAATTTTCTCAAACTATGATTGTTTCATCATCAACAGACTTCTTATTCTCTGCTTATCATTGAATCTCTGTACAATATTGTACCCTGATGATGATTCATCCCTCTTAATATCTCTCATCCACTGAGCAAATCCTTTTCTCCAGGAATTGTTTAAGTAGAATAAATGGAATGATGCTTTCAAGTGGTGACCTTTGTGTTTGAATTCTGATGTAGCTGCAAGCTTTTCTTCTTATTGGTGTCACGCAAAATAATACGTTCTCTTTTCATTCTGCAGGTTGGGGAGACTATTGGGATCACCGAAGAGATTATGGGATTGACAATCTTAGCAGCAGGCACTTCAATTCCTGACCTAATCACAAGTGTAATCGTTGCACGGAAGGGGCTTGGTGATATGGCAGTGTCCAGCTCAGTTGGAAGCAATATATTTGACATTACGGTTGGGTAAGTTCATGAAAAATAATTTTGACCTTTATATTTATGGCTTCTTTGATTTCTGTATAGGGAGTTTTCCTAATTATATGTAATTTTCTGTCAATTGGTGCATCTCTGCCTTTTCCATCGCCTCCATAGGTTCCAGCTGAATCAACTCTATGAATCCTCTACTCACTTGGATATACTTAAGCACATTTCGATTTAAGTTCTCCCCTCTCCATCCTACTTAGGTAGCTATTATATTTATGAGCCCAAATAACAAATGCAAAGTGAGTGTTCCGCAGCAATAAAAGGAGGTGATTTACCACCACCACCTTCAGAGGTTATTAGTGATGCACCAAAAATGATAGCTCAGCCATTGACACCGACCGACACCATTCACTGAATGAAGAAAAAATGATATTCATTAACAGAGGCACGAAAGCTGACTTCTATACTTGTTCTCAACGAACATCAACTTTTCCAAAAACAATTCTCTATGACACCATCCCATCCCCTGAGCTACCACCCCTGTAATTTTCCCTCTTGTGCCAGATCAACTCATGTCTATCTTGTCCATTATAACACGATACGACATGACACGGCATGATACGATACGATAGAACTTTATCCCAGGTAGGAATTTGGTCTGCCAACAGTCATAAAACACAACAAGATACATGAAACATAAAATTAAAGTGACGAGTGGAAAGTCCAGGATTGGGATGTGCAAAGATTAGGGGGGCGGGGGGCGGGGGGGGGGGAGGAGGGGAATAATTCTACCCCATGACAGAAAGGGGAAGAGTTGTACAGTTTGAGAGACACGGGGAAAAAGGATCGCCTGCGGTGTTCTGTGCTGCAAACTTAGACTTACAAACCACTAATGTTAATGTGCGGGGATCACTGGTCAGTGCAGACTCGGTGGGCTGAAGGGCTTGCTTCCATGCTGTATCTCTAAACTAAACCAAACTAAACTTTAGTACTAAGAATGTAACTCTGATTTATTGACAGAAGAAGTGAGGGTTTGACATGCTGCTTCAGAAATCTGTTTTCCTTCATCTTTTCACAGGTTGCCTCTGCCATGGCTCCTGAAAGCTTTTTCCAACAACTTTAGCCCTATCAAAGTCAGCAGTAATGGCCTGTTCTGCGCTATTGTCCTGCTGTTCATTATGCTCATCTTCGTCATCCTTTCAATTGGAGCCTGCAGATGGAAAATGAACAAAATTCTCGGTTTGATAATGTTTATACTCTATATAGTGTTTCTGATTACCAGTGTTCTGTTGGAAGAGAAAGTCATTCAATGCCCTATTACAGTGTGAGCTTTGCGACTGCACGCTTTTTCTCACTTTGAGGTAAAGATGGGAAAATAAGAACTCATCCTGCTTGCTGCAGCTTTGTTTTTTTTCCCCGAATTGACTCAGCCAGCACATGCAATTTAATGGTGAATGAGAAAGTAATACTAAACAATAACAACTGTTTTTTTTTGTTTTGCTTGATTGGTTGACTTTCTGATCTCATTTCAAGCAAATTAATAAAGTTGGTGTTTGTGTCTTGGAGAGATGTACTCTTTCTGGGATTTCACGGGATTATTCCGATATCTGTGGAAAGAGCACTGCCCAAGTTGGTTAAAGACCCCTTAAGAAGGTTCATTTCAATGTTCTTTTTTGTTGCTAGATGATACTTCAGTGGCAGACTTTTTCTGCCAGATTTTCAGATATTGAAATAATATCACATTATATTTCAAAATGGCTGGTGTGGTAATTTATTTTTGAAGATAAAACGGTGCATTAAACCGATTTTGAGGGCATCTTCTGGGTTTGGGAATGGGGTATTAACATTTTTGGGTTCTACTAGACAGTTAGCCAAAACTTGCCTGTTCTTCAGGTACCGCAAATCAGATTAGTGCTGGAGTTGTAATGTTTGGTACAGTTATATCTATAAGTATTAGATTGTATTTTTTTGCACATCTATTAAATCATTATACAATTTTATGTTTTAATTATTAACATAATTTTTTTCTGCTTAGCGCAGCAATTTTAATCACCAGTACAATTCATGAATAAAACAATTAAGCTGCTATAGATTGAAAGTACCAGAAACAGGTGAGAGTGGCAAGATTAAGATTACAGAGCTATTAATCATTTGCTGAGGTCGTAGCTATTTATCTATTGTATATAACATTATTGCTTCGCTGCCTAGCACAGAACAAAATCTGTCGCTGACATTCTGCCACATTGTGGAATCAACACCTTAGGGCCTATAGATTATTTCTGCACTTTACTTAGTCAATTACAGATGAACATTGTTGTATGTTTTCTTTTTACACTTTTTTTAAGACCATAATATATTTTCAAAGTAAACCTGATCTGTAATAGGTTAAAATAGTATTTTGTTGATTTCCAGTTGAAGATACTGTTAACTTAATTCTTGAATGTAACTATATTTTTTAAAGTCTACATTCCTCTGTACTTTTGATTAGATTACATATGCACCCTCAAAATGCAATTGCTAATCCATTGAAAACGAATTAAGAATGTATAACACTTTTGCACAAACCACATTAATTTTCCTCTCACAAGATAAGCTTTGTGCAGTATTTCCAGGGAAATTCTAACACTGGCATAAGGTGTGGCATGCAAGTCCACATTGTGCTCTCTTGACATTACTTCGAATATAGGTCTTTACTCTTCATGCTACTGTTACGAGCTTTATGTTATTTGGTCAACACACCAGATTCAGTAAATTGGGAGATATTATAAAAGTGTGTTTTTAATTAAATAAATATATAAATATAAATACATACAAATATATATATATATAATACATAAACTAGGGCTTTATAATGTTAATGTTCAGCAGATATTCAAATAGTTAGGATTCAATGGGTTCATTTACAGCTGTCAATAAAAATTAAAACAGCAATAACCTCACCTTGAAGTCCATTTTGGGCTGATGATGGCCATAATGTACGTAATGAAATGACTTAGGATTATTGTCAATCTCGGGACAACATGTGCAATGTGATGTTTGTGTGATGTTCTTGCAAGCATTGTGTGTTTGAAGTGCAAAAGAAGCTGTGTGTACTTATCAAAAACATTTATCAAGTCAGTGATTGTTTTTACATGATGAACGTAGGATCTGAAACGTAAGAGACAAAACAAATATGCACTCACCTTCCCATTGATTATATTTTTCAATCTCTAACTTTAACTCTTAATGCAATAGCTTCTGATACCTATTTCAAATTACAGTGACTCGTGCTCTCTTTTGTCCTGTCATTGGTATTAACTGCCAGCAATATGACAAAAATAGGATTCAGCTATGGCACTATTTTTCAATATCTTTGCTATTAAAAATCATTTAAAAAACATTTTCACATGGTAATTTCACTAAAATTTATTGTTGAGTAAAGCACTTCAATATTTTCACCACAAGATGCAAAATGGGATCAAATGAATCAATCTAATTTGATAGAATAATGTTCTTAAAATTATCTGATGTGATTGGGAGCATGTATTTTGGACATGAATACCAGTTCTACAACTTTTGTCCTTATTTTTTTTATGTACTTGTCCTTCCACAATGTTCTAATGAACTTTGCTGAGTTCATCTTTGGGTGTTGTAATGCATACAAAATATTGTGGTGCTCAACCTGAATTTTCTTATCGTGAAGACATCTCAGCATCACACCAGTGATTACAATCCCATACTGTTAAATCTAGATTACACTTTCTAGTAGTTCCTCTTTAGTTGCACTGTAGTGGAAAGAGCTTTTAAGTTTGTGCTGTAAGAAAGCAAGGGCAGCAATTTCTTCAGACTTGTTGGGGGTCATAGTGTGTGCATTTCAACCAAGCTCAATTAGATTTGAATCTCAGTCCTGTAAAGGCAGCTAATCTACTTTTAAAACAAGAAAGAATATTATTCACTTGTCTAATAAGCAATGGTAAATTCCAAGGTTCAGAAGAGTGGGAATGGGCAGAAGACAATCTTATGTCTGCCCTCAGACAAGAAATTCCAATATTTAAATGTTTATATCAGAAACATTTGCTATCAATAAAAGAAAAATCCTAGTTACAACTGGTCTGGCTTATCACCATCATCAGTAAATGGGGAACAGCTCTCTTTATTTGCATATTAAGGAATAATGTGTGTGATAGGTGGGTGCTGAAAAACAAAGTCCTGTCTAAATGTCCCTCAAATTGACACTGTGGCACTGTGACAAATGTTATACCTCTTAAAATTGCTGCATTGCAGGCCAACCTCTCCCTTAAGATAATGCATGTGCGCTGCTTGCACTTTATCGCTGGAGCCTTTCATTACTTAGAGTTTTAACGTGTAATTAAATTTTTAAAGGATTTTAAATTATTCAAAAGATGAATGATTATCTGAATAATACGCTAAAGGAAGTTTGGATCAAATTATATGGTGCATGCATAATTTTTTTCTAATATATCTCTTCCTCACTGAACATCACTGACGCTATCCCACCTCCACATTTAAATCCTCCAATCCAGTCATTATTTATTTCAGTCTCCATGAAAATCTGTGACCATAGGAATAGGCAGAAGTGTTGATGTAACTACCATTTAAATGCAGTATGAAATTAGTTAGTACGAGACTGGAGAAATGGCTCAACTATTGTTCCATGCACCAGGCTACTGTCTAATAAGCCCAAGGTTGGAAGCTCATCAGTATAAGGATCATGGGAGCAAACGTGCTTCTGACTCTATGTAGTTCAACTGCACGGTCCTTTTTTAAAATTAGTAATTACTTCAGAAACTTGTACGCACAAAAATCAATTACTGAAAGTCACAATACATGAATAAGAAACGACGTACTCTTGGTCAAACTTAAATTAGGTCAATATTTTAATACCACTACAGTTGAGGACAATCTCCAATAATATTATTGCAACTATTGTTTGCAGATGCCCTCATTAGTTATAAACAAGATGCACTCGGTCTGAGCTAATTGCAACGTTGTGATAATTTCCTCCTTTGCATCAGCAAATAATAGAAACTACTATGTTAAAGATGAGCTTGGCCTTGTTTCAGTAAATTACCGATTCTTTTAAAAATTGCATTTCTTGGGTTGACAATATTCAATTTATTTTTTTATTGACAGCAGTAAATTAACAGAACAAGAATAAACATAGTAATGACATAGTAATTACTTCAAATCACTTACACCATCCCATAGTGAGTTTGGGCAGAGCAGTAATTATATAAGCTACTTGTTAATGATTCCGGATAGATCAGCCTCTCCCCGTGACCACTCACTTGTATTTCTGAATGTACTGCATGAAAATTAAATGGTGACTTTTAACAAAACCATTTCTGCACAGAATGTTTCTAAGCAAAGAATATGCGATGCAAATTTCATCTAACAAACGGTTAAATATATAATGTCTGGATTTATTATACTCTCCAGGGCATCAGTGGGTACAGTCTGAGTTGTAGAAGATCAGTTCCAAATTCAGTAGGTAGAAATATGTCAGATATTGCCATGCTGTAAAAGAACAGTCATTAGAATTTGCATTCTGCGTGGCTGCTAGGTATAAGACAGGTAAGCAACAGACCCTCGGGACAGTCATCACCACTTTAAATCTGTTTTGAAATATAATAAATGGATAGAGATTTGAAAATGCTGTGATCCAATGTCTGGTGGAAGACCTTACAAATGTGTTTTAAAGCTAATTAATACTTATAGAGGCACATAAATAACCTTTATTAAGCACTGTAGAGCACTTATGTAAAAAGATAAGTTGGGCTGAAATGTGCATGTCTTTTTAATGATGCCTACATCAGTTTGGGGAATTAACACATTATAATGTTTCATTGGGAAAACTCATCAGTGCTGTGAATCATTGAAAAATATTTCAATTTTGCTTCTCCTATATCAGAAGCAAAGCAATATTTGACTGCAATATTTTAATGGTAACTGTCTGTTCTCAAATAGTCAATACATCAGTGAATATATGCCAATATGCCTGGAGATTATTGCTAATCTTTAGTCTTCAGATTTTATTTTTCTGTTTAAATCTAGTCATATTGAAGGAAGATTTCTCCTTTAACAATGATAAAGAACAATCTGCAAATGCTGAAATAAAATATGCAGCATCTGAAAAGACAGGTTCATGTTACAAGTGGATGATCTCCATCAATATTAATAAAGGGTCTCCAATCTAAACATTAATTTGTCGTTTTCTCAATTGCTGATTGTGTTGTGTTTTATGCTTTTTTGTCACAAGTGTATATTTACCTCATTGGGAAGTTTTACAAACAGGCCAGAGTTCCTAGCAATGCCAAAAACAACATAGTATGAAACCCCCTTTTCACACTTGTTACCTACCTGATTTTATTTAACCATAGGAAAGTTTGCATCTGCTACAACCCAACTTTAGCATTTTTGTTTTTTTTCACAAATATTTCAGCAACATGTGCACTCTCTCTGTTTACTTGCCTGACAAATTGTCTTGCAATGTATTTTCTCAAAAATTCATAACCCCTTTGATTCTGTCTTGGCACACTGTAATCTTCCCTAATATTAATTATGAAAGCTCTGCACATTGGCTTTGCAGTAACCAATGCAACTTGAGTTAATATTCAAATATTGATTACGAAAAATGGGATGTGACATGCATAATTTCAAAATTCTGACAAAAACATAGGCTAGAAATCAAATGTACTGTAATGTGTATTGATGTAATCCTCATTACCAAGCTCATTAACAGTAGTGCACAATTGTATATAGTAACAAAAATATTTGTACATAATCTATTTAAAGTATATATTAATGGCTTTCTGACGAGAAATTTGTTCTTGCACTATTGTTATCGTCCTCGCTGTGTCCGTAAGGTTTCTCCACCTAAAGACAATCTGTTTCAATTGCGTCTCTTTCTGTAAGATATAATAAGTGTGGAAATAAAAATATCAAATGAACACTATTGGTTGTTCTTGAAGCTCAGAGTCATTTCATAAACATTTTAGAAGAAATCACCGAGGTAAAGTTCATGCAGACCTTCAGATATGTTACCAGCTGAACATGTAAAATTGAAGCCATTATAATTTTTAAAGCAGTATTTCTGTACTGTACTGTATCCTTCCATTCAATGCATGGAAGTTAGCATTTAGATCAGTATCAAGAGTCATACAACTAACATTTTTTCTCCTTAGATAATTAGATTGCAAAGGTAAAATATCATGCAATCAGAAGTTGTTAACACATGTCCATGTGGAATAGTGAGGTGAATCCTTTCACTATTTTCCTTCAACTCTATTTAACCAGATTTACTCAACTTGCAATTTGAACACAGATATTCATGTCAAAAGGTTAATTGCAGTTCGTTGATTAAAAATAAACACCAAATTAATCTAAAGACATTATTAGAGTGAAGAAATTATTTTAAAAATTATAGTTCCAATTTGTTTTTGTAGATTGATTTTTTTCTGTCCTTTAAAAGAATTCATCCATTTAAACTGACGAGTGTATCCATTAAAGAAAGTGAACAAATCTCCAGTCATAGGCAGTGATATGAATGTTGAATTTTCTAATTTTGTAACTTTTAAGTAGCTTCTACCTCCAATTGCCTCCCCTTCCCCCCTCCCTCTTTTACCCCTTCCTCCACCCTATTCGTTTAACCAGTTCCTTAGTTCACCACATTGTCTCCCTCTTGAGATCACACCTTCCCCAGCCAACAACAGGCCTACCAGGCACCTACCTGAGGTCAATGGTGGCCGTCCCTGATTGATCTTGGTCTTTTCTCGCCTGCAGCTCTTCACCATCCCCTCCCCCCCACCCCCTACTTTCAGTCTGAAGACCTTTAATATATTGTGGTGCAAGGATGCTCTGGTGAGGAAGAAAAGGGCTCTTGCCATTTAAATTAGGATCCTGTAACCATTAAACCCACAGATGCGTCAGAGTCGGCAGCAGCACGTCACAGTCACAATCATTCAGAATGCAACTCCAACTTCTGTTTTAAGGTTACATTTTAGAAGCAGATGGTCAGTGCATTCACAGAGCAGAGTCAAACCTGCTGGACTTTTATGAAGTCAAGCTGAGCAGCTGAATTGCCACAACAAAGCAGTGCAGTAGGTGGGTGGAATGAAAGTCCCCCCCCCATCATCTGGGCCAAGGGCTGAACAGTGGGAGGATTGGCAAGCACACTGTTTGGCAGCCATTGACTGCAACTTGGAAATTTATGTTGAGTGGCACTGGCTGGAGTCCAGTGAAATCAAGCAGAACAGCACGGTCCTGGTGAGATTCATGAAAATCAAACAGGTGACGGTCACCTGCAGTAGAAGCAACGTATAGGGTGCACGATCAAATAATACTGGAGATTGGACAATACCCCTTGGTATTGAGGGAAGAGGAAGCAAAGATACTGAATGTTTACAGATTCAATTTTCGAATGAAAGGGCTCACTCAGTACAGTGAGCTCGTGTTCACACTGAAATTATTTGTCAAATCAGCAAATAACATAGGAATCTATACTTCCGTAAGTTGTATAAACCATATCACAAAAACCCAAATGGGACTTTTAAACACAGTTTTAAATGTTAGTCGGAGACACAAGAGACTGCTGATCCTGGAATCTGGAGCAAACATAAATTGATTGGAGGAAACTTCCCTCACCTTTTTATCCCGGCTGACTTACATCTACACTTCAGTCCTGTGGCAGGATCGCGACCTAAAACATTAACTGCCCCTCTGCCTCCACAGATGCTGTCTTTTCCATAAGCAGTATTTATTTACTTTAAGTATTATTATTTGACCTTGGAATTTATTCTGTGTTATATATAGGCATAAAATATTGGAGCTGATCTTCCCATCCAGATGCAGAAAGGAGTTCCTTTTGCAACTGGAGTATATAAATCTAGTGCTGAGTTACCCTGGACAACAACCATTGCTGAATGGCTGTAATTGTTATTTAAAGAGTTTTTGATGTTTTTTGCTACCATTTCAGAGCCATCGGTCTGCTGATAGAGGAAAGCAGATTTAGTATTTAAATTGGTTTTGAAGTGGGAGATCATAGCAAAAATGATCAATGGCATCTTGCACATAATCGAATGTGAAAGAGCACTTCTGAGCAAGTGGGTGAAATATTTTCTAGCCTCCTGAAAAATGGATCTTTGCTCATAAAAAGTGCATCATGAGTTCTTGGTCAGGTGCAACCTGAGTCAAACCAAAACTTGCTCCATCACGGACAGATGTACATCCATACCCATATTGTACAGAGGAAGCTTTGTATCCACCATGGAAATAAATACAGAGCAGTACTAGGGTTTGAGATGTTCCAATCAAATGAGCTTCCAACTGAAGTGCCTCCTTTATATATTTGCATTGATTCCCACGGACCGAATGCAGGCAGGTGGGATTAGTGTAGCTGGGACATATTGGCTGGAGTGGGCAAGTTGGGCCAAATGGCCTGTTTCCACGCTGTAAGATTCTGACTAGACTCACATGAGTTTGGATGACAGTGGTCATTGAGATGTCTGTCCTCAACCTTCAACATGGAGTCATAGAGTCATACAGCATGCCAACATGTCCCAGCAACACAAGTCCCATCTGCCTGTATTTGGTCCATATCCCTCCAAACCTGTCCTATCCATGTATCCGTCAAATTATTTCTTTAATGTTGGGATAGTCCCAGCCTCAACTACCTCCTCTGGCAGCTTGTTCCATACACCCACCACCTTTATGTGAAAAAGTTACCACTCAGATTCCTATGAAATATTTTCCCCTTCACCTTAAACCTATGTCCTCTGGTCCTCAGTTCACCTACTCTGGGCAAGAGACTCTATACATCTACCCGGTCTATTTCTCTCATGATTTTATACTCCACTATAAGATCACCACTCATCCTCCTGCACTCCAAGGGCTAGAGTTCCAGCCTAGTCAACCTCTCCCTCTAGCTCAGATCCTCTAGTCCTGGCAACATCCTCATAAATCTTCTCTGTACCCTTTCCAGCTTGACAACATCTTTCCTATAAAATGGTGCCCAGAACTGACCACAATCTTCAAATTTATACCACAACAAGAAGCAACAATGGGACAGTAAAGGTAGCCCATGGAAAGATTTAAAGAGTTCACTGAACATTTGGCCTTAGAAGCCAATGGATGACAGAGAGTAAAGAGTTTCCCCTGAATTCAGCATTAGTAGCTTCTTTTGTTCACTCATTATTCGGCTCTGCATCATATGCATGAGAGTATTTCAAGTATCTGATTATTTGAATGTGTGATACCTTCTTGTCCTGCATGAGAACCTATGGGTATGAATGTATGTCAGTGGTGGGCCTCATTCAGGCTGCACCAGATTCAGAACTCATTGCAGCAGGTTACTTTGGTTGGCCTTGCTTCACCGGAAGAGATCTGCTGGATATATGATCCCTCTTTGGGTTTAGGGTTGCACACATTACATCTGTCACCTCCCTAAAGTTAGGGATTCCTCTCCTCACTATCAACAGGTGAAGGTTTCTTAGTGGGAGAACATCTAGCAAGACATCCAGAACACTAGAAGCTGGAACAACAGATGGGAATTAGGGAGATTAATTTCAGAATGAGGGAGTTTGTTGTATCAAAATGAAATTAACAGTGACGGAATTGCTGCGAGTGGGCTCTGCTACGACCTACAATAGTCAACTCAGATCCATAAATGTTGCCTCCTTGTCACCTAATAATGGCTGTGGAGTCAGTAGCGAGAGACCTACAAAGCTGCAGACCTTTTTAATGCTATTTCCAAATCAAAGCCTTATACCAATCCTTGGAGTCCACGGATTCCCCTTGATTTGCAGACTGTTACTAGTGAACCAGATATTAATTCAATTATTGTGGCAAAGTTGAGAGTGCGTCAAAATCAGCTCCTAATACTACAGGGAACCACCCTTAAATTCATCAAAATACTTCAAATAATTACTGTTCCATACTCATACAACAGAGAGAAGGCAAAAAAGCACTTTACCAGCATGCACAATGGAAGCTGGGATATTTTCTTGTCTGCTGCTATTTTTTTGTGAAAGATGCCCTATTATATTTGCTAATCATTCCATTGGTGGTGCTTCCAGTACCTGTTTCTGAACTGCGATTTGTTATAGTTTATACTGACAATCACTTCAATTGCTAAACTTCTCAATCAATTTAGGAGCCAGAGTGCATATTTTAACTCAGACATGTCATTCACCCGCATTGGAATCACTGAAGTAAATTATTCTGCTGAAGGCATGCCGGCAGCCTGGAACTTAGTCCCAACAATTTAATATATTGTTTAGATTAAGCAATGTTCTTGATGCACCATCCTACAGGGTGGGAAAAACAGTTTGCTATTCAATTATTAGGGTTAAGTCTCATTAAATACTCACAGCTTACGTTGTCAGTGTTCCCATATAGGGAGTATTGACAGGATAATGGGCAGAGAGTCTCCACAGGTTAACAACCTGGGCACCCATCTAAGACAAATTTTAAATGTCCTATTATGCCTTTCGATGTGTAGCACGGACACATTTTAAAATCCCCCGTTCTCATTAGCGCAGCAGAGATGTTTGAAAAAAAACACACTGAAAATAGGCTTTCCAACAGTGAGTGGCTTCCGTCAGCAATTATTAGTTACTATTGCAAAGGTGAAGCCTGCTGTGCTGCTGTATTTCAAGGTGACCTACCCAGCATCTGCGCTCCAATTAATTTCTCAGCCACCGGCTGGTGCCAGATGGGCTTCTGTCTGTCAGCCATTGGGACAAACTGCGCTTCCCTGGTTACCGTTGCTTTTCAGGAAACAAATGCTTCCTGAGTCGAATCCTTGGTGATGTCTCTATCCTCACGATGTAGATTGCCACTGATTTCTCACCCATCATTGCTGCATTGAAGCGCAAGGAAATCAGCTTGAGAGTGAGTTGTACTTGCTTTTAAGTCGCCACAAAATTGCCATGCCTTTGTGCACCACTCTGCCAAAAACAGACGAGATTAACAACAAAAAGGACATGTTTCTGGTTTTATGGCCACGAGGCAGTTTCCTGAAAGGTGCATTCAACTGGATGTGTCAAAATTACTGCCATAAATTGGTATGTTTGGCATTGACACGATAATCACAGATAACAGTGAGCAATGTCCCAGAGCTGCCCGCATTCCTGCTGGAGATTGGTGTCTCGTGATATTGGTACAACAACAGTAAGTCTCGAAGGTAGACACACAATGCTGGAGTAACTCAGCGGGGCAGGCAGCATCTCTGGGGAGAAGGAATGGGTGACGTTTCGGGTCGAGACCCTTTGCAACAGTGAGTCTCATTTGTTTGTCGTTCAACCCCATTGTTTCTGTTACCTCGATGCACCGTCCATCATTGTCTCTCCTGAAACCCAGCGCAGTCCTCAAAAACCAAGCTAGTGTTGAATATATTGTAGCCACATTGACCGTATTACATATTCCAGAGTTTAATGTTTGCAACACACAACATATTGTCAATTGATAAGATCAATGTATTTATTATGGGCAATGTCACTTCCGGTTCCCTGCCATTATTTCAGTGGTGCAATGCAAATGGGCAATCCAGAAACAGGTCTGACTCGTCAAACAGGCATGAAGGATGATTACATCGATGCCAATCTCCACTTTTCACAAAAATTGAGCCTTTATTTCCAAACCCAGTCTCATTTAATGCTCGAATCTTTAGTGGAGTTGGTGTTGTTGTTGTTCATCCTTCGGGTTCGAAGATGACCATGACTTCACTTTCAGTTGGAGGATTGGTGACTGTGGGTCCGGAAGTGACTGGTGAGGCCAATCCGGGCCCGGAAGGCATGCCCACACGTAGGACACAAGTGGATGGGTGCTGCAGTGGAAGTGGAGGTAGCCCGGGCCTTGCGCGCGGTGCGTTTCCTCTGGGCCTCTGCAGTGCGTCTGTTCTCTGCTGCACAGGCTCCTGTGGTGAGCTTGCTATGCCAGGTTGGATGGGCCAGAGCAAGAGACTCCCAAGTGCTGAGGTTGATGTCCAAGTCTTTGAGGGACACTTTGAGGCAGTCCTTAAACTGTTTCTTCTGTCCTCCTACTGAGCGCTTGCCCTGACACAGTTCTCCATACAGAAGCTGTTTTGGCAGTCGACTCTCGGGCATTCTAACGACATGGCCTGCCCATCTGGCTTGGGCTTTCCATAGGAAGGTGTGGACACTGGAGATTCCGGCCCGTTCCAAGACCTCTGTCTCGGGAATTTTGTCCTGCCACCTGATGTGAAGGAGTCTGCGTAGGCAGCTCAAGTGAAAGTGGTTGAGCTGTTTGGCATGTCTGCTGTAGACAGTCCAGGTCTCACAGGCATAGAGAAGAGTGGTGAGTACCACTGCATGGTAGACCTTCAGCTTGGTGGTAAGGTTGAGTCCTCTCCGCTCCCAAACATTCTCACGGAGTCGCCCAAAGGCAGCGCTGGCCTTGGCAATCCTGTTGATGGCCTCAGCGTCAATGTTCACCACTCGCGAGAGTGTACTACCCAGATAGGTAAAGCTGTCGACAGTAAAGTGGCAGGAAAAATTGATGAAACTGTGGGTAAAACAGCATCTGCAGTTCCTTCTTACACATTTCGTCTGCTCCACTGCAAAATCTCCTCAAGGTATTTCTACTTTGAAGAAATTCTCCTCCTCTCTCCGATGAGAGTTCTGCAACATCCTCTCTCTCTGTGATTCGTCCTGCTCTCTGACTTTTGCATATCTTTCATTCATTGTTCTTTATTTCTCCACATCACCATCTATATCTCTCGTTTCCCTTATCCCTAACTAAAGAAGGGTCTCAACCCGAAACGTCACCCATTCCTTCTCTCCAGAGATGCTGCCTGTCCCATTGAGTTACTTCAGCATTTTGTGTCTATCTTTGGTAAAAATTAAATGATCAGTTGTATTGACAACCAGAGTGAAAAATCAAACTTATGCTCATCATTCATTCATCTACAGTTAGAATACTGAGTCCTAATTTGACAACCTAGCCAGACACAAGATCCTTGGAGTAAGAACCTCCAGTTAGTCTTCAAGTTCTAAAGACTTGGCAATGAGCGAAGAGAGGAAAGCCTGATACAGGGAAGGATAAGGAATTATTTGGAGCCTCATAAAACAACCCTATTCCTTCTGCTGCATAAGGGCATCTTCAAAACACGCTTAGCTCATTCTTTCCTGGCAGAGATTCTGTCTGTCTGCCTGCAACACTAACATATACGGCACGGTAGCGCAGCGGTAGAGTTGCTGCTTTACAGCGAATGCAGCGAATGCAGCGCCGGAGACTCAGGTTCGATCCTGACTACGGGTGCTGTACTGTAAGGAGTTTGTACGTTCTCCCCGTGACCTGCGTGGGTTTTCTCCGAGATCTTCGGTTTCCTCCCACACTCCAAAGACGTACAGGTATGTAGGTTAATTGGCTGGGTAAATGTAAAAATTGTCCCTAGTGTGTGTAGGATAGTGTTAATGTATGGGGATCGCTGGGCGGCACGGACTTGGAGGGCCGAAAAGGCCTGTTTCCGGCTGTATATATATGATATGATATGATATAGAACAAAGAACAGTACAAAACACAAACAGACCCTGTGGCCAACAAGGTCTGTTCCGAACATGCTGCAAAGATAAAATCATTTCATCTGCCTGTACATGATCCATATCCCTTCATTCCCTGCCGATCCATGTGCCTATCTAAAAGTCCCTTAAATGCCTCTGTCATATCTGCCTTCATCATCACTCCAGGCACTCGCCACCCTCTGGGTAAAAAACTTACGCTGCAATTTTCTTTTAAACTTTGTCTCTCTCACCTGAAAGCTGTACCCTCTAGTCTTTGACTTTGCTACCCTGGGATAAAGATTCAGATGGTCTACCCTATCTATGCCTTTCATAATTTTAGATACCTCAATCAGTTTTCCCCTCAACCTCTGCTGTTCTAGAAAATACAGTCCAATATGTCCTACCTCTCCCTTTGGAAAATACCACCTGATCCAGGCCACACTCTGATAAATCTCTTCTGCACCCTCTCCAATGCCTCCACATCTTTCCTTTAATGGAGCAACTAGAACTGCACGCGATACTACAAATACAGCCCAACCAAAGTCTTATAGAGCTGCATCGCGACTTCCTGACTCTGATACTCAATGCCCCGACTAATGAAGGTGAACATATCCATAATAACACCTTCTAGTGTTAATAATTCTCTGTTGAAACTTATCCATGGTGGCCATCATTATTGGATGCAACGCATTTGTATTAATGAGGCTCCACCCACTTATAAAGAGCAGATTCAAAAACTGGATGAAGTTGGGGTTGGGGTGTGAAAACAGAGGCTATTACCCGATTGTCAATTTGGACAACCCCCACCCCCACTATATCATCATTCCTGCAGCCTATCCAGACCGAATCAAGGCTGAAATACAGGGAAAGAAACACCATGGCAACATTGGAGAAGTGTGCAAGAAACTTTGGGACCTTGCAGTGCCATCGTTCATTAGTTGTGCTGCTTCCAAATATTAGAATCTCACCACAACACCACAACGTTTATAGATAATTCCAGAAACCATACAAATTTTGGGTGGCATAGTGACGCAGTGGACAACACAATGGTGCAGCGGTAGAGTTGCTGCCTTACAACACCAGTGACCCAGGTTCGATCCTGACTATGGATGCTGTCTGTACGGAGTTTATACATTCTCTCTGTGCTGCAAGTGTTTTCTCCCGGTGCTCCGGTTTTCCCTCACACTCCAAAGACGTACAGGTTTGCAGGTTAATTGGCTTCAGTGAAATTGTAAATTGCTCCCAGGTGTGTAGGATAGTGCTGGTGTATGGGGTGATAGCTGGTCGGTGTGGACTCAGTGGGCTGAAGGCCCTGTTTCCACACTGTATCTCTAAAGTCTAAAGTAAAATGCTATCTAATTGAATCTAAGTTTGCAATTAACTTAAAAAAATTATAATTCACTGAACCCTACAGAGACGTATCATTGAATTCCCACTGGCATATCTTAGACACACTGATTTTTATTTCAAAGGTAAGGCATATTTCTGTTGATGAGTTGCCTGCTGTTATTGAAGCTTAGTGATCCCAAATATTCATTTCAGGCTCCACTACACCCTGTGTGACACCAAAATTCTATTATTATTGTTATCATTAGCTGCTATTCCAGCCTAATGACTAAACCCTATGAAGAATTTTCTGCTTTTTTGTTTAAAAAGTTCAGTAATAATTCATCAACCAAGAGCATCTCAGAACTAACTAGACAAAAATAAAATGTCAGCCCTTTGCACAAATACACAAAGCAATCCCTGCCAATCTGCTATCCTAACTCATTCTAATCATTTAATCTGCAGGCCAAACATGACTGAGACTGAAAATCGTCCACTTGTCTTCTTGCAAATGATTGCTGCGTTATCCATCGTTATCATCTGCAGCCTCTTGTTATCACAGCTTAATGCCGGGGACAGACCTGCTGTGAAGTGGGTGCATAAGCACAGGGCAGCACACTCTAGTCTGAATCGATGCCAACCTCTCAAGGTAAACAAGGCAAAAAATAAACTGTTGCACAAAGTCAGCAGATCAAACAGCAACTGTGGAGGGAAATGGACAGACCACATTTCATCAGATGCTGCCTGATCAGCTGAGTTCTTCAAGCAGTTTTTTTTGTGCTCAGGATTCCACCATCGGGAGTCTCTTCTGTCTCTGTGGTTAACAAGGCATTGTCTGTGCCGTTTTGAAACCACCAAAGGTGGTTTTGAATCATGCTTCCAAAGGCAATATTAATTCAATAATAATATAATTGGAACCAAAGATGCTTTATTTTACCTCCAGGCAGATTGATGTTTGAAATCTTCAAAACCATTCCACAATAAGAGGGTGTTTTTATTGCCGCAGGCTTTGCAGACATTTCTCAACGTTTAGAGAAGCTGGCGACTCCAAACCTGTAATTATAAGTTGCTTAGCTGTTCCAAAATACTGCCTTTGCAAACTACCATGCCCACAATTCTCTTAATGTTGAGTTGGCTGCTCATATAAACAAATGTGTAATATTAACAAGATGGTTTCTTTTGATGCCAAACACAGAAATGTTGCCTGGACCAGAGGGCCCGAGTTTTCAGGAAAGATTGGATAAACTTAGACTGTTTTTCCTGGAGTGAAGTAGAATGAGGTGTAACTTTACAGAGGTTTATAAAATCACAAGGAACATAGATTGCAGCCTTTTTTCCTGGGAAGGAGTTCTAGAACTAGAGGGCATAGATTTATGGTAAGAGAAGAAGGATTCAAAGAGAATCGATGAAAAGGTTTTTTCACTTAGAGGATGGTGGTTGAATGCTGCCAGAAGAGGTGATGGAGCCAAATACGATAAAAAAAACATTTGGACAAGTACATGGATAAGGAAGGCTGAGAGAGATTAGCCTGGGCCAAACATAGGTAAATATGATTAGATTGATAGACCTCTTGGTTGGCATGGATAAATCGGGGCCAAAGAGCCTGTTTCTGAGATTTAAAACTATGAATATATGAATCTAAATTTGTTGGCAGGATCACAAACCAGGTATTGAACATTTTCAACTTTTTCAATCAGATTGAAGTAAATAAACAATTATTACTTTCCTCTGCAGTTGCAGGAGATGTATCATCTGTGCCAAAACCTCCTCCCTCACATCCGTCCAGGGACCCCAGCAGTCTTTCTAGGTGAGACAGAGGTTCACATGCCACTCCCCTAACCTTATCTACTGCATTCGGGGTTCCTGAAGTGGCCTCCTTTACATCAGCAAGACTAAGCATAGACTTGGTGACCGTTTTGCCAAATACTTGCTATCAGCTCTCCATGGCCTACTGTATTGCTCGATTGCTGACCTTTTTAAGTCCCCTACCCACTCCCACACTGACGTTTCTGTCTCCTGGAAGCACAACACCTCTTACAACCCAATGGCATGAACATTGAATTCTCCAATTTTAATTAACTTACCAAAACACTCTATAAAGTTTCTTGCTGAGATTTTGTCTTGTTATGGCTCATTGTTCACAAAGATGCTGCTAACGCTCACATCGAACTTACGATCCCCTTCATTGATCCCACATTGCCATAATCAAAAGGTCTTATCTAGTAAGTTATGAGAAAAACCATCCATTTATCTTTTTCCCATTTAAATGTAATTCTTGGTTTATTGTTCAATCTCAATCTCAATTTCAATCTCAATCTCTAGTTCCCCCACCTTCATCAATAGTGCACTCTTTTACCTCAACGTCTTGCACCTTTGTCCCTATATATCATGATCTGAAGCCACAATCTAATTCCTGTTTTATTACCTTGAGATTAGATTCCAAACTGTCCATCCCTCATCCATGACTGGAGAGTCATCCAGGATCCTATACACCAACTACTTTGCCACTCCAAGTCTTTCTTTCCCATCGCCATTGTCTTTGAAAGGCTCCACTGGTTTCCAATCTTCCACAGAATTTTCAACCTCAACTTCAAAGCCTTCCACAGCTTCAAGCCACTTCTATCTCCATTCTCTCCTTAAGGCTTACATCTTTGAATACTCTCCATTCCTACTTCGCTGTTCTGGTTCCAGCAGCGGTAGCCACTCCTTCATCTACTTTGCCAACAGTCCATGAAACACTATCACTCAGTAGCTCATATTGCCATATCTTTAAAAATGTAAGTTGCCTGAAATAAATATCATTAAAAGGAAATTTCTACTCTCCCAACTATCCATTTCCATTTGGTAAAACCTGGGATGTGTGCCACAGAAATGTAAGTAGGTGCTCTATCTTAACATGTTATAAAATGAGTCATTCATCTCCATCATATTGATGTGATTGACACAGGAGGGAAATGCACAGATCATTATATATCATCCTGCAGCAGTGTTGAAGCAGAGTCTCTGAAAACTCGACCACCCAGGGAAGTCCCTAACATCTCCAGTACCTTTCAATGTTTTTGTGCTCTGCACATTGCAAGTGGCATGAGTTATCGCAAAGGCTATGGGGCCAGCCAATATCTCAGCAGTATAACTGAAGACCCATGCTGGATGGGTCAACATTCAGGCATTGGGAAAAATGGCAAAAATGATATGGCAAGTTTTTGAACTTACTCTTGAAATATTACAACTCTTCCACATTTGATAATGGTTGCAACGGCTGCATATAATATCACTCTAATCATAGCAAAAATGGAGATAGAATCAAGGAACTACAGAATGGAAGCAGACCTTTAGGCCCATCTTGACCATGCCAACCACATTATTATTCTGGGCTAGTATTTCGCCATAGCCCTTTCAACCTTTCTTTCCATATATCTATCCAAATATCTTTCAAAAATCATAATTGTATCCACTTCTACAGCATCCTGTATCACCTCATTTCAGTTACAGGCTACCCTTTGAGTGATGAGGTTGGCCCTGAAGTCCCTCTTAAATCTCTCCCCTCTCGGTTTAAGTCTATACTCTGGGGAAAAATCTGTGATAATTCACCTTAACCATGCTCCTTAGGATTTTGTACACTTCAGTAAGGCCATCCCTCAGCTTCCTACAGTCCCAGCCTATCTGGCCTCTCCCTAGAATTCAAGCCCGCAAGCTCAGGTAACATTCTGATGAATCTTCTCTGGATCCTTTCCAAATTGAGGACATCCTTCCTATAGCTGTAGAACCAGCAAACAGTACTCCAATGTAGACACGAAATGCTGGAGTAACTCAGCGGGTCAGGCAGCATCTCGGGAGACAAGGAATGGGTGATGTTTCAGGTCGAGACCCTTCTTCAGACTGATGTCAGGGGAGGGGCGGGACAAAGATAGGATGTAGTCGGAGGCAGGAAAAATGGTGGGAGAACTGGGAAGGGGGAGAGGATAGAGAGGGGAAGCAGGGACTACCTGAAGTGGGAGAAGTCTAAGTTCATACCGCTGGGGTGTAAATTGCCCAAGCGAAATATGAGGTGCTGTTCCTCCAATTTGCGCTGGGCCTCACTCTGACAATGGAGGAGGCCCAGGACAGAAAGGTCAGATTGGGAATGGGAGGGGGAGTTGAAGTGCTGAGCCACCGGGAGATCAAGTTGGTTGAGTCGGGTGTTCAGCGAAATGATCGCCGAGCGTGCACTTGGTCTCGCCGATGTAGAGAAGTTGACATCTGGAACAGCGGATACAATAGATGAGGTTGGAGAAGGTGCAGGTGAACCTCTGCCTCACCTGGAAAGACTATTTGGGTCCTTGGATGGAGTCGAGGGGGAAGGCAAAGGGACAGGTGTTGCATCTCCTGCGGTTGCAGGTGAAAGTACCTGGGGAGGGGGTGGTTTGGGTGGGAAGGGACGAGTGGACCAGGGTGTTACGGAGGGAATGGTCTCTGCGGAAAGCAGAAAGGGGTGGAGGTGGGAAGTTGTGGCCAGTAGTGGGATCCCGTTGGAGGTGGCGGAAATGTGGGAGGATGATTTGTTGGATACGCTGGCTGATGGGGTGGAAGGTCAGAACAAGGGGGACTCTATCCTTGTTACGAATGGGGGGAGGGGGAATGCGGGATATAGAGGAGACCCTAGTGAGAGCCTCATCTATAATGGAAGAGGGGAACCTCCGTTTCCTAAAGAATGAGGACATCTCCGATGCCCTAGTATGGAACTCCTCATCCTGGGTGCAGATGCGGCGTAGACGGAGGAAGTGGAAGTAGGGGATAGAGTTTTTATGGGAAACACAGTGGGAAGAAGTGTAGTCAAGATAGCTATGGGAGTCTGGATTTGTAGTAGATGTCGGTCACTAGTCTGTCTCCATCTCCTGTGATGGAGATGGTGAAATCCAGAAACGGTAGGGAGATGTCGGAGATGGTCCAAGTATATTTAAGAGCAGGATGGAAATTAGTGGTGAAATTGATGAAGTCAGTTAGTTCTGCATGGGTACAAGAGGTAGCACCAATGCAGTCGTCAATGTAGTGGAGGTAGAGTTCGAGGATAGGGCCAGTGTATGCCTGGAACAGGGATTGTTCGACGTACCCTATAAAGAGGCAGGCATAGCTAGGGCCCATGCGAGTGCCCATAGCTACGCCTTGGATTTGGAGGAAGTGGGAGAGGTCAAAGGAGAATTTGTTCAGGGTAAGGACCAGCTCTGCTCGGCGGAGGAGAGTACTAGTAGATGGAAATTGGCTGGTTCTATGCTCGAGGAAGAAACGGAGGGCTTCAAGACCATCCTGGTGGGGGATGGAGGTGTAGAGTGACTGGATATCCATAGTAAAGATGAGGGAGTGGGGGCCTGGAAAACTGAAGTTATTGAGGAGACGGAGAGCATGTGAAGTGTCTTGGACATAGGTAGGGAGTGATCGGACCAGTCAACAGTCAACAGAGCTTTATTTGTCATTCGGTACCAAGGTACCGAACGAAACTACATAGCAGTCACACAAAAAAGAAAAAGAACACAAGACACATGACCCCAACACAAACATCCATCACAGTGACTCCAAACACCCCCTCACTGTGATGGAGGCAACAAAACTTCCACTCTCTTCCCCACACCCACGGACAGACAGCTCGTCCCCGACCGACCCGCACAGTCCCCGCAAGGGGATGGCCCGCGGCCGAGCCGCACCGGGCGATGGAAGGCCCCGCGGCCGAGCCACACCGGGCGATGTTAAGTCCAGCGGCCGAGCCGCACCAGCGATGAAAAGTCCCGCGGCCGAGCCGCACCAGCGATGAAAAGTCCCGCGGCCGAGCCGCACCGGGTACTGTTAAGTCCAGCGGCCGAGCCGCACCGGGCAATGTTAGGTCCCACGGCCGAGCCGCACCGGGCGATGGAAGGCCCCGCGGCCGAGCCGCACCGGGCGATGGAAGGCCCCGCGGCCAAGCCGCATCAGGCACTGTTAAGTCCAGCGGCCGAGCCGCACCGGGCGATGTTAGGTCCCGCGGCCGAGCCGCACCCCGCGCCGTGAGGAAGAGACCTAAAAGAGAAAGGTTTCCCCCATCCCCCCACCCACACCACCACCCCCCCCCACCCACACCACCACCCCCCACACATACACAACCAAAAACAAAAAAAACCCATCCCAACACCGACACACAAAAAAAAAAAAAGGAAAAAAGACGAACAGACTGCTAGCGAGCCGCAGCCGTTAGGCGCCGCCACTTCCGCTTAATTCCGCAGAGGGGATAGGATGGAGTCGAGGTAGGTGGAAATTAATTCGGTGGGACATGAACAGGCAGAAACAATGGGCCTGCCAGGACAGTTCTGTTTGTGGATTTTGGGGAGAAGGTAAAATTGGGCCATGCGGGGCTGGGGAACAATAAGGTTGGAAGCTTTTAGGGGGCAGAGAGCCGGAAGAGATGAGATCAGTAATGGTGTTGGAGATTAAGGCCTAGTGCTCGTCAGTGGGGTCATGGTCCAAGAATAAGTAGGAGGAGGTGTCTGAGAGTTGTCGTCTGGCCTCAGTCCGGTAGAGGTCAGCGCGCCAGACTACCACGGCACCTCCCTTGTCGGCGGGTTTGATAACTAAGTCGGGGTTGCTGCAGAGTGAGTGGAGGGCTGTACGTTCAGGAGGGGAGAGGTTAGAGTAAGTCAGGGGAGTGGAAAATTTGAGGCGGTTGATGTCCCGCCGGCAGTGAGAAATGAAAAGGTCTCGTGAACAGTACTCCAAGTGTGGTCTCACCAATGATTTGCCCAGCTGAATCATGATGTCCCAACTTTTGTGCTCAATATCCTTCCCAATTAAGTGAAGCATGCCAAATGTCCCCTTCACTAAACTGTCCACCAGAACAGCAACTTTCTGGGAACCATGCACCAGTACTCCCAGATCTCTCTGGTCTATAACACTCTCTGGGGTACTGCCATTCACTATATAAGTCCTGCCCTGGTTTCATGTACAAAAGCAACCCCACCTTATCCTTGCCAAATTCCATTTGTCATTTCTTGCCCATCTTCCCGTCTAATGTAGATCCTGATGTAAACTTAGATATCCTTCATATAGTTCACTGTACCACATAATTTGGAGTCATCTGCTAAATTGCAGTATTAACTACAATGTCATCTCAATTGTTAATGGAGACAACAAACAACAGTGGTCACATCACAGACCCCCTATGACCCTTGACACCCTTACTAAACATGAATCTGTCAAACTCCACTGTAAAAATACCCAATGACGTGACCTTCATAGTCGTCTGGGGGCAATGAATTCCACAGATTAACCACCCTCAACTCCCATTCTCATAACTTCATCTCACAACCCTTATTCTCTACACCACTCTTTCTTATCACAATTACGATGCTCGAGACAATCTGGAGAAACAAGTATTTTATTTGCAAGTCTGCAGAGTTGGGTGCCTTCCCTCTCAAGACACACCGAGGTCGGGAAAATCCCTTCTTTTTATTCACTTCACTTTACAATTGTCACATCTTAAATTCCTCCCCTTCGGGCTCCTTCCAATCGGAGCACTGAGGTGCACAATCTACTGTCATCGCCCCTGTTGCCTCCCACATCATACATCGCATGTACATTTAAATGAGGCATCTTGTCATGCGGGGCGTTTTTGCAATATTCATTTATCTCATTAGGCATGCGCAGTACAGAGTAGTTCATGCCCTCTCCCCTAGTGCTCTGGTCATCTTGCCCTCTCTCCTAGTTCTTTGGATATCTTGCCCTTATCCTCGGAATGTCACTATTTACTCTTTGGATATCTTGCCCTTATCCTTGGAACGTCATATTGCAAAAACGCCCCGCATGACAAGATGCCTCATTTAAATGTACATGCGATGTATGATGTGGGAGGCAACAGGGGCGATGACGGTAGATTGTGCACCTCAGTGCTCCGATTGGAAGGAGCCCGAAGGGGAGGAATTTAAGATGTGACAATTGTAAAGTGAAGTGAATAAAAAGAAGGGATTTTCCCGACCTCGGTGTGTCTTGAGAGGGAAGGCACCCAACTCTGCAGACTTGCAAATAAAATACTTGTTTCTCTAGATTGTCTCGAGCATCGTAATTGTGAGCATTCAAATTTGCATCTCACAGCTTGGGGGCTCGTCCGGGATCGCCACTCCGGCCGGCTGGCGGGAGTATACGGAAGAAGGGACGGTGCACCCCGCTGAGTTCAGCGGTCTCAGACTCCTTGCTTGCCGTCAGCGGTTTGAGCGAGTGATACCTGGACCAGAGACTCGAGAAACAAGTGGGAGGACCAGGAAATCGCGAGGAGCTAAATCGAGTGATTCTTGTGCACAAGACCCGGGTAAGAAAACTGACTATTAAGTACTACTCGGGCGATTACAGCTAAGATCGGAGGGGAATTCCGATCGGGAGAATAAAAGATCGGAGGGGAATTTCCGATCGGGAGGATGGGCAGTGAAAACGGAAAGCCCAAAAGGGAGGGGAAGGGCGGTAAGCCCAACCCCCGCATTCCGCCTGATAGTCCGTTGGGGCGAATGCTGAGCCATTGGGGGCAGGGAAAACCCAGGGATTGGAGAAGACAAAAATTATTAAGTTCTGTTATTTTGATTGGCCAAAGGAACCAATAAAAGGGAATTCAGTCTGGTGGCCACGACTGGGCTCCGATGAGGATTGAGTACGGCAGGCATTAAATGTGTTTGTTAATTCAAAAGCTTCCCCTAATCTGGAGGAAAGTTGTTATGCTTGTAAGGGGAAAGCAAAGAATAAATCACAGGCTTGCCGATGCCTCGGAATAAATATTAAAGGAATATAGTAGAACTATAGAAGATAGAAATAGCGTAATAGGTAGCACAGTGACTATAGAGACGGAACGGAGTGAGAACAAGGACTGCATTTAAACTGACTGACCAAGTGCACTAACATAAGACGAATACAATGAATAAAATAATTGCAGTTGAACTACTAAGTAGGAAGTTCCTCGTATCCAAAGAGGATATTAAAAAAATTTTTTTTTTAAAACACTCTGAGAAATGGAAGAAAAAAAAAAAGGACAAAACAATTGGCGGCACGGTAGCGCAGCGGTAGAGTTGCTGCTTTACAGCGAATGCAGCGCCGGAGACTCAGGTTCGATCCTGACTACGGGTGCTGTACTGTAAGGAGTTTGTACGTTCTCCCCGTGACCTGCGTGGGTTTTCTCCGAGATCTTCGGTTTCCTCCCACACTCCAAAGACGTACAGGTATGTAGGTAAATTGGCTGGGTAAATGTAAAAATTGTCCCTAGTGTGTAGGATAGTGTTAATAGTGTTAGTGTGCGGGGATCGCTGGGCGGCACGGACTTGGTGGGCCGAAAAGGCCTGTTTCCGCGCTGTATATATATGATATGATATGATATGATATGAATTGGTTACGAAATGGCCCACGGAATGATATAAATATGATATAAATGTTGATATAAATGTTGATATATTTATATTTTGATATAAATATGTGTGATGAAATGGGAGTGTTAATTAAGAACTATAAGCCTAAGGATAAATCAGAAACCAGAGTAACGAAAAAGGAAAAATAACTAGACGTACTTAAATTGTTTAGAATAGAAGGAGAAAGGCTGAGGAAAGCATAGCAGGAAAAGAATACCACCCCAAACAAGGGTGAAAGACCCCCAAAACAGCATGAAAGTCAGGAGCTTCAGGAGAAAAAAATCAACTCTGTACCCCAGCCTATGGGACCCTGGGTATCCCCCTCCCTATTCCGGCCAGGACGGAACAAAGCAGTGCCCTTTGGTAAAAGGGAATAGTGGAGATAGAGGGAGAAGTCACAACTTGGAACGATGAGCAAGACATAAAGGAATATAGACAGAGAAGGGGGCAGTGGGAAAAGGAAAGGATGAAGCAAGAAGCACGGGAACTAGAAGCAGACATCAAAAGGCTGCAGGACCTCAGGGACCTCAGGGACAGAAAGATTTATGGGACCCATCAGGCAGCAAATGAGGAGTATGAGGGAGACAGCAACACAGAAACACAGGCATGTAATCAGCAGGCATCAGAGGCAGGACAACAACTGCTCAGGGCCAATTTCGTGACTAAATCCTGGCCTGATGTGAGGAAAACGATAGAAAAGATGGATGATTGGAATGAGAGATCACTACCTCAGTTGCTTACGGAGGCCCAGAAAGTGTACGTGTGGAGGGATGAGGAGAAACAGAAGGGAAAGGCAAAGATTATGTTACAGGCAGTAAAGCAAGTAGTAGACAAGGAACAGGGAGGTACAGGACGGCGGGGGAGTTACGCCCAATGCAGAGGAAGAGGAGGCGGTAGAGGCCGTGGAAGAGGGGGATATGGAGAAGGTTACGGCAAGGGCCGGGGAAATACGGGTACGGGACAAGGTTGGAAGACAGGGCCTTCAAGATGTTATTTTTGTAATAAGGAAGGACACTTCAAAAGGGAGTGCCCTGAGCTTGTAGCGGAGTCCCGCACGTACAGTATGATGGAAAATGAATAGGGGGGGTCAGGGGTTCTCGTCCTTGGGGTCGAGGGACTATAGAAGGGAGCCCCTGGTAAATTTTAAAATAGGACCCCAAGGAGAAGATACGGTGTTCATGGTAGATTCAGGAGCGGAGCGATCAAGTGTGACCAAAGTACCAACAGGTACGGAGGCAGGACAAGGGAGAGTAAAATAACCGGGGTAGGGGGAACTGTGATGGTAGCTCCCGAGATAGGAGGAGTGAATGTAAGGTATGAAAACCGGGAGGCGGTAGAGGACCTGATCTTAGTACCCCAGGCTGGCGTAAATTTAATGGGCAGAGATTTACAAATACAATTGGGAATAGGCACAGCACCGGTAGAGGGAAGAGTAGTGGTCCAGTTGTATACTCTGTATAGATGGAAAAAGACATAGTGGATACGGTATAGTGAATGGGGAAACTATGGAGGAAATTGAAAGTGGCAGGCTGCCTGATAGTTGGTCAGCCCAATCTTGTGAATTATATGCACTAATGAGAGCTTTGGAACTATTGGAGGGAAAGGAAGGAACAGTGTATACCGACTCAAAATACGCCTTTGGGGTAGTACACACCTTTGGGAAGATCTGGAAAGAGCGAGGAATGATAACAGCTCGGGGGAAAGAATTAGCGCATGAGCAATTGATAGGACAGACACTGGAGGCCTTGCAGAAACCAGAACAGGTAGCCATAGCACATGTGGCAGGGCATCAGAAGAGTAACACCCTGGAAGTCCGAGGAAATAGGGCAGCGGATGAGGTGGCAAAGAGAGCGGCCACAGATCAGACGGTAGAAATGATGTCACTGATACCTTTAAGGGAACCAGAGGAAAAGATACCTATCTTTGGTGAAAAAGAGCAGGAACACATGAGAGAAATGGGAGCCCGGCGTACCCCAAATGGGAAATGGTGGACACCACCGGATGGAAAGCAGCTATTGAACAAAGAAATTATAAGGGAGTTATTAGGGAGGTTGCACGGGCAAAGCCATTGGGGAACCCAAGCCCTCTGTGATACCCTCCTCAGGACCTACGCTTGCCGTGGGATGTATACCATGGCCAAACAAGTCATAGGGGGTTGTGTAATATGTCAGCGGATCAACAAAAAAATCATGAGAGCAGTCCCAGGAGGAGGACAACCATTGGCAATAAGGCCCTTCCAAAGAATACAGGTAGACTTCACCGAGTTGCCCCGGATACAGAGATGGAAATACCTGTTAGTGGTAGTAGACCATTTCACTAGATGGGTAGAAGCATTCCCTACAGCAACTGCCACCTCACAGTCGGTAGCCAAGGTATTATTGGAGCAAATTATACCCAGATATGGGATTGTGGAAACAATAGACTCAGATAGAGGGACCCATTTTGCCTCTAAAACACATAAAATGATATGTGAAGCATTAGGAATTGAATGGAAATTACATACACCATGGCATCCCCAGAGTTCCGGAAAGGTGGAAAGAATGAATGGCACCTTAAAGACCCAAATCACCAAGTTAGTAGAGGAAACGAGACTCCCCTGGACTAAGTGCCTTCCGATAGCCTTGTTAAGAAACCGAACGGCACCTCGGAAAGATATAGGGGTATCCCCATATGAAATGTTATTCGGGCTCCCATACTTAGGAAAGATAGAAGGGATCCCAACAATACCAGGGAACGACGTGTTCTTAAGGAACTATTTACTGGCAGTATCCCAATCTCTTGCAGAACTAAAAACTAAAGGATTATTGGCCCAGAGCCCACCACTGGATTTTCCGATTCACTCAGTCAAGGCTGGAGACTGGGTACTAATAAAAACGTGGAAGGAAGAAAAGTTGCGACCTAGGTGGAATGGACCCTACCTTGTGTTATTAACCACCGAGACAGCAGTACGAACAAAAGAAAAAGGGTGGACACACGCAAGTCGATTTAAGGGTCCCGTGGAGGCCCCACCAGACAATATCAGCCCGTAGACGGCACGTGGAGGAAAGGAGCCATTGACTTTGGTATTCACCAAGACCCCGCACGGAAAATGAAGACTTTGTGCTGGTGGATCAGGTGCTGGGTGGTTATCCAGGTTGTGAGTAATGTAACATGCATAAAAATAACTATACCACAGAATAGAAGGGCCACCACCATCCCATTTGATGTATGTGAGGGAAAATGGTGGTGTGGTCATAGGATGTATGTATGCACCCATCCCTGTAAAGATTGGCACGAGGTATTCACTTAATCTAGAGAGGGGTGGCATAAGCCCACCTATCAAACTGATAGGTGGAGAGTATATCAAAACCCAAATGAGGGATTGCCAGGACGTGTATATGTAAGCATACAGAGGGTTCAAATGAAGGAAAGTGGTAGGTATTGGATATGTGCAGATTAAACAGGGAAGGACGCATGCCTGAGGTTTGAAATAAAGGTAGAACGGGACGGATATATGGTAAAATATGAGGATAAGGGGGCAATGTTCCAGATAGAAGACAGTCAGAGTAGGGATCCCTGGGCAACCCCAGCACCACCTGTAGTCCACAATGTCACCACGGAATATGAGCCTAAGGATTTAAATATAATGATAGTAACAGGAGAAATAGAATTAATGCAATTGTATGGGGAGGGAATACCAACAGGGGGAAAGGGAACCAACACCTGGCTTACCTGGATGATGTACACGGCCAGAAGTATGCAACAAACCAATTGCTATGCCTGCGCCGGAGCTAAGCCTCAGCTGGTCCCAGTACCATTTCCCCTGAATTGGAATAGGACACCTGGGGCTATGTCATGTATACTACAACTATTCACGAATCCCATACTACCAAAGAATGAGACCTGCCAGAGCTACCATTACCTATACCCGGCTAGTAACAACAACACGAAGGGCCAAAGGAAAGACCCTCGACCTCCGCCATTCACCATTCCCCTAGGGGAGGAGGGATTTGAGTGCTATACAAGATATAACCCAGATGGACAGGAAATGGGGGAGGTGCTAAACTGCAATCAGACGTATAACATTACAGCTGAGGAACAGGGGTCACTGTTCTGGTTGTTTATAAATATGTTTGTATCCTGGGTTTGTGTATATATCAGTGATTGCGGCAAAACTGTAAACTGTCGCGTCACGGTTTTTGCACCGCCTTGATCACCAACCTCCCGTCTGACCGGCCGCGATATTTTCATTTAATTTGGTCATATATTTTTTAAGTTACAGAGGTTTTAAAGCATTGCCCCCCCCTGATTTATCGAAGTTTTGACAGAAGGGGGGCGCTGCGGTGCGGATTAATCTTCATTGTGATGTCACAATGCCCCTGTGCCAAGCAGCTGCTATTGGGTGTCTGCTCTTTACAAATTTACATTTTTTGATTTTTAACCTTTTTTTCCCAAGGTCTTCACTTGTGACGTCACAATGCTTGTGCTACATTGTTGCGAAAAGCAAATGGTTGTTTTTTAAAGTTGTGTTTTTAATTGCAAGTCACTTAACATACACAGATCAGCATGGGGCCCCTATGCTCGTGGGCCACCGGGGCAAGTGTTACGAAAAAAGAAAGGGGAGGTCCCCCTTCCCCCTCAACCCCTTCCTCCCCACTCCTTCCCACCTCCATCCCCACTCCCTCCCCCCCTCCTCCCCAACTCCCTCCCCATCCCTCCCCACCTCCCTCACCCCTCGGGGACGGGCCCAACGGGGAAAGAGGGGTACTGGGAAAAGGAGAGGTCCCCCTCCCTCCCTCCCTCCCTCCCCCCTTCCCCCTCCCTCCCCCCTCCCTCCCCCTCCCTCCACCTCCCCCCCTTCCCCCTCCCCCCCTTCCCCTCCCACCCCTTCCCCCCTCCCCTCCCCCCCCTCCCCCTCCATCCCCCTCCCCTCCTCCATTCCTCCCCACCTCCCGGTTACAATGGAAACCCTACGAGGACGGGCCCAACGGGGAAAGAGGGGTACTGGGAAAAGGGGAGGTCCCCCTCCCTCCTCCCTTCCCCCCTCCCTCCCCTCTCCCTCCACCTCCCCCTCTTCCCCCCTCCCCTTCCCCCTCCCCTCCCCCCTTCCCTCCCCTCCTCCCTCCACACCTCCCTCCCTCCCCCCTCCCTCCCCGCCTCCCGGTTACAATGGAAACCCTACGAGGACGGGCCCAACGGGGAAAGAGGGGTACTGGGAAAACGGGTGGTCCCCCTCCCTCCCCCCTTCCCCCCTCCCTCCCCCCTTCCCCCCTCCCTCCCCCTCCCCATAACCCCTCCCTCCACTCTCCCTCCCCCCCTCCCCCCATCCCCTCCCCCCATCCCCTCCCCCACTCCCTCCCCCTCCCCTCCCCCCTCCCTCCTCCCTTCCCTCCCCCCCACTCCCCTCCCGGTTACAATGGAAACCCTACGAGGACGGGCCCAACGGGGAAAGAGGGGTACTGGGAAAAGGGGAGGTCCCCCTCCCTCCCCCTTCTCCCCTCCCCTCCCCCTCCCTCCCCCCTCCCTCCCCCCTCCCTCCCCCCCTACCCCCCTCCCTCCCCTCTCCCTCCCCCCCTTCCCCTCTCCAACCCTCCCCTCCCCCTCCCCTCCTCCCTCCTCCCTCCCTCCCCCTTCCCTCCCTCCCCTCCTCCTGGTAACAATGGAAACCCAACGAGGACGGGCCCAACGGGGAAAGCGGGGTACTGGGAAAACGGGTGGTCCCCCTCCCTCCCCCCTTCCCCCTCCCTCCCCCTCCCCATAACCCCTCCCTCCACTCTCCATCCCCCCTCCCCCCATCCCCTCCCCCACTCACTCCCCCTCCCCTCCCCCCTCCCTCCTCCCTTCCCTCCCCCCCACTCCCCTCCCGGTTACAATGGAAACCCTACGAGGACGGGCCCAACGGGGAAAGAGGGGTACTGGGAAAAGGGGAGGTCCCCCTCCCTCCCCCTTCTCCCCTCCCCTCCCCCTCCCTCCCCCCTCCCTCCCCCCCTACCCCCCTCCCTCCCCTCCCCCTCCCCCCTTCCCCTCTCCAACCCTCCCCTCCCCCTCCCCTCCTCCCTCCACACCTCCCTCCTCCCTCCCTCCCCCTTCCCTCCCTCCCCTCCTCCTGGTAACAATGGAAACCCTACGAGGACGGGCCCAACGGGGAAAGCGGGGTACTGGGAAAAGGGGAGGTCCCCCTCCCTCCCCCTTTCCCCCCTCCCTACCCCCTCCATCCTCTCTCCCTCCCCCTCCCCTCCCCCCCTCCCTCCCCCTCCCCCTCCCCTCCCCCCTCCCCTCCCCTCCTCCCTCCCCCCTCCCTCCCCCTCCCCCTCCCCCCCCTCCCTCCCCCTCCCTTCCTCCCTCCCTCCCTCCCCCTCCCTTCCTCCCTCCCTCCCCCTCCCCCCCCCACTCCCCTCCCGGTTACAATGGAAACCCTACGAGGACGGGCCCAACGGGCACACTTGTGCTAGTATACTATTAAAACTCAGATCTTGTTTATATATATTTTTTTGGGTTTGACCTGAATATTTGATATGTTCGCGCATAACAGCGATTGCGGCAAAACGGTGAACAGTAGCGTGACGGTTTTTGCACCGCCTTAATCGCCAACCTCCCAAACGACCGGCCGTGATATTTTCATTTGATTTAGTCGCGTGTTTTTTTAAGTTACAGAGGTTTTAAAGCGCTGCCCCCCCCCCCCTTTTTCAGGGGGGCGCTGCGGTGCGGATTTAGTCTTCAGCCTGTGATGTCACAATGCCCCTGTGAGATGAGCTCGAGCTGACCCCCCTCCCCCCCCCCCTTCAGCGTGTGATGTCACAATGGACAAGCAGCTGCTATTGGGTGTCTACTCTTTACAAATTTACATTTTTTTATGAGAAGCACTTGGTCAAGTCAAGTCAATTATATTTGTATAGCACATTTAAAAACAACCCATGTTGACCAAAGTGCTGTACATCTGAATAGGTACTAAGGAAAAAAATGAGACATACAGTGGCACGCAAACAGTTCATAGCACCTCCTCAATGAGCCTCAAACGCTAGGGAGTAGAAATAGATTTTGAGCCTGGACTTAAAGGAGTGAATGGAGGGGGGCAGTTCTAATGGGGAGAGGGATGCTGTTCCACAGTCTATGAGCTGCAACCGCAAAAGCTCGGTCACCCCTGAGCTCGGTCCCCCATCCACGAAGGGGGACTGGGGAGGGGGACAACAAGGGGTCGTTGCGGAGGGGCTTGGTGGTGGGGGAAAGAGGGGTACTGGGAAAAGGGGAGGTCCCCCTTCCCCCCTCAACCCCTTCATCCCCCCTCCTTCCCATCTCCATCCCCACTCCCTCCCCCCCTCCTCCACAACTCCCTCCCTCACAACTCCCCCCCCCCTCCCTCCTTCCCTCCATCTCTCCCTCCCCCCAATCCCTCCCCCCTCCCTCCACCCTTCTATCCCTCTCCCCGTCCCCCCCTCCTTCCACCCTCCCTCCCCCCTCTCGGTTACAATGGAAATCCTACGGGGGACGGGCCCAACGGGGAAAGAGGGGTACAGGGAAAAGGGGAGGTCCCCCTCCCTCCCCCCTCCCTCCCCCCCTCCCTCCCCCCTCCCTCCCCCCCTCCCTCCCCCTTCCCCCCCTCCCTCCCCCTCCCCCCCCACCCCCCTCCCTCACCTCTCCCTCCCCCCTCCCCCCTTCCCCCCTCCACCCCCTCCCCCTCCCCCCTCCCTCCCCCCTCCCCTCCTCCCTCCACACCTCCCTCCCTCCCTCCCCCCTTCCCTCCCTCCCTCCCCCCTTCCCTCCCTCCCCTCCTCCCGGTTACAATGGAAACCCTACGGGGACGGGCCCAACGGGGAAAGAGGGGTACTGGGAAAAGGGGAGGTCCCCCTCCCTCCCCCCCTCCCTCCACCTCCCCCCCTTCCCTCCCCTCCTCCCTCCACACCTCCCTCCCTCCTCCCTCCCCTCCCGCCTCCCTCCCCGCCTCCCGGTTACAATGGAAACCCTACGAGGATGGGCCCAACGGGAAAGAGGGGTACTGGGAAAATGGGTGGTCCCCCTCCCTCCCCCCTTCCCCCTCCCTCCCCCCCTACCCCCCTCCCTCCCCTCTCCCTCCCCCCTCCCCCCCTTCCCCCCCTCCCCCCTCCCCTCCCCCCTCCCTCCCCCCTACCCCTCCCCCTACCCTCCCCCTCCACACCTCCCTCCTCCCTTCCCTCCCCCCCCACTCCCCTCCCCCCCACTCCCCTCCCCCCCACTCCCCCTCCCCCCCCACTCCCCTCCCGGTTACAATGGAAACGCTACGAGGACGGGCCCAACGGGGAATGAGGGGTACTGGGAAAAGGGGAGGGTCCCCCTCTCTCCCCCTCCCCTCCCCCCCTCCCTCCCCCCTCCCTCCCCTCTCCCTACCCCCTCCCCCCCTCCCCCCTCCCTCCCCCTCTCCCTACCCCCCTCCCCCCCTCCACCCTCCCCCTCCCCTCCTCCCTCCACTCCTCCCCTCCCTCCCCCTTGGCTCCCTCCCCTCCTCCCAGTTACAATGGAAACCCTACGAGGACGGGCCCAACGGGGAAAGAGGGGTACTGGAAAAGGGGAGGTCCCCCTCCCTCCCCCCCTACCCCCCTCCCTCCCCTCTCCCTCCCCTCCCCTCCTCCCTCCCTCCCCCTCCCCCTCCCTCCCCCCCCTATCCCCCTCCCTTCCCTCTCCCTCCCCTCTCCCTCCCCCCCCTTCCCCCCTCCCCCCTTCCCCCCTCCCCCCCTTCCCCCCTCCCCCCCTTCCCCCCCTCACCGCCCCCTCCCCCCCCTCCACACCTCCCTCCTCCCCCCTTCCCTCCCCCCCACTCCTCTCCCGGTTACAATGGAAACCCTACGAGGACGGGCCCAACGGGCACACTTGTGCTAGTAACTATATATATTTCCATCAGGTCACTCTTCTGCCGCCAACACTACAAAGAAAAACAATCCAAATTTGTCCAACCGCTCCGTATAGCTAATACTCTTCAATCCTGACAACATTGGTGAACCTCTTCTGCACCTGCCTCCACTTTTTTCCTGTAATACAGTGGCCAGAATTGCACACAATACTCCAAATGTGGCCTAAGCATGTTTTATATGGTTACAACATAACTTCCTGACTCTTATACTCAACATGTGATGAAGGCAAGTATGCTGTATACCTTCTTTGTCATCCTATCTATCTGCGTTGCTACTTTCAAGGAGCTCTGGTCTCTCTGTACATCAGTGCTCCCAAGATCCTGCCATTTACTGTGCAATTCTTAGTCATGTCAATAGTGATAGGAGCAGAATTAGGCCATTCGGCCCATCAAGTCTACTCCACCATTCAATCATGGCTGATCTATCCCTCTTAACCCCATTCTCCTGCCTTCTCCCCATAACCCCCAGGACACCCATACTAATCTAGAATCTATCTATCTATGCCTTAAAAATATCCATTGACAGCCTCCACAGCCTTCTGTGGCAAATAATTCCACAGATTCATCACCCTTTGACTAATGAAATTCCCCCTCATCTCCTTCCTAATGGAACGTCCTTAAATTCTGAGGCTATGACCTCTAGTCCCAGACTCTCCCCACTAGTGGAAACATCCTCTCCACTTCCACTCTATCCAATCCTTTCACTATTCTGTACGTATCAATGAGGTCCCCCCCTCATTTTTCAAAACTCCAGCGAGTACAGGCCCAGTGCCGTCAAACACTCACCATATGTTAACCCAATCATTCCTGGGATCATTCTTGTAAACTTCCTCTGGACCCTCTCCAGAGCCAACACATCCTTCCTGAGATATGGTGCCCAAAATTGCTCACAATACTCCGAATGCGGCCTGACCCACACCTTATAGAGCTTCAGCTTTACATCCCTATTTTTGTATTCTAGCCCTTTTGAAATAAATGCGAGCATTGAGTATGCTTTCTTTACTACCGATTCAATTTGCAGATTAACTTTTTGGGAATCCTGCACCAGCACTCCCAAGCCCCTTTGCACTTCCGATTTCTGGATTCTCTCCCCATTTGGATAATAGCCTACGCCTTTATTCCTACTATCAAAATGCATGGCCGCACACTTTGCTACATCTGCTACTTCTCTGCCTACTCTCCCAACCTGTCCAAGTCCTTCTGCAGAGTCACTGCTTTCTCTACATTACCTGCCCTCCACCTATTTTCGTATCATCCGTTAACTTGGCCACAAAGCCTTCAATCCCCTTATCCAAATCATTAATGTACAACGTGAAGAGTAGCGACAGAAAAAGCCCCCTTTACTGCCATTCTTCGCCTTCGGCCCTCCAGCTGACCTGCTATCCATGCTAGTATCTGCCCTTTGATACTGTGGGCTCTCATCTTCCTTAGCAGCCTCACATGTGGCACCTTACCAAAGGCTTTCTGAAAATCTAGGTAAACAACATCTACTGACTATCCTTTCTCTGTCTTGCTATTTACTTCTTCAAAGAATTTCAGCAGATTTGTCAGGCATGACCTTCCCTTTACAAAGCCATGCTAACTTTGGCCTATTTTATCATGAACTTATTAGTATTCCATAACCTCATCCTTTATAATGGAATTCTTCACACGATAATGATAATGGTTCTTCACATTAGTCCAGATTAAACTTCATCTGCCATTTCTCTGTCCATATTTCCAACTGATTGGTATCCTGCTGCATGCTTTGACAACCTTCCTCACTATCCACAACTTCCCCAATTTCTATGCATGAATTGTGCCAGATCGTACAGCTATTCCTCTGAAAATATGCTTGCCCAGGATAAGCTATTCGGGACCACTGGTGTTTGTGACGGTATGGATGTTGAAGAGAGACTAGCTACCTAACATACTTGCAATGGAAACACCCAAGGTTAGTGGAAATAGATTTAATTAAGTATTACACTTCAATAGATCACCACGGAACATGAGCCAAGAGTTATTTTACATGGACCATCGACTTTATCCAAATGGAACAAGCTTTCTTACCAAAGACAAAATCAGATGTTTAATCATGGATGACTTTCATGGACATTAACCAATATCCTTCTTGTTCATTGCTGCAGTGATATCAGCTGAGCTCCAAATACTGCAGTACTAGGTTTGTCCCTCGACAATTACTGGATGCTGCCAATAGATTGATGCAACTCGAAGTATACCTGCAGAGTCTGATGCGTAAGTGGATACTTTGCAGCACAGAATTTTAATCATGTGCTTGTACATTGTGTAAAACCAGATGGCAATATTTATAAAACATGATTTTGCTCACCAAGCTCTCCAGTAGATATCACTTGAGAACATGGTAAAATGTAAGGCTGAAAATGATAATCTATTTTTAATGTAAATACAATATCAAACCTCAGAGAAGTAAAAGAATTTCTGTAAATTTACAGGTCAGGCAGAATCGTTTTAATCGGTTATTGAAAGACATTAAAGTCCTATTGCAAGTACGCATATGTCTCTGAGGAAAATAACTTGCCAGCAAATCTTTGGAAGTAATTATTTTCTGTAAGAAATAAGGGAATATTGCAGAGCTCCGCAAAAAGCAGAGATTTTCTCACTGTTCACATTCTCAAGTAACACAAGCATCAAGAGGCTCACAAATGTACCCATGAGGAAAATAAAAAGAACTGTTAATATGCCAGTGAAACCATGCAGAAAATAAGAGCATGACTAACTAGATGTACAGAATTCCTGTCAAAGAAACAGATTGTCCAATGCGGCAAGGATTTCTGGTCAGAAGTGATTAATCTCTTAACTAGTTGGGAAACAAAGGCCATTGCAGGAGTTTCAAGGAACCGTTTATTGCAAGCATAAAAATGATTTCATATTTGTGACTCCAGCAGTGTCAGATTCCTTGTAATTTCTTGAGAAAATCCCAATTAAATGCAGGGGCAAAATCTCAGCACCTATTGTGAATTACACAGGAAGCTCAAAAAAATGTGGTTGAAATTGGCAGGCCAGCAGACTCTGAAACACTGCAGAGAAAATTTATGGTGAGTTAGGTACATATATTTTGTTAGTGTTTACAGCTTTTTGAAATGTTAAGGAGATAGTGGGGAATCTACTGGAAAAAAAATGTCTTTGGGATAGGATTCATGATCGCTTGGAAAGCACGGGGGAGTCAGCATGTCTTTTTGCAGAGCAGATCATGTCTCACACATCTGATAGAGTTTTCTAAGGAGGTTACTAACAAAACTGGTGAAGGCAAAGCAGTAATCATGGTTTTTATTGACTTTAGCAAGGAATTGGGCAAGGTCCCGTATGGTAGGCTGGTTCAGAAATTTACGATACAAGGATTTTTGAAAAACTGAATCCAAAATTGGCTTAGTGATAGAAGGCAGAAGACATTGGTGGAGGATTGGGTTTTTTTGACTGGTAGTCTGTAACCATGGGTGTACCACAGGGATAGTTGTTGAGACCTTTGTTTAAAATGACCTGGATGAGAATGTCTGTGGTCTGATAAGTCACTTTGGTAGTGATGCATAGATTGGTGGAGCTGTAGATACAGAGAGACATACACATGCTAGAAACTTAAGCAGAGCAGTAACAGACTTAGTGGGAAGGAAAGTTCGAGAAGGGATAAGAGAGTAAGGTCAGGGGCAATAGTGACTGGTGTGAGAAGGGGCGTGAATACCAATGTTGAAGTGTTGTCTTTGAATGCGCAAAGTATTAAAAAAAAGTGGATGAGCTTGAGGCTCAGTTGGATATTGGCAAGTATGATATTGTGGGAATTACAGAGACATGGCTACAAGAGGACCAGGGCTGGGAACTGAATATTCAGGGGTGTACATCCTATCGAAAAGACAGACAGGTGGGCAGAGGGGGTGGGGTCGCTCTTTTGGTAAGGAATGATATTCAGTCCCTTGCAAGTGGTGACATAGAATCAGGAGATGTAGAATCAGTATGGACAGAACTGAGGAATTGTACGAGTAAAAAGACCCTAATGGGAGTTATTTACAGGCCCCCAAACAGTAGCCAGGACATAGGGTGCAAGTTGAATCAATAGTTAAAATTGGCATGTTGCAAAGGTGGTTATGGGAGATTTCAACATGCAGGTAGACTGGGAAAATCAGCTTGGTAATGGACACCAAGAAAGGGAGTTTGTGGAGTGCCTCCGAGATGGATTCTTAGAGCAGCTTGTACTGGAACCTACCAGGGAGAAGGCAATTCTGGATTTAGTGTTGTGTAATGAACCGGATTTGATAAGGAAACTCAAGGAAAAGAGCCATTAGGAGGTAGTGATCATAATATGATAAGTATTGATCTACAATTTGAGAGAGAGAAGGGAAAATGGGAAGTGTCAGCACTACAGTTGAACAAAGGGGACTATGGGGGCATGAGGGAGGAGCTGGCCAGAGTTGACTGGAAAGAGTCCCTAACAGGGAAGACGGTGGGAATAATACAGAAGCTGCAGGACCAGTTCATTCCAAAGAGGAAGAAAGATTCTAAGGAGAGTAAGAGGCGACCGTGGCTGACAAGGGAATTCAAGGACAGTATAAAAATAAAAGAGAAGAAGTATAACATAGCAAAGATGAGCGGGAAGCAAGAGTTGAACAGGTACTTTGGATCTGTCTTCACAAAGGAAGACACAAACAATCTCCCAGATGTTCTGGTGGCCAGAGATCCTAGGGTGACGGAGGAACTGAAGGAAATTCACATTAGGTGGGAAATGGTGTTGGGTAGACTGATGGAACTGAAGGTTGATAAATCCCTGGGGCCTGATGGTCTGCATCCCAGGGTACTTAAGTAAGTGGCTCTAGAAATTGTGGACGCATTGGTGATCATTTACCAATGTTCTATAGATTCAGAATCAGTTCCTGTGGATTGGTGGGTAGCTAATGTTATCCCACTTTTTAACAAAGGAGGGAGAGAGAAAACAGGAAATTATAGACCAGTTAGCCTGACATCGGTGGTGGGGAAGATCTGGAGTCAATTGTAAAAGAAAAAATTGCGGAACATTTGGATAGCAGTAACAGGATCGTTCCAAGTCAGCACGGATTTACGAAGGGGAAATCATGCTTGACTAATAGAAACATATAGACATAGAAACATGGAAAATAGGTGCAGGAGGAGGCCATTCGGCCCTTCGAGCCAGCACCGCCATTCATTATGATCGTGGCTGATCGTCCCCAATCAATAACCCATGCCTGCCTTCTCCCCATATCCCTTGATTCCACTAGCCCCTAGAGCTGTATCCAACCCTCTCTGTGAGGAAGGCCACAGAGGCAGAAAGGAAAGGACTAGAGGCACTGCAGGCAGACGTAAAGCAGCGCCTGGCAATCCTACAAAGAGCAGAATGCCTGAGAAAGCAACACAACAACGGGCAAGGACAGGCTTTTACAGAGATCCATATAAGTTTGTCAAAAGCCTCTTTGTCAAGGAGAAGAGCGGGATCCTGAAAGTACCTGTAAGGGAACTGGAGGAGCACCTGAGGAAGACGTACTCTGACAACCTGAGGCATGAGCCAATCACCATTCCAGACGACATGCCACCTATTCACCCACCTGAGCACCAGATGGACACAAGGCCTCCTACATGGAAGGAGGTGGAGAACACAGTTAAACGAGCAAGGTCAGCATCAGCCCCAGGGCCCAATGGCTTTCCATACAGGCTCTATAAGAACACTGCTGGTGTCCTGAAATACCTCTGGAAGTTAATGAAAGTGGTGTGGGGGAAAGGAATCATACCTAAGGCATGGTGAAGGGCAGGAGGGATCCTAATTCCCAAAGAAAAGAACTCCTCAACCATTAGCCAATTCCGCCAGATCAGCCTTCTGAACGTAGAAGGAAAGATCTTCTTTGGTATTGTGGCCCAAAGACTCTCTGCGTTTTTGCAGAGCAACAACTTCATTGACATGTCAGTGCAGAACGTAGGGGTACGTGGTTTCTCAGGATGTCTGGAACATGCAAACGTCATCTGGCACCAGATACAAACTGCCAAGAAAGAAAAGAGAGATCTGCACGTGGTTTTCTTAGATCTTGCCAATGCCTTTGGTTTGGTGTCCCATGAGACTCTTTGGGCAGCTTTTAACTTCTTCCAGGTCCCAGAGGTCACCACAAAGCTGGTAAAAGCTTACTTCCAGGACCTCCAGTTCTGCATCACAACACAGGACTACACCACCGCCTGGCAGCACCTTGAGATAGGCATAATGGCGGGCTGTACCATCTCTCCTCTGGTTTTTACCATGGCAATGGAGCTAATCATTCGAGCATCACGATGGGTAGTCGGAGGGGAACGCTTGAATGGTGGGCTGCGTCTTCCTCCAATCAGGGCGTACATGGATGACATGACCACTATAACAACAACAAAAGCATGCACCAAACGCCTGCTGGATAAACTCCAGGAAAACATCAAATGGGCACGAATGGAGATTAAACCCAGCAAATCCTGCAGTATTTCCATCGTCAAAGGCCGGCTCACTGACGAAAGGTTCCGCATCAAGAACGAGACAATACCAACTGTCCTGGAGAAGCCTGTCAAAAGCCTCGGGCGATGGTACACCGCACACCTCAAGGACGCAGAGCAGGTGGAACAACTCAGGCAGGATACAATCAGTGGCCTCAAGCAAATCAACAACACTGCTCTCCCAGGGAAGCTGAAGCTTTGGTGCCTTCAATTCGGTCTGCTGCCCCGACTCATGTGGCCAATTACCATCTACGAGGTCACTTTATCCCATGTCAACCAGCTGGAGAGACTTGTGAACTCACAAGTGAGGAAGTGGCTTGGGCTACCGAGATGCCTCAGCAGCATAGGACTATGGGAATGGAGCCCTCTCACTGCCAGTCTCAAGCCTGGTGGAGGAATTCAAATGCGCCAAAGCAAGGCTGGACATGACACTAACAGAATCCCGGGACCCAATAGTTAGAGGTGTCGCTCCAACCCTAGCAACAGGAAAGAAATGGACTCCAGCAGCAGTGGTACAGGACGTAAAATCTGCCCTCCGACACCGGGACATAGTGGGCCATGTCCAACAAGGCCGAGGGGGCTTTGGCCTGGGAGTAATGAAACCTACCTGGCAAAAGGCTACTCCAGCTGAACGTCGGCACCTGGTGGTGGTGGAGGAGGTGCGCCGCCAAGAAGAAGCAGCCAGGTGTGCCAAAGCTATATCTCAAACCAAGCAAGGCCGCTGGATGAGGTGGGATAGCATTGAGAGGAGGAAGATCACATGGAGTGAGCTGTGGAACATGGAGTCAAGTATGCTGAGCTTTATTATCAGAGCCACATATGACGTCCTTCCCTCTCCCACAAACCTAAATCTTTGGCTGGGAGAGGATCCAGCCTGCCCCCTGTGTGCAGTTCCAGCAAACCTCAAGCACATCCTGGTCGGTTGTAAGACCAGCCTAACACAAGGCAGATACACCTGGCGACACAACCAGGTGCTGAGGTGTTTGGCAGCTGCACTCGAGTGCAAGAGAGTTACCACCAATGCCATGCCTATCAATGCCCAGCTAACATTCCCACAAATCCAATCGTTCATCCGGGAAGGAGAGAAACGGAAGACTACCACTTCGCCTCTCAACTCATGCCCACTGAGCGCAGCCAGAGACTGGGAAATGCAGGTTGACCTAGGCCAGAGGCTTTCCTTCCCAGTTGAAATCGCAGCTACCAACCTGCGACCAGACCTCGTCCTCTGGTCCAACTCCTGTCGGTGTGTTTTCATCATTGAGCTGACGGTGCCCTGGGAGGAGGCTGTGGATGAGGCATTTGAAAGGAAAAGGCTGAGATGTTCCAACCTTGCAGTAGAGGCAGAGGAGCGAGGTTGGAGTGTAAGAGTGCGTCCAGTGGACGTGGGGTGCAGGGGCTTTGTAGCCAGTTCCACTGCAAGGCTCCTGAGGGAAGTTGGAGTCAGAGGGCAGGCCCAAAGGAGGGCAATCAAAGAACTTGCAAATGCCGCCGAACGGAGCAGTCACTGGCTGTGGCTGAAAAGAAAAGATACTGTCTGGGCTGCCACGTGACCATCTAGAGGCTAACCATAAGACATACACCCAGGTCTGATCACCCTGCGGTGGGCCTGCCTCGACTGAGGGTGTCTTGTGATAAAAGGCCGAAACACCCAGTGACGTTGAGGTACACAACTGAAGATGTGTCTGAATGATAGCAACATTACCTAGTGGTCATCCCCAAGAACAACACCAGTCAATTGTAGTGCAAACCTTAGGGATTGTAACATCTAGTCCTACTAATCAATCAAACCATCCAGTGATTTGGCTTCCACTGCCCTCTGTGGCAGAGAATTCCACAAATTCACAACTCTCTGGGTGAAAAAGTTTTTTCTCGCCTCAGTTTTAAATGGCCTCTCCTTTATTCTAAGAGTGTGGCACCTGGTTCTGGGCTCACCCAACATTGGGAACATTTTTCCTGCATCTGGCTTGTCCAGTCCTTTTATAATTTTATGTTTCTATAAGATTCCCTCTCATCCTTCTAAACTCCAGTGAATACAAGCCTAGTCTTTCAAATCTTTCCTCATATGTCAGTCCCGCCATCCCAGGGATCAATCTCATGAACCTATGCTGCACTGCCTCAATTACAAGGATGTCCTTCCTCAAATTAGGAGACCAAAACTGTACACAATTCTCCAGATGTGGTCTTACCAGTGCCCTATACAACTGCAGAAGAACGTCTATACTGAAATCCTCTTGTTACGAAGGCCAACATTCCATTAGCTTTCTTCACTGCCTGCTGTACCTGCACGCCAACCTTCAGTGACTGGTGTACAAGGCCACCCAGGTCTCGCTGCACCTCCCCCTTACCTAACCTAACTCCATTGAGATAATAATCTGCCTCCTTGTTTTTGCCGCCAAAGTGGATAACCTCACATTTATCTATATTATACTGCATCTGCCACGCATCTGCCCACTCACTCAACCTGTCCAGGTCACCCTGCAGCCTCCTAACATTCTCTTCACAGTTTACACTGCCACCCAGCTTTGTGCCATCTGCAAACTTGCTAGTGTTGCTTCTAATTCCCTCTTCCAAATCATTAATATATATGGTAAACAGTTGCGGCCTCAACACCGAGCCTTGCGGGACTCCACTCGCCACTGCCTGCCATTCTGAAAAGGACCCGTTTACTCCTACTCTTTGCTTCCTGGCTGCCAACCAATTTTCTATCCATGTCAACACCCTACCCCCAATACCATGTGCTCTAATTTTAGGCACCAATCTCCCGTGCAGGACCTTATCAAAAGCTTTCTGAAAGTCTAGATACACTACATCCACTGGCTCCCCTTCATCCATTTTACTTGTCACATCCTCAAAAAATTCCAGAAGATTAGTCAAGCATGATTTCCCATTCATAAATCCATGCTGACTTGGACTTATCCTTTTACTGCTATCCAAATGCACCGTTATTACCTCTTTAATAATTGATTCCAGCATCTTTCCCACCACCGAAGTCAGGCTAACTGGTCTGTAATTCCCCGTTTTTTCTCTCGCTCCTTTCTTGAAAAGTGGGATAATATTAGCTATCCTCCAATTCACAGGAACTGATCCTGAATCTATTGAACATTGGAAAATGATCACCAATGCGTCCACTATTTCTAGAGCCACCTCCCTGAGGATCCTGGGATGCAGACCATCAGGCCCAGGGGATTTATTTTATTTTTCATATTTCAGATACAGCTCGGAAACAGGCCTTTTCGGCCCACCAAGTCCGCACCGCCCAGCGATCCCCGCACATTAACACTATCCTACACACACTAGGGACAATTTTTTACATTTACCCAGTCAATTAACCTACATACCGGTACGTCTTTGGAGTGTGGGAGGAAACCGAAGATCTCGGAGAAAACCCACGTAGGTCACGGGGAGAACGTACAAACTCCTTACAGTACAGCACCCGTAGTCAGGATCGAACCTGAGTCTCCGGTGCTGCATTCGCTGTAAGGCAGCAACTCTACCGCTGCGCCACCGTGCCGCCCAATTTATCATCCTTCAGTCCCATTAGTCTACCCAAGTTTTATTTCTCGCCTAATGAAAATTTATTTCAGTCCTCTACTCCCCTAGATCCTTTGTCCTCCAGTACATCTGGGAGATTGTGTCTTCCTTAGTGAAGACAGATCCGAAGTACCTGTTCAACTCCTCTGCCATTTCCTTGTTACCCATAATAATTTCACCTGTGTCTGCCTTCAAGGGACCCACATTTGACTTTGCTATTCTTTTTCTCAACATATCTAAAGAAGCTTTTACTGTCCTTCTTTATATTCTTGGCCAGCTTCCCATCGTACTTCATCTGTTCAGCCCGTATTGCCCGTTTTGTTACCTTCTGTTGTCCTATGAAAGTTTCCCAATCCTCTAGCTTCCGGCTACTCTTTGCTGTGTTATACATCTTTTCTTTTAGCTTTATTCCATACCTAACTTCCCTTGTCAGCCACGGTTGCCTCCTACTCCCCTTAGAATCTTTCTTCCTTTTTGGAATGAAATGATCCTGCGTCTTCCGGATTATACCCAGAAGTTCCTGCCATTGTTCCACCGTCAATCCTGCTAGGATCCCTTTCCAGTCTACCTTGGCCAGCTCCTCTCTCATGCCTTCATAGTCCCCTTTGTTCAACTGCAACACTGACACTTCCGATTTAACCTTCTCCTTCTCAAATTGCAGATTAAAACTAATCATATTATGATCACTACCTCCAAGTGGTTCCTTTACCTCGAGTTCTCTTATCAAATCTGGTTCATTGGACAACACTAAATCCAGAACTGCCTTTTCTCTGGTAGGCTCCATTACAAGCTGCTCTAAGAATCCATCTCGGAGGCACTCTACAAACTCTCTTTCTTGGGGTCCAGAACCAATCTGATTTTCCCAGTCTACCTGCATATTGAAATCCCCCATCACCACAATGGCATGCCCTTTCTTACATGCCAGTTTTAACTCCTGCTGCATCTTACACCCTACACCCGGGCTACTATTTGGGGGTCTTTAGATAACACCAATTAGTGTCTTCTTGCCTTCACAATTCCTCATCTCAATCCACAGTGACTCTACCTCGTCAGTCCCTATGTCTTCCCTCGCAAGGGACTGAATTTCATCCCTCACCAGCAGAGCTACCCCACCACCTCTGCCCACCTGCCTGTCCTTTCTATAGGATGTATAACCCTGAATATTGTTCCCAGGCCCGATCTTCCTGCAGCCACATCTCTGTAATCCCCACAATGTCATATCTACCAACCTCTAACTGAGCCTCAAGCTCATTTACTTTACTTCTTATACTTCGTGCATTCATATACAATACTTTTAATTCCTTACTCATCTCACCCTTCACATCGATCCCTATTACACTTGGCCATACTCTCCCATCCCCTTGTGAGCTTTCATTCCCGTTAATTCTGGGGTCATTAACAATCCCTTTACTCTCTTTCCTTTTAACTCCATCCTTGACTATCCCATTTGACACCCCCCCCAGGGCCGTCTTAACGCATGGGCCTGATGGGCACTTGCCCGGGGCCCCATGAGCATAGGGGCCCCATGCTGATCTGTGTATGTTAAGTGACTTGCAATAAATAAATACTACTTTAAAAATGTAGGTTCAATAAGTGCTTTTTTCGCAACATTTTCCATCCCTAAGTGCTTCTCACAGCGATCTGTAAGTGCTTTTCGCAACAATGTGAGGCCGAATCTGGAGTATGGTGTGCAGTTCTGGTCGCCAAATTATAGGAAGGATGTCGACAAAATGGAGAGGGTACAGAGGAGATTTACTAGAATGTTGCCTGGGTTTCAGCACTTAGGCTACAGAGAGAGGTTGAATAGGTTGGGTCTTTATTCTTTGGAGCGTAGAAGGTTGAGGGGGGACTTGATAGAGGTTTTTAAAATTTTGAGAGGGACGGACAGAGTTGACGTGGGTAGGCTTTTCCCTTTGAGAGTGGGGAAGATTCCAACAAGGGGACATAGCTTCAGAATTGAGGGACAAAGGTTTAGGGGTAACATGAGGGGGAACTTCTTTACTCAGAGGGTTGTGGCTGTATGGAATGGGCTTCCGGTGGAAGTGGTGGAGGCTGGCTCGATTTTATTATTTAAGAGTAAATTGGATAGGTATATGGATAGGAGGGGATTGGAGGGTTATGGTCTGAGTGCAGGTAGATGAGACTAGGTCAGGGAGAATGGTCGGCGTGGACTGGTAGGGCCGGACAGGCCTGTTTCCATGCTGTAGTTGTTATATGTTATATGTTAATGTAGCACCCTAAGTCCATCGCTAAGTGCTTTTCGGTAAGTGCTTTTCGCCGGCACGACAGGGGGGGCTGGTAGGGAAAGGGGGGTGGGGGAGAGTAACGGTAGGGGCCCCAGTACACTGCTTTGCCCGGGGGCCCATAATGCTGTAAAAACGGCCCTGACCCCCCCCCCCCCCCTTATTTCGTTTAAAACCACCTGTGTAGCAGTGGCAAACCTGCCTGCCAGAATGCTGGTCCCCCACCTGTTAAGGTGCAATCCGTCCCTTTTGTACAATTCCCCCTTACCCCAAAACTGATCCCAGTGATCTAAGAATCTAAATCCCTGCCCCCTGCACCATTTCCTCAGCCACACATTCAGGTCGTGTATCTCCCTGTTCCTGCTCTCGCCAGCACGAGGAACTGGAAGCAAACTGGAGATAACCACCCTGGAGGTCCTGCTTTTCAGCATTTTTCTGAGCTCTCTAAAGTCACGCTGCAGAATATTCATCCCCTTCTTTCCGACATCGACATAGAGGTTGCTAACATGCACTACCACTTCTGGCTGTTCACCTTCGCCCTTGAGGATTTTCTGCACTCTGTCCGTGACATCTTGGATCCTGGCACCAGGGAGGCAGCACACCATCCTCAAATCCCGTCTGTAATCTTCTGGAATTTTTTGAGGATGTAACTAGGAAAATGGACAAGGGAGAGCCAGTGAATGTAGTGTGCCTGGACTTTCAGAAAGCCTTCGATAAGGTTCCACGGAAGAGATTAGTGGGCAAAATTAGAGCACATCGTTTTGGGGGTAGGGTACTGACATAGATAGAAAATTGTCAGGCAGCATCTCGGCAGCATCTCCCGAGATGCTGCCTGACCTGCTGAGTTACTCCAGCATTTTGTGAATAAATCGATTTGTACCAGCATCTGCAGTTATTTTCTTATAGATAGAAAATTGGTTGGCAGACAGGAAACAAAGAGTAGGGATTAACGGGTCCCTTTCGGAATGGCAGGCAGTGACTAGTTCAGTACCGCAAGGCTCGGTGCTGGGACCACAGCTATTTACAACGTACATTAATGACTTAGATGAAGGGATTAAAAGTAACATTAACAAATTAGCAGATGACACAAAGTTGGGTGGCAGTGTGAGGAGGGTGCTATGAGGATGCAGGGTGACTTGACAGGTTGTGTGAGTGGGCAGGTGCATGGCAGATACAGTTTAATGTGGATAAATGTGAGGTTATCCACTTTGGTGGTAAGAACAGGAAGGCAGATTATTATCTGAATGGTGTCAAGTTAGGAAAAGGGGAAGTACAACGTGATCTGGGTGTCCTAGTGCATCAGTCACTGAAAGTAAGCATGCAGGTACAGCAGGCAGTGAAGAAAGCTAATGGAATGTTGGACTTCATAACATGAGGAGCTGAGTATAGGAGTAAAGAGGTCCTTCTGCAGTTGTACAGGGTCCTAGTGAGACCACACCTGGAGTATTGTGTGCAGGTTTGATCTCTAAATTTGAGAAAGGACATTCTTACTATTAAGGGAGTGCAGCGTAGGTTCACGAGGTTAATTCCTGGAACGACTGTCGTATGTTGAAAGACTGGAGCGACTGGGCTTGTATACCCTGGAATTTAGAAGGATGAGAAGGGATCTTATTGAAACATATAAGATTATTAAGGGATTGGACACGCTAGAGGCAGGAAACATGTTCCCGATGTTGAGGGAGTCCCGAACCAGGGGCCACAGTTTAAGAATAAGGGGTAGGCTATTTACAACGGAGATGAGGAAAAACTTTTTCACTCATTGAGTTATGAAGCTGTGGAACTCTCTGCCTCAGAAGGCAGTGGAGGCCAATTCCCTGGATGCTTTCAAGAGAGAGTTAGATAGAGCTTTTAATGATAGCGGAGTCAAGGGATATGGGGAGAAGGCAGGAACGGGGTACTGATTGTGGACGATCAGCCATGATCACGGTGAATGGTGGTGTTGGCTCGAAGGGCCGAATGGCCTACTCCTGCACCTATTGTCTATTGTCTATTGTCAGATGGAATTTAATCCAGACAACGGTGAGCTAATGCACTTTGGGAAAATAAATTCTGGTCGGACATATTAAGTAACTGCAGTGAGCTTAGGAGTGTTAATGTAGAGAGGGACCTTGGGGTGCATGAACATAACTTCATGAAAATAGCAACATGGGTGGATAGGATAGTAAGGAAGACAGAATGTAAGAATTGGAACATAAAGTTGCAGCTGTACAATGAATGGAATATTATGTACATTTCTGGTCACCATACCATAGGAAGGATATTGTGGCATTAGAAAGAATGCAGAAGAAATTCATCAGGATATTGCTTGAAATGGATGGCTTTAGTTACAAAGAGGGGTTGGATGGGCAGGGATTGTTCTCAATGGAGCACAGGAAGTTGAGGGGCAACTTAATGGAAGTTTATAAAATTAGGAGGGGCATAGATAGGGTAGATGGTTACAGTCTTTTTCCATGGGGAGAGGAGCCTAAAACTGATTTAGGGTGAGAAATCTCAGAGAAGAGATTTGAGGAACAAGTTTTCCATACAGAGGATGGCGGGTACATGGAACGAGCTGCCAGAGGAGTTGGTAGAGGCAGCTACAATCACAGCATTTAAAAAGCATTTGGACAGATATATGGACAAGAAAGGGGATTGCGGGATATGGACCTAATGCAGAAAAATGCATTGATAGACACCCTCATCAGCTTGGATGGGCCGAAGGACCTGTTTCTGTGCTGTATGATTCGATGGCTCTACGATTCTATGAGATAGTTGAGCCTTTCTAAAAGCCACATTGTATAAACAAGTATTTGTCATGACAGGGCAAGAAACCAAGTCTGTTGGCAAACTAGAGCACAGCCTCCCTGTTTGACAGGAGCCAAGCAAGAGGTTGTAAAAAATATTTTTCCATTTGCTTATTCACTACATCCTCCCCACAGAACAGCAGCTCAGATTGAAGTTAATAGTAACATATTGAGGATAAATGTGGCAATTACTAGCATTGGCATCGGAATAGTTCAGATACAATTGGATCAGAGACTTGATTGGCAGCTTAATTAAGCTTCAGTTTGACTCAGTTAGTAACACTTGTCTGAATCTTCAGACCATGGGGATACAATGTCATGCTGGGCCATATACACCGATGAGCCAAAGCATTATGACCACTGACATGTGAAGTGAATAACAATGATTATCTTGTTACAATGGCACCTGTCAAGGGGTGGGATATATTAGGCAGCAAGTGAACAGTCAGTTCTTGAAGTTGATGTGTTGAATGTAGGAGAAATGGGCAGGAGTAAAGACCTGAGCGACTTTGACAAGGGCCAAATTGTTATGGCCAGATGACTGGGTCAGAGCATCTCTGAAACAGCAAGGCTTGTGGGGTGCTCCCGGTCAGCAGTGGTGAGTACCTACCGACAGTGTTCCGAAGAGGGACAAACCACAAACCGGCGACAGGGTGTTGGGCGCCCAAGGCTCATCGATGCGTGAGGGCAATGAAGGCTATCCCTTCTGGTCTGAACCAATAGAAGGTCTACTGTGGCACAAGTCACAGAAAATGTTTATGGTGGTCACGGGAGGAATGTGTCACAATACATAGTGCATCGCACCCTGCAGCGTATGGGGCTGCGTAGCCGCAGACCAGTCAAAGTGCCCATGATGACTCCCGTCCATCGTCGAAAGCGCCTACATTAGGCACGCGAGCGTCGGAACTGGACCTTGGAGCAGTGGAAAAAGGTCGCCTGGTCCGATGAGTCCCGTTTTCTTTTAGATCACGTGGATGACCGTGTACATGTGCACCATTTACCTGGGGAAGTGATGGCACCAGGATGCACTGTGGGAAGACGACAAGCCGGTGGAGGGAGTGTGATGCTCTGGGCAATGTTTGGACAGTGATTTCTGCAACTTTGAAATGCTGTACATATTTCGGTCAAGACATTTTTTAACTCCATCATCACACACAGGGTCAACTCATTGGAGGAATTTCCCAACTTCAGCCAGAACAGTGGGACATCCTCGGTGCAGCCTCGGTGGTGGCGATGGTGAAGCCTCGCAGATCGACCAGTGGTTGGCAGTCGAGAGCAATGGGGGACCGCCGTGAGGGAGGGGGGAGGAACAATGGACAATGGAGACCACCATGAGGGAGGAGGGAGGAACAATGGACAATGAGGACCACCGTGAGGGAGGAGGGAGGAACAATGGACAATGGAGACCACCGTGAGGGAGGGGGGAAGAACAATGGACAATGGGGACCACCGTGAGGGAGGGGGAGGAACAATGGACAATGGGGACCACCGTGAGGGAGGGGGGAAGAACAATGGACAATGGGGACCACCGTGAGGGAGGGGGAGGAACAATGGACAATGGGGACCACCGTGAGGGAGGGGGGAAGAACAATGGACAATGGGGACCACTGTGAGGGAGGGGGAGGAACAATGGACAATGGGGACCACCGTGAGGGAGGGGGAGGAACAGTGGACAATGGGGACCACCATGAGGGAGGGGGAGGAACAGTGGACAATGGGGACCACCATGAGGGAGGGGGGAGGAACAATGGACAATGGGGACCACCGTGAGGGAGGGGGGAGGAACAATGGACAATGGGGACCACCGTGAGGGAGGGGGGAGGAACAATGGACAATGGGGACCCGGCATGGGGGGGACCCGTTGTGGGGAAGGGCAGGGAAGAACAAAGGAGGAGCCAGCGTGCTTTGTAACTTTGTCTGCGCCATAGGTGGCCGCTATTTGTATACTTTGGGTGTACAAGCAAAGAATTTCACTGTGCCCTGTCACATGTGACAATAAAGTAATCGATTCCATTCCATCACATTAACTTTCCACTCCTTCAATCCCCATGTATTTTCTGAAGCCACTCGGTGCCATGTCTTCACTGACATTGTCCAGTATCCCATGCCGGGTGAAGGAAGCTGAAATGCTGCCTTGGACTGAGGAAACAACAGTGTTGACATGGGGCTGGGATGGATTAATTCAGGGGAGAAGGGGGCACTTGTGCATCAGTCCGCAATTAAACTAAGTAATGGGCGCAGGTGTGGATTGTTCAGCCCTCAAACCTGCTTTACAATTCAACAGAGCTATGGCTGATCTTTTCCCTCTACACTATTTTCTCCCCATTCCTCTTAAATCTAAACATCTAACAATCTCAGTTTTGAATGAGACATTGACTGAGTCTCTGAGATTTCCAGAGCAGGGAATTCCAAAGATCTGTCAATCTAGGTTCAGAACTGTCTCATTATTTCAGTCCTAGTTGGTTTACTCCTCACTTTGAGACTGCAAGCCCTGGCCCAAGGGGAAACTTTCTCTCGTTATCTATCCCTTCATTCCTCTCAGAATTCTATTCATTTCAATGAGGTCAGCTCTCATAGTCATACTGCATGGAAACAGACGCTTCGGCCCAACATCCATGCTGACCAAAATGCTCCATCTAAACTAGTCCCATTTGCCCATGTTTGGCCCACATCCCTCAAAAACCTTCCTACCCATGAACCATTCTCATTCTTCTAAATTCTAAAGAACAGTGCCTGTGCCCACTCATTATCTCTCCAGTAACAGACCTGCTATCTCAGGAAGCACTCAGCCTAATATTTACTATACTCCTTCTATAGCAAGTACTCTACATTATTTTCTCGCTGTGAAGACTAAACATTTACATAACACTGTGTACAACCTTAACAAGGCTCTTTATAATTGTAGTTAGACAGCTTTACGCCAAGCCCTAATCCCCTTTTCAATATCTTGAATAACATAACATGGGATGAAGGAAAGACATCTTCTCAGCTCTGCATGGCTCTTCCACTCCTCTGGTGGGTCTGCTGTGGAAAAGTAAAGGAGTCAAGACTGGACACATATCACTCTCGTGGGATTAGGGAACAAAGATGATGGAGCGTCATGGCCATTTGGTCTTTGACAGAAATCGGCGGGACAACAATGTAGGCATTCATTGCTCACTTGGTGCTGGCTAGGTGGTGCCTGCAACCAAGTTAATACCCATCAGCTTCATCTCAAAGGGAAAAAAGGATTAAAATGTCAGGTGACCTGTCTTACTTCGCTGGGCATCGTCCGCCAATTTATTCTGCAAAAGATAGACTTTGATTGGAGGTTGAGGGTTCTGTGATCTTTCTCACGTTAAGAGTTGGATGAGATATGAGGATATGAGCAGGTAAACAAGGAAGCAGGGTTTATTACCTACGTTGCACCATTTCTCACTATTAGTGACTGTAGACTTTAGACTAGAGAGATACAGCGTGGGAACTGGCCCTTTGGGCCACTGAGTCCGCACTGACCAGTAATCACTCCGTACACTAACATTATCCTACACACTAGGGACATTTACAATTTTTACAGAAGCCAATTAATCTACAAACCTGTACATCTTTGGAGTGTGGGAGGAAACTGGAGCCACTTTAGAAAATGCATGTGGTCACAGGGACAAACTCTGTACAGACAGGACCTGTAGCAGGATCAAACCCAGGTCTCTGGCACTGTAAGGCAGCTACTCTACCGCTGCGCCACTGTGCTGTCCAAATGTGCAGTTGCTTAACCATGGTTCAAGATGTAGAAATAGAAACCGTCTTAAATGTGATGTGTGAAGAGATGACTGTGCAAGCATTGCTTTATGGGGATGAATATTATATTGGTGCCCAGGGAGAGCAAACTCACTCTGACCCACCAGTTTTCTGGTTCCATCTGATGTGAGTGAGATTACAATGTTTTACAGAAGTAGTTCAGGCATTGCTAACTTGTGCAGTGTCGGTATTTAAGAGTGGAGACAAATAGAGCAGCAAAGTTTCTCTCATTTAAATCTCCCCAGACCTGTGCTCAAAGGTGAAATGTGAGGCTGCCGATAGCTATTTTACTCCAACAATTGCATCAATAAAACATGACTGGAGCAAACACTTTCTTTCACTGATGATTGCTGAACATATTCCTTCTAATGGAACATCTAGGATTGACTAGTTTCAAGAATATTTCGGGTTCAAACCCAAATCCAGGATTGGTGCATAAAGCCACCCTCATCTCCAGCAGGGTGCCAAGGATGAGCTGCTGTGCCAAAGTGTCCCCTTTCAGATCATGTGATTAACCAACAGATTATGCAGATATATAAGTCCTGGCACATTATTCTCCAACCCAGTATTCATGCTTCAACCAACTCCACCCTGAGAAGGCCCTTTGTTTTATTTACATTTTGCTCAAGACTCCAGCAACTGCAGTTTCCTACGTCTCCAGTTTAACTAAGGTGCATCTTCACCACTTTGACATCGGGCTGGATGCAAGGAACAACATTCCCGAAGCAACATTTGATAATTTTGGTTTCTGATCATATGCTCACCCGACAAGTCTCCAACTGATGCTTTGCTCTTGCCATTAATATTTTTAGATGGTGGATTAGGAAGTGGTCAGTTCCTGCTGGTTGTATAATGAAGTCTCAGCTAGGTTTGTCAAATCTAATGTAAAAACAGCAGTACAGAGTGTCATAGAATCATTGCAGCATGGAAGGAAGCTGCTTGTAGAACAAAACAGTCCATTTGTTACATGTTGAGCATAGAAAGAGGCCATTTAACCCTTCATTTCCATCCTTGCTCCCAGCTGAAAAATCCCATCATCCCATTCCCTTTTTTTCCTCTTGGTGGCTCATGATTTTGCCTTTGGTTCTTATATCTGATATAAGAACCAAAGGCAAAATCATATCACATGCATATCACTTGCTTATCCTAAAGGGTACAATTGCAAATTAACCTAAAGATGTGCAAGTTCTAATGGCTCCTAATGTATAGATGAGTGTTATAATCTGGTGAGAGTTGATAGAAATGTGTGGATTCATTGTCTTTTGCCCAGGGTGGAAATGCCAAATAATAGAGGGCAAACGTTTAAATGAGGAGAAAAGTATAAAGGATATTTACGTTGCAATTTGTTTTACACAGAGAATAGTAGGTGGCTGTAAAGTGCTGCCATAGAAGAGATGAGAGCAGATATGGTAGCAACGTTCAAAAGACATTTAGGCAGATGCATGAACAGACAGAGATTGTGGGATATGGACCATGTGCTAATGGGATGAGTTTGGTCTGACATGAGGTTCAGCACAGGTATGGTGGGCCAAGGGGCCTGTTTTGTGTTACATAGCACAGCAGCTTATATTTGTGTAACATCGTGTATAGGTCATGTCCCTAAGGTGCAGTAGAGAGACTTGATCAAACACGCTGGCCAGAGTTTCTTCAAAATGATGCCTCTTCTGTGCAGGACTGTCAATTTTCATCTCCTCAGCTGCAAGGAAGTTCCAGCTCCTGGGCAGGGCTGCAGAAGGACAGGAATCTCAAACTTCCCTCCAGCTGTTTGCCTTTGTCATTGCAACCACTGATGCTGCACAAACTTCCTGCTGTTTCCCAGCAAAGGGGAAACTCTGTGAAACAGGGAAATTGCCTGCTCAACTTCCATTAGGTCAGGCATGCATTTTAAGGCATGTCTTAAAAAAGGAGAGTAAAGTGTGGTGACTGAGGTTTCCGGGAGAGAAATTACAACGTGATGTATGCTGAATGGCATTGTTTATTAGGGTGAGCCAAAGGCTGGGAGGAGTTCAAAGGAGAACCAGTGACTGCAAAAATATGTAACTACAAGAGTGAAGACTTTGAAATGAGCTTTTTTGGAGAACGAGTGCTCTCGTAGGTCAGCAATGATATGAGTGAAGGGGGTGTGTAGGAAAATAACTGCAGTCTGACGAAGGGTCTCGACCCGAAACATCACCCATTCCCTCTCTCCTAGATGCTGCCTGACCTGCTGAGTTACTCCAGCATTTTGTGATACCTTTGAGTGAAGGGGGAGTGTAGGTTCTTGGGGTAATTCATGGCTGGGATGAACTGAAGCCTACATGTTTAGAGGTTGACAGGTGGCCTGCACTGGAACAGAATGGTTGAGCTCAGAGCTGGGGAGTGAATGGTGGAATATTGGCAGCTAATAAAATAATGCAAGAGTGGAAAATGCCAGTGTAATGGAGTTGGACACTGTGGTAAGATTTCAAAGCTTGTCTTGAGTTACAATAGGATGCCAGGGTTATGTACAGTTGAATGCAGTCTGAGATTCTGGTCAACTGACATCGAACGGGTCTTCATGTTGCACATGGTAGAAATGAATTTGTGGAATATGCAGTCAATCGTAATGTTAGTGCATTATATATTTTAAATGAAGCAGCTTTTAATTTTTATTAAGGGCACTATGGACCTGCTGGGAAAGTTGAGTGAACACAGAGTATACATTGAGGCTAACTTACTGATGTTAGCTGTTTCTCTGGTCCCTAATCACCAGTTTTGCTCTTGCAACACTACTTTCAGGACTACGAAATCAACTCAATTGTGAAAAATGAAAATATTACCGTATGCTGTCAGGAAAATTGAGAATGTCAGAGCAGCACCTGTGGGACGCTGGAGAACAGCTCCAAACAGTGTGAAAAATGAAGCTTTTATAAACATTGCAAATCCCAGGAGAAATGATGATGTGTTGCGTTATGAAAGGCAAATGTATTCCGAGGAAGCGTTGAAAGAAAAGAGAGCACTTCAGTGTTTGATTGCATAAGAAACCATGAAACTCACAAGTGAGTTTTCAAGTAGCTGAAAATCCTTCAGGTAATAAATTGTTCAAGGAGAAGATAGTACTGCAAGCACCAACAATGAACAATGAAAACATTGCTATCGTTTCTCTTTACACTGTCACGACCAAAGTCAAATTTTGGCCTAATTCTTTGCATTTATGCTGTCAGATGGTTCCAGCCAGTTGTAATGCTTTTAAAAGCATTTCCTCCTCCCGATTTATTTACAGCATCACTGGCTAGGACCACCCTCTGTCTCCATCCCCAGTACCCTTGAGATAGTGTTGATGGAGCTGCTGTAGTTCATATGGTGAAGCAGCTCCGAGCAACCTCTTGGCGAGGGAATCCCAAGACTTAGACGCAGTGACAATGAAGGGACAAAAATAACTGTGTGCATGACTAAGAGAGAAATGTTTGGCTGGTGGCCCATGGACCATGCAAACGTAACCATCTTCTTCTCAGAGTCTCAGGGCATTGGAGGACCTGAGGAAGTCTTGACAAGTTACAGAAGTGCAGTGATGAAGTGAATGTGTAAGATGAGGTGCCACTGAATGAGAACCACTTTATCCTGGCTGTCTCGCCTCTCCACTTTCAGTCATGATGCATGATTTGGACCTGAATCGTTCCTCTGCCTCCACAAATGCTGCTCAACTCACTGATTCCTCTAGCTGTTTTTGTTTTCAGATTCCAGCATCTGCAGTCTCTTGTATCTTTACTCTACACTTGCCTGGACAATTGCTGCACCAAATATATTCAAGCATTTTGAAGGATGTTCCCATACTTCACTGATTTCTTCCTCCTTGTTTGCCAATATTTTTTTGTCTCTCGTCCCTCTCCTGAATGTTTTAACCTCTTGCTGAGGTATTGTCATTATACAGCAATAATTCTTAATTGTTTTAGCTGATGATTTGCTTGCCAAAAACATTATTGAGCCATATTCTGCAGTCCAAGCGATTTAGTGATTATACAAATATTGATTTAATTCTTGAATGATGCTCTAATATATTGATAGTTTAATAATGTATTTGCATTCATTCTTCCTGGATTACAAGTTTACACAATAGAATTCTCCACATACTGCAGACATATGCAAGTGATCAAGTAATGGAGTCAGAGAGAGGTATGGCACTGTAAAAAGGACCTTAGCCCATTGTCCACTGTCCACCCATTTATGCTAATCCTGTAGAAATCCCTTTTTTTTTGTTCTTTCCACGTTCTTATCAATCCTCCACTAGATTCGAGCACACATCTGCACTCTTGAGGCAATTTGCAGTGCCAAACTAACGTACCAATGCACACGTCTTTGCGATATAGGAGGAAAACTGACCATTTGGAGGAGACATATGCTGTCACAGAGAGAACATGCAAATTTAGTCATTTAAAAAATATAGTTCCATATGCACTGGAGGAGGATTTAAATATCCTTTGTTCCTTTAGTTAGCTGGCTAGATTTGTTTGCTGCTGCAGCCTCACCTTATTAAAGTTAATCTAACATATTGTCTTAAAATTGGATTGAAAGTTGCTCACATTGATTTCTCCTGTCTTTCAGACACATTCACAGATTTCTAACTTTGTAAATATTTGTGTGAAAACACGAGGCCTGATTTCACTCCTGAACATCCTTGCTTTAATTTTAATACGTTTTTTGCTCTTGTTCCTCCCACCAGAGGAAATGATCAGATCGTTCCAGCATTTTAACCACCTCAATCAATTCACCCTCAATCATTTGTGTTCAAGGGCGTGTGGGCAAAATTTATACCTAGTCTCGCAACTCACATCCATCCTCGAGCCCTGCATAGCAATATCGCTGTGGCCTTCGTGGCTGCAGAAAGAACTATGTCATTACTTGATGTTATATATAAATCAGAGGCAGTAGCTAGATTGCCAGAGATGCTGGCTCCAAACCAAAGTGAAATCAGGTGTTCCTTGATATAACCTATTAGGACTGGCAGGCTCTTATACATGAGTCCTTCTGAACTGATTAGAGCACCAGCTGATTAGTCATTGGATTTGTAGCTGTCAGGGCTGATGTGGTGATGTGTGCTCCTGGCACTGCACATCACCATCTGGGAAATTATGGGGCTTAGAGGCTTGATTATCCCCTCCAATCAACCTGCCCTGTGTTGTCCATTTCCAGCACCAACTAGTCACCAAATCAACCTTGCCGTACACCTGGGAAAGATTTAATAGGAACCTGAGGGCAGGTTTTTCATTCAGAGGGTGGGTGGGTGTATGTAAGATGGTGCCTGGGGAGATAGCTGAGTAGGTACTAAAACAGCCTTTAAAAGACACTTGGATAGGTACAAAATGCTAGAGTAACTCAGTGGGATGGCAGCATATCTGGAGAGAAGGAATGGATGACGTTTCTGTAACCTAAGTCTGAAGAAGGGTTTTGACCCGAAACGTCACCCATTCCTTCTCTCCAGAGATGGTGCCTGTCCCACTGAGTTACTCCAGCATTTGGTGTCTGTCCAGTTTAAACAGCATCTGCAGTTCCTTCCTACACTTGGATAGGTTTATGGATAGGAAAGGTTTTTGAGGGATATGGGCCAAATGTTGGCAAATGGGACAGGCTTAGATGAGGCATCTTGGTTGGCATGGACGAGATAGACAGAAGGGACTGTTTCCGTGCTGCCTGATTATGTGAATTAGTACTTTTTATCCAATTCATTAAGCACTGCAGAAAGGAAATTAACATGCTCCAAATTTTATTGGCTGTACCATTAACATCTTAACAATATGATCCAACAAAAATCTGCTCGAGTTTTTTGAAGATGTGACAAAAAAAGGTTGATGAGAGCAGAGCTGTAGATGTTGTGTATATAAATTTCAGCAAAGTATTCATGAAGGTTCCACATGGTAGGCTGCCCTGGAAGGTTAGATCGCAAGGGATACAAGGAGAGATAACTGAATAGCTAGAGAATTGGCTTCATGGAAGGAAGCAGAGTAATTGTGGAAGGTTGCTTCTCGGAATGGAGGCCTGTGACTAGCGGTGTGCCTCAGGGGTCAGTGCTGGGCCCATTACTGTTTGTCATCTATATCAATGATTTAGATGAGAATGTAAAGGGCAAGATCAGCAAGTTTGCAGATGATACAAAAGTGGGTGGTATTTCAGCAAGTGAAGATGATTGTCAAAAATTGCAGCAGGATCTTGATTGTTTGGCCAGGTGGGCTGAGGAATGATTGATGGAATTTAATACTGAGAAATGTGAGGTGTTGCATTTTGGAAAGTCTAACATGTGCAGAACTTATATTGTGAATGGTAGGGCTCTGGGAAGTGTTGTAGAGCAGAGCGACCTAGGAGTGCAGGTTCATAGTTCCTTGAAGGTGGCGTCACGGGTAGATGGGGTGGTCAAAAAGGCTTTTGGCACATAGGCTTTCATCAGTCAGAGTATTGAGTGTAGAAGTTGGGAGGTCATGTTGCAGTTTTATAAGATGTTGGTGAGGCCGCATTTAGAGTACTGTGTTTAGTTCTGGGCTCCATGTGAGAGGAAAGATGTTGTCAAGTTGAAAAGGGTACAGAGAAGATTTACGAGGTTGCTGCCAGGATTCGCGGGTCTGAGCTTTCCGGCGAGGTTGAGTAGGCTAGGACTCTCATTCCCTGGAGCGCAGGAGAATGAGGGGTGATCTTATAACGTTTAATTTCATGAGGACTTCAAGAGAGGTAGATGTGCAGAGTCTCTTGGCCAGAGTAGTGGAATCGAGAATCAGAGGGCATAGGTTTCAGGTGAATGGAGAAGGATTTTATAGGAATCATCTGAAGAAGAACCTGCTTGCACACGTCTATACCACCGGCTGGCCTGACACCTGGGCCGCTGGGAAACTGCTACATTCATGGAACCGGCTGCCCAGAACATTGACATCAGAGAACTTGTTCCACTGGAAGTGCTGTAGAAAAGCCACCCTTGCCATTCAGTGGGAAGGTAGCACTGGCACTGAATGCCAGCTTCCTCACCATGCAGTTCCCAAGCAGTGCTCTGTAGAACATGCTCAGTGTTCTTTACAGGAACATTACCAGTGTCTTTGGCAGCTGTGGGACCCAGAACCCATGGGCACTCACCTCAAAAGGGAAACTGAGGGAAGTTGAATCTGCTTTCTAACACGGAGATCGTTCACAAACTACATGCAGCAACTGAAACGTATGGCTCTCAAAGTTGCAAAAGTCCTTGTGGCTACATCAGAAGCGTTCTTTCTTTTTTTCTTACAAGCATCGAGGAGCAAGTTGCATCTTTATTCTAGTCAGCAACATTGCTGCAGACAGGAACCAATCTCTGATCACAGCTCCAATGGAGCATAAATTAACATATCTTTTGACACACTCAGTGATAATAAAAAGTTGCCTTCGAAGTGTCCTTTAGACTTTACTTTAGACTTTGTCGATACAGTGTGGAAAGAGGCCCTTTGGCCCACTGAGTCTGCACCGACCAGCAATCGGCCCATGCACTAACACTATCCTACACACTAGGGACAATTTTACTCATAGTCAGGATTGACCCGGGGTATCTGGCGCTGCAAGGCAGCAACTAAACCACTGCTCCTCTGTGCCGCCCTCATGGTGTCCCTGATGGGGCATCTTGGTCAGCAAGGGCGTTGAGCCAAAAGGCCTATTTCCATGCTGTATGACTCAATGACTAAGATCTGACTGTTGTGGCTGACCTAACAACCACAGAGAAAGCTGTGCAATCATATTATCACGGAGGCAGGTGTCACTCTGTGCAAGTGTAAAATTCTTGCCACCATTGGCAGGTGGCAGCTTCCATTGAGCAGTTGTTTGATGAGACGCTCTGAAGTGGATCAAAATAGATTCCATGTCAGAAGCATATTTTATATTGATGAGGTGCTTCATTCAGTCATATTTTGCATACATTTCAATCTTAAATGAGGCTCCCATTTGTTCACAGCGCAGCCTCGTTATTCACCTGAAATTGAACAAAATGTGCATCAGAAATGTGGAGGGCCAATGTTTCCGTCATGCTCCTGGCACCAGTCAGGTTCCAAGACCCTTGGCAGACTGAGGCTGGAAATGTAACATAAAATTATATATTTATATGGAAATAGAAATGCAATAGATGGTTTCTCGTTGTGTAGGAAAGAATTGCAAATGCTGGTTTAAATCAAAGGCAGACACAAAATTCTGGAGTAACTCAGCGGGACAGGCAGCATCTCTGGAGAGGAGGAATGGGTGACGTTTCGGGTCGAGACCCTTCTTCATGGTTTCTCGTTGCCTTGCTCCTTAATGTAATGTAATGGAGAGGGGGCAACATTCTCAGATTTTTGCTACAGTCCAGAGTGTTTTGGGTAGCAGGTCTGGCCAGGCAGACTAACTCTTTGAAAATTATTTGGATGCAAAGGGAGAAAATAAAGAGCTGCCTTCACGGTGAACCATTAAAGTAAGAGACCTTTGGTCAGCCACTTAAAGCAGGGAAAGTTGCTGAATCCTAAAAAAGTTACCACTCCGGCCTCCCGGGATGTACCACGCGGTGGCAAAAGAGCCCCGGGATGTGCCGCGCGGCAGCAGAAAGCACTGCTAGGATGCGCTGCACAGCTGAACGACCGGCGGGGCGAGAGCAACCCTATATGATCTCTGATTTTACTGGAGTGTATGCAAAGACAAAGATTTTCACTGCACCAAAGTACATTTGATTATATAGTATCATTGAATCATTGAGTAACATTGACTGGAGAATTGTGTTCAGTTCTACCCCAATGCACAGTGTAGGAAGCAAATGAAGGAATGAGGGAGGATCCAAGACTAGTTCCTGGCATGAAGGACTACAGTTAGAGTACAAGGATGGGTTAGGGATGCTGAGATTTGTTTTTTGAAGAAGAGAAGGCTGAGACCTAACTGACGCATAGCAAAACATGCTGAGCTGATAATGATTTTTTTGCACCAGTGTTGGAATTTCAGGGTCAACCATGAGCTGTTTCATCACACCAGCTGTTGTTAAAGCTAACGATAGTCCTGCAATGCAAACTGAATTCAAGTTTTAATTCAACTTTAACAAACATTGAAGTTTGTCCCTCAGAAACAATCTCTACTTTTAAGAGATGCTTAAACAGGCACATGAATAGGCAGTGTATAGTAGGCACATTAGATTAGTGGAGACGGCCATAATGGTTGGCATGGACATGGTGGGCTCAAGGACCTGTTTCTGAACTGTGTGACTATAAATCTGAAGTTATAAGTCTGAAGAACGGTCTCGACCTGAAATGCCACCCATTTCTTCTCTCCAGAGATGCTGCCTGTCCCTGCTGAGTTACTCCAGCATTTTGTGTCTGCCTGACTCTATAACTCTTTGAGTTTAAAGTTCACTGTTTTAAAAGGTAGAAGAAGCAAAGGTAAAAAAACCTGTCTTTTTTTGTTTTTGTCTATTGTCATCGTTTAAATGTACGTTTTGATCTATTTTTAACTCTGTATATGTGGGGGGTGGTGGGGCGGTGGGGGAAACCTTTTTTCTAATCTCCTCCTCAACGGAGATGCGACCTTTATCGTGTCATATCTCCGTTCGCGCTACGGCCTAACACCGTGGAGTCGGCGGCCTCCAGCTGGGATCGACCTTGAAGACTCCGCTCGCAGGGCCTGGACTTACCATCTCGGAGGCTTCGGCCGTGGGCCCTGCAGACCGCAACATCGGGAGTTCGCAGGTCCCTGGCTGGCGACCGGCTTTCGGGAGCTCCAGCCATAGCAGCTTCGACCGCCCCGGAGCGCGAGGTTTGACCGACCCGCTCGCAGGCCCTTCATCGCCCTGCGTGGCCTGGCCGCTGCACTTTCCATCGCCCGGTGGGGGCTCAGGACCTTCATCGGCCTGCTCGGCTCGGCCCTGGGACTTTCCATCGCCTGGTGGGGGCTTCAAAAGCCGGGAGCCTCGATCGCCTCGTGGCACCATGGGAGAAGAATGAGGAGGAGATAAGACTTTTCTTTGCCTTCCATCACAGTGAGGGTGTGCCTGGAGCAATCACTGTGATGGCTGTTTGTGTTAAAATTGTAATTGTGTGCCTTGTGTTCTTTATTGTCTACTGCCGGACCCTGATGTGAGAGGACGCTGGCGCTATTTGTTCGCCGCTTCTCCATCAGGATAGTTCGTCTGTTTGTTTTTAATGTCATGACTGTTTTTGTAAAGCGTCTTTGAGCACTTGGAAAAGCACTATATAAAATAAATGTTTATTATTATTATTATTATTATTATAGAATTGAAAATCAGTGATGATGCTGAACCTTTAAAAAATACCAGCCAGCCTAGGCTGGAGTATTCTGTTCACTGTAGGAAGAATGGGAAGGAATGTGGGTGGATCCAGAATTGGACTCTGACATAAAGGAACAATTACAAGGACGGGTTTAGGATCCTGAGACTGTTTTCTTTGGAGAAGAGAAACATGAGGGAAATTTGATAGAATGATAAGGGGTCTGGACATGGTGGAGAGTGGGAAGCTGCTTTCTTTGGTGGAAGAGTGGAGAACAGAAGTCATTGGTATATAATGGAGGGGAAGAGAATTATGAGAAATTTGATTAATCTTTTTAATGCACTTTATGGCTGTAATCTGCAGATGCACCAGCTGTTGACTTGGCAGAAAGAGATCCTATTTAAGAGGGATTTGGCAACATATATTGTGGAGAAAAATTAGTGAGGTTGCAGAGAAAGGATGAGTGGGTGGAAGCAGAGAGATGTTCTTGTAGGCAGCTGGCACGGATATGATGGGTTAAATGACCTTTGTCTGAAGCATTGTATGAGTTTAGGTGTGTGGGGAGAATTTCCTACCTCAAGGACTCCAGGCCTATTGCATTTACAGGACTTCTCCGTCAAATGTTTAGACTTTTTTTCTGGAATTATATCCCTGTATCATTTTGAAAAACAGTTTGTGATTGACAGTAATGCTGGAATTAAAAAGAGCAAATGTTGATGATACAGCAAAGTAACCATCTAGGATATTGGATTAGAGAAGTCATAGAATCTCTGCCCGAGATATGTTAAATGGACAACCTCTGACCTTCATACCTTCCCACCTGACTTTACTCAATGGTGTGCAAATTGATGCATGAGTTGCATGATCATACCTTATCTAGGAAATGTTAAGGTTAACATAAGGTGGCACAGTAGTGCACAGCTAGAGCTGCTGCCTCACAGTGCCCGAGACCCGGGTTTGATCCTGACTATGGATGCTGTGTGTATGGACACCGTTTGCACATTCGCTCTGTGACCACGTGGGTTTCCTCTGGGTGCTCCAGTTTCCTCCCACATCCCAAAGACATGCAAGTTCGTAGATTAATTCACTTCCGTAAATTGCCCCAAGTGTGTACGATATGAAAATAGGATAACATATAACTAGTGTATGGGTGATCGATGGTCAGTGTGGATTCAGTGGGCCAAATGCACTGTTGCCACAGTGTATTTCTGAAAAAAACAGAACAACTTGAATGATCTTGAGGAACTCCAAGTTTAGCTTTTCAATACATGTATTAATTCCTATCATGAAGTCCTGCAGGTATTTGTGCATTCACCAAGCATAGTTTAAAGTAATGGATTGACTGGACTTTTATGCAGACATTAATCAATACTTATAATACCTATTATGAATTAAAATGAAGATTTGGGAATCAGCCATCCAGCAGAAATGGAGCTCGGGGATGTTGAGTTGTTTGATAGATTTTCAGGGCATTCCTGCATTTCAAACTTGTTGGTTCTACCTTATGACTGAGAAAAGATACCTATTAGGTTTCCAGATTTCATAAAAACATAGAAATATAGAAAAATAGGTGCAGGAGTAGGCCATTTGGCCCTTCGAGCCAGCACTGCCATTCAATATGATTATGGCTGATCATCTAAAATCAGTACCCCGTTCCTGCTTTTTCCCCATATCCCTTCATTCCTTGAGCCCTAAGAGCTCATTCTTTAGGGCTTGTCCCACTTAGGTGATTTTTTTGGCGACTGTCGGCGACTGTCAAAGTCGTAGCAGATCGCCAAACTTTTCTTTTACCCGACGACAATGACCACAACAATGCCGAGTCAGGTCGAGATTACAGCGTCTTCTGAAACATCGCGAAAATTCCCACGCTGTCAATGCTTCTCCAGCGTCCTGGTTTTCATTGAAATCACTGACAGGTCGGTAAGTACTTGAGAGTTTTGACCTATAACACCTTGTATGGGTTATTTAAAAACCAAGCTTCACTGTAACAAGGAATAAACTGGATTTACTTCCAGTTTACTAATAGCTGTATTAAAAACATAATTTTTAAAGTGGTTCAGTGGATTTTTGTGAAAAGTGTGTGGGCATTCTTTGAAAATGTAAGGGAGATGCATATCTGGTTTCTGGGTTGAATATCTGGGTTTAGAGCCCACTTTAAATGTAATAGCTGAGGCCAAAAACATCGCGAAAATTCCCACGCTTACCTGACCGTCAAACTATCGCCTCCAATCTACCTGTCAAATGTCCTGACGGTAAATAAATTCGTTAAACACAAGCATTTTATGGTATTTTGAAATTACTTTACTTATTTTAATATTATGTGCTTCTAAATGCATCTTAAGAGAACTATCAAACCTGGGGACAGCATGCAACAGCGACCGCAATAAGCAACGATACCTGGCGACAAGCCAGCTGTCACCGAGAAATTTCAAACCGTTTGATTTATCAGCGATGCGCTCCACTACGATCTTTGGAAGACTCCTCACGATCATGCCCGCGACACCCCGGCGAACTGTCGGCGACAGCCTAGTCGCCTTAAAATCGCCTAAGTGGGACAGGCCCTTAACTCTCTCTTGAAAACATCCATCTATGGAACTTTAGGCTTGGAAACACAGGAAGGAAATTAACTGCAACTGAGAAACCTATCATGGTGCACTGGCTCTGCATGTTCATTATCCTTTAACTCCACTTTGATGTGGTCACTGTGCATATACAATAAACTATGTACTCTTTGCTTGGCCCTATAATTTAAACACAACTGAGAAGGATGAGAAATCATTTTGCCTTTGATCTTTTCCATATGAAACAAAAATGACCTCTCATAACATAATATATGATGGTAATTGATGCAATAATCCTTTTCTGTAAAGTTTACAGCTGTAGAATTATGACGATCTTGCAGCCTTCTTCCTAATGTATTGTGAAATTTGTCATCTGTGCAAATCATAGTCCACATTGGACTAACTTACAAGGCTAGAACCCATATAATTACACATGCAAGCCACCATTTTATTGTTTGCACGATTTTGCATGATATTATTATGTACAATCATACAGCATAAAAACAGGCTCTTTGCCCCACTGTGCCCAAACGACTAAAGTTGTGACCATTTACCATCAGTAGATGTGCATATTTAGCATAATATTAACCAGTCATATAACCAATGTTACTTCGTTACTTCGGTCAGTTACTCCTGGTCTTGTAAGGCAGACCGAAGCACTGGTACAAAGGCACAAATGGCGAGTCTTGTGTTTATGGTACTAAACTAGCAACCAGCATCATGAGTGTGATTACCTCCTTGACAAACTGCAAAACTGAATTCAATGAATTTGCTTTTTTTAAAAGATGTAAATGGCCATAATAGTTTGCTAAGTTTAAAAATAAACTTAGATTTATACCACATCCTTCACTATCTCAGCCTCCAATGTGACTAAACCCAGCCTATCTTATCTCTTTTTTATAACTACAGCCCTCCATTCCAGACAACATCCTGGTGAAGCTCTTCTGTGCTTTCTCTATTTCTGCCACGTTCTTCCAACAGTGTGGTGACCAGAGCTCAACACAATACTCCAGTGCATTCTAAGTAATGCCTTGTTCATCTGCAGCATGACTTCCCAACTTTTACTCTCAATACCTTGCCCCGTAAAGACAAGCCTGCAAACTGTTTTCCTCACTAACCTATCCACCCCTACATCACCACTTTCAGGAAGCTTGGGACACATCCCAAGGTCCCTCTGTACATCAACAATCTTAAAGTCCCTGTCATTTATTCTATATTACCAACTTGTGGGAGAATCTAGGACTAGAGGGTATTGCCTTGGAATGAAAGGATGTACCTTTGGAATGGAGATGAGCAGGAATTTCTTTAGCCAGAGGGTGGTGAATCTGTGGAATTCATTGCTACAGTTGGTGGTGGAGGCCAAGACATTGGGTATTTTTAAAGCTGGGATTGATAGGTTCTTAATTAGACGTACAAGTATGTAGGTTAATTGGCTGGGTAAATGTAAAAATTGTCCCTAGTGGGTGTAGGATAGTGTTAATGTGCGGGGATCGCTGGGCGGCACGGACTTGGTGGTCCGAAAAGGCCTGTTTCCGGCTGTATATATATGATATGATATGATAATGACATCAAAGGTTACAGGGAGAAAGCAGGAGAATGGGGTCGAGAGGGAAAAGTAGATCAGCCATGATAGAATGGCAGAGCAGACTTGATGGTCTGAGTGGCCTAATTCTGCTCCTATGTTTTATGTGGAGAAATGAGTAAAGATTTTTTCAACCAGAGCACTGGGGGCCTGGAACTCATTGCCTGAAAGGGGAGAGAGAGTCAGAAACTGCCACTAAATTGAGCTCGGACATGGATGGATGCTTGCAACTGTGACCAGCAGGGCTGAGGAGTCAATGATGAGACGTGGGATGTGGTTGTGTGAACAGAAATGAATGGGCTGAATGTTCTCATTCTGTGTCATCCTTTTCTAGGGTTCTATGATCCTAAACTATGTATTTCTGCAGTGCCTGTTTCAAGTCAGAATACACAAAGCATATTTTTTCAGTCATTATTAATAGATTGTCTGCTTATAATACAAATGCAGGATTATGGTTTCCATGCTAAGAAGATTAAACCAGAATAGTTCCATAAACCAGTTGCAATCTGATTCTGATAGCTTGTTGGGGCTACAGTAATTTTCCCATATGTCAGGACATTAAAAAGACTTTATGAACAGGATCCTGCAGAAGTTTATAAGTACTTTACCAAGGACAATCCAGTATTGATGTGCTCACTGTTGCTATAAGTAGAAAAACAATTTTGAAATCTTTCATTTCAATCTACCTGCAATGGAATGAGAAGGTCAGGATTTCGGGCATTTGTGTTATATTCTTTCATCATAATGGATTAGAGCCATAAGCATATATGAATTATATTTATATAGAAAGTAGAATCTTATTCAAAGCACGGTCGGGAAATGTTCCAGTTGCAAAGGCTACTGCTCTGGATGGTGCACTGTGACAGCTGCCAACATCCATCAGGTGCTCTTGTGTCACAGCCTACAATGATTGGAGCAGTATTGTGAGCAGTTTTGGGCTCCATATCTGAGGAAGGATGTGCTGGCTCTGGAGAGGGTCCAGAGGAGGTTTACGAGAATGATCCCAGGAATGATTGGGTTAACATATGATGAGCGTTTGACAGCACTGGGCCTGTACTCTCTAGAGTTTAGAACGATGAGGGGGGACCTCATTGAAACTTACCGAATAGTGAACAGCCTGGATAGAGTAGATGTGGAGAGGATGTTTCCACCAGTGGGAGAGTCTAAGACCAGAGGCCATAGACTCGGAATAAAAGGAGGCTCCTTTAGAAAGGAGATGAGAATGAATTTCTTGGAATGAATCTATGGAATTCATTGCCACAGAAGGCTGTGGAGATCAGGTCAATGGATATTTTTAAGGTGGAGATTGCTACATTCTTGATTAGTACAGGTATCAGGGGTTATGGGGAGAACGCAGGAGAATGGGGTTGAAAGGGAAAGATAGATCAGCCATGATTAAATGGCAGAGTAGACTTGATGGGCTGAATGGTCTAATTCTGCTTCTCCAACTTATGAACTTATGAATGATCAAACATTAAAGTGAATAGATTGGTGAATCAGTGTGAGGAGTTGGTGCTCACTGCCGGTAACATGAGTAGAGAACCATCCACATACATGTAGATTTTCTATCTAGACTTCCCACAGTAATAATAATGCAGTGGATTATTTTCTTTCCTTATCCCATGCATTGGATGCATTTCCTGAATCAAAAACATCCATGTTCTCTGTAGCTCTCTCACCACTCAAAACATCAAAACAATTAAAAATTAAAACAAAAGATGAAGCATACAGATTAGCCAGAAAAAGTAGCATACCAGAGGACTGGGAGAAATTCAGAGTCCAGCAGAGGAGGACAAAGGGCTTAATTAGGAAAGGGAAAATAGATTATGAGGGGAAAACTGGCAAGGAACATACAAACTGACTGCAAAAGTTTTTATAGATATGTGAAGAGAAAAAGATTAGTTAAGGCAAATGTAGGTCCCTTGCAGTTGGAAACAGGTGAATTGATCATAGGGAACAAGGAGATGGCAGACCAATTGAACAACTACTTTGGTTCTGTCTTCACTAAGGAAGACATAAACAGTCTGCCGGAAATAGCGGGGGACCGGGGGTCTAATGAGATGGAGGAACTGAGGGAAATCCAGGTTAGTCGGGAAGTGGTGTTAGGTAAATTAAATGGATTAAAGGCAGATAAATCCCCAGGGCCAGATAGGCTGCATCCCAGAGTGCTTAAGGAAGTAGCCTCAGAAATAGTGGATGCATTAGTGATAATTTTTCAAAACTCTTTAGATTCTGGAGTAGTTCCTGAGGACTGGAGGGTAGCTAATGTAACCCCACTTTTTAAAAAGGGAGGGAGAGAGAAAACGGGGAATTATAGACCAGTTAGCCTAACATCGGTAGTGGGGAAAATGCTAGAGTCAGTTATTAAAGATGTGATAACATCACATTTGGAAAGTGGTGAAATCATCGGACAAAGTCAGCATGGATTTACAAAAGGCAAATCATGTCTGACGAATCTTATAGAATTTTTCGAGGATGTAACTAGTAGAGTGGATAAGGGAGAACCAGTCGATGTGTTGTATCTGGACTTTCAGAAGGCCTTCGACAAGGTCCCACATAGGAGATTGGTGTACAAACTTAAAGCACACGGTATTGAGGGTTCAGTGTTGAGGTGGATAGAAAATTGGTTGGCGGACAGGAAGCAAAGAGTAGGAATAAACGGGTCCTTTTCGGAATGGCAGGCAGTGACTAGTGGGGTACCGCAAGGCTCAGTGCTGGGACCCCAGTTATTTACAGTGTATATTAATGATTTGGACGAGGGAATTGAATGCAACATCTCAAAGTTTGCGGATGACACGAAGCTGGGTGGCAGTGTTAGCTGCGAGGAGGATGCTAGGAGGCTGCAGAGCGACTTGGATAGATTGGGCGAGTGGGCAAATGCATGGCAGATGCAATATAATGTGGATAAATGTGAGGTTATCCACTTTGGCGGCAAGAACAGGAAAGCAGAGTATTACCTGAATGGTGACCGATTAGGAGAGGGGGAGATGCAACGTGACCTGGGTGTCATGGTGCACCAGTCATTGAAAGCAAGCGTGCAGGTGCAGCAGGCAGTGAAGAAGGCGAATGGTATGTTGGCATTCATAGCAAGAGGATTTGAGTTTAGGAGCAGGGAGGTTCTGCTGCAGTTGTACAGGGCATTGGTGAGACTGCACCTGGAGTATTGTGTGCAGTTTTGGTCTCCTAATCTGAGGAAAGACGTTCTTGCTTTAGAGGGAGTACAGAGAAGGTTCACCAGATTGATCCCTGGGATGGCGGGACTTTCATATGAAGAAAGACTGGATAGACTAGGCTTGTACTCGCTGGAATTTTGAAGACTGAGGGGGGATCTTATAGAAACATATAAAATTCTTAAGAGGTTGGAGAGGCTAGATGCGGGAAGATTGTTCCCGATGTTGGGGGAGTCCAGAACCAGGGGTCACAGCTTAAGGATAAGGGGGAAGTCTTTTAGGACCGAGATGAGAAAACATTTCTTCACACAGAGAGTGGTGAGTCTGTGGAATTCTCTGCCACAGAAGGTAGTTGAGGCCAGTTCATTGGCTATATTTAAGAGGGAGTTAGATGTGGCCCTTGTGGCTAAAGGGATCAGGGGGTATGGAGAGAAGGCAGGTACAGGTTACTGAGCTGGATGATCAGCCATGATCATATTGAATGGCGGTGCAGGCTCGAAGGGCCGAAGGGCCTACTCCTGCACCTATTTTCTATGTTTCTATGTTTCTATCACCTAGAACCAGAAACTACATGGAATCCTGTCCATGTGCCTGTCCTGCAGATAAATAAATCCATTTACATCTGAGTGGCTGCTTCCAACTCAGCAAGGAATTATTCCAGGAAAATGAAATGGAAGACCAGGAGCTCTCCCTCCTACCTTCCCAGCATCGACATGTGGGGCCTGCAAGCACATGTCCAACCCCAACCCCGTGCTCCACCAACACCACACCAAACAGCCCACAGCAAAGGCAGGTGAAGCCTTTCAATGAGCCTTCGTCTGCATACCTCCTTATGTCTGGATAAACTAAGAGTGCCTTTGAAGTAAAATTTACCAAAACTGGTTACCAAAACTGCAGCAGAGCAGCATTTCATTTTATAAATAAATAGCATGTATTTCATTTGAATATGGCCCAATTTTAATATTATATTTTATCCAATGAAAGAAAGAAGGCTTTGAAACTAAACACCGACGTTCTCTAATAAAAAAATATTATTTATTTCAGTAATGTACGTTAGTCAAAATGGAATTAAAAGTATACAGACAGGAAGCACTTGAGTTTTAAATGGCCTTTTCTGGATTATTCATGACACACTAACCAGCAATGGTTAATCAATAAGAAAGACTTGCAGTTTTACCTTCACATAAGCGACGTCTCTGGAGTTTGCATTAACATGAGCTGCATCTTATCTGTTTTACTCACCTGCCAATGTAAGGAAGGGAATTAGCTTAGTGTGTGGACTCAGAGTGCCACCTATTGATCTTGTGAAAGTAATCATTTAAATTGGGTTTTAATCTTCTCAAACAATTCCATATCTTGGAACAAGTATGGAATGTTAAATAGAAATCTGCTCATAAGTGTCTGGAATTCTAATTTCACCCATCGTGAATATTTTCTTATTTCCATGACATTGCTTTTGTTATATTGGTATCTTTATAATCTCGAGGGACCTTTTTACATTCAGAGAATAGATAAGGCCTCAGATTAATGTCAAAGTCAAAAAATTCCATTTCCTACATTACACACTCACTCAGTTCTACACAAAGGGTTGCTTTGGTTTTTGTGGTCTTGTCTTAAGAGTGACATTTGAAACTTCTGACTCAAAGGAGAAGGTGCTTCAAAGACAGAACTGATCATTAGCATACTGGAGATGCATGGTGGCACAGTGGTACAGCTGCTGCCTTACAGCGCCAGAGACCCGGGGTCCATCCTGACTATGGGTACTGTCTGTACGGAGTTTGTACGTTCTCCCTGTGACCGCATGGGTTTCCTCCATGGATATCCTCTCACACTCCCAAGATGTACAGGCTTGTAGGTTAATTGGCTTCTTGAAATATTTTTAATTGTTCCTAGTGTGTAGGATAGTGCTGGTTTATGGGGAAATCACTGGTTCGCACTGACTCCGTGGACCGAAGGGCCTGTTTTCACACTTTTATCTCTAAAGTCTAAAGTTTAACGACTAGATGCTTAGACATTTCTTGAGATGCCCAGAGGAATGTACCAAGGTTGTCCAATAAGGTTTCAGTGTGGTAGGCTCCAGGATAATTATACAAGTGTTGGATTTCTGAGGAACCAGGTAAAGAAATCAGGGCTTCTTTGGAAAATTAGAGCAAAGGTGAGGGAGATGAGGAGAAAAATAATGAGGGCAGCCATCGCCAGCAGTAGACCTTGCTGCTGATGCTTGCCCTTGTGTTCTCTTCATCTGCACTGGTGCATGTATGCCAAGAATGGTTATTCAAATCAGTAAAGAGGTACATGTGTGGACATTGAAATAATACGTTGCACTGTACAGCCGTTCACATGTGAACATATGCCTGTCCAAATGTTTTTTAAACATTGTGATAGTACCTGCCTCAACTATCTCCCCTGCCAGCTTGATCCATATCCCTACCATCCTTTGTGTAATAAAGTTGCCCCTCAGGTTCCCCCTCACCTTAAACCTACATACTTTGGTTCTTGATTCTCCCACTCTGGGTCAAAGTCTGTGCATTTACTCTTTATATTCCTCTCATGATCCTCTATAAGATCACCCCACATCCTCTTCTGCTTCAAGGAATAAAAGTCCTAGCCTAGCCGGTTTGAGACGGGTAACACCACCAGCTCGCCGTCTAAAAACAGCACCGAAGGGGCGCTGGCTAGCGAGGCTGGAGGGGGATCCACCGCCGGGGATGTGCACACATTCTCGGTGTCCGAGCATGAGGTGAGGTGGGCTCTGACGCGTGTGAACACGAGGAAAGCTGGAGGCCCAGATGGTATATCTGGGCGAGTACTAAAGTCTTGTGCTACTCAGCTTGCTCCAGTGCTCACCACAATATTCAACCTCTCCTTGGCAAAGTCCGTGGTCCCTGCATGCTTCAAAAGATCCATCATTGTACCGGTGCCAAAGAATGCCTCTCCAGCGTGTTTAAATGACTACCGACCGGTGGCCCTCACCTCGGTTGTCATGAAATGCTTTGAGAGGCTAGTCAAGAAGCACATCTGCGCCCTCCTTCCTCGCAACATGGACCCACTACAGTTCGCATACCGTCCGAACAGGTCCACGGATGATGCGGTCTCCCAGGTTCTACACACCGCTCTCTCTCATATGGACAGCCAAGGGGGCTATGTGAGGATGCTGTTCATTGACTTTAGTTCAGCATTCAACACAATAGTCCCCAGCAGACTGGTTGAGAAGCTGCTGGAACTGGGGCTTAGCACCCCTCTGTGTGCCTGGGTCCTGGACTTTCTCACTGCCAGGCCCCAAGTGGTCAGGATGGGGGAACACACATCTAGCTCCCTCACCCTGAACATAGGACCCCCCCCAGGGCTGCGTCTTTAGCCCCCTACTGTACTCCCTGTACACACATGACTGTGGGGCCAGGTTCAGCTCAAACTCCATCATCAAGTTTGCTGATGACACTGTGGTGGTGGGCCGGATCTCCAACAACGATGAGAAGGCCTACCGGGAGGAGGTGGCTGATCTGGCACTCTGGTGTCAGAACAATAGCCTCCTCTTGAATGTCACTAAAACAAAGGAGCTGATTGTGGACTTCAGAAGGGCTAAACATCCAAGGACGTACACGCCACTGGAGATAAATGGGTCTATTGTGGATAGGGTGAGCAGTTTCAAATACTTGGGAGTCCGCATCGCAGAGGATCTGACGTGGGCAACGCACATTGCCGCACTGGTGGGTAAGGCTAAGCAGCGCCTTTACCACCTTAGACAACTGAGGAAATTCAGAGTGTCTCTGAGGATCCTTCATTGCTTCTACTCTGGGGCTGTAGAGAGCATCCTGTCCGGCAACATTACAGTCTGGTTTGGGAACAGCTCTGCCCAGGACAGGATGGCCCTGCAGAGAGTAGTGCGTTCGGCAGAAAGCACCATGGGAACTACACTCGTCCCCCTGCAGGACCTATACATCAGGAGGTGCAGATCCAGAGCAAGCAAGATCATGAGGGACCCCTGCCACCCCAGTAACGGACTGTTCCAGATGCTACGATCAGGCAAACGCCTCCGCTGTCACGCTGTGAAAACGGAGAGGATGAGACGGAGCTTCTTCCCACAGGCCATCAGGACTGTCAACTTTTATAACCCCAGAGACTAAATTTTTGTCGACACTAATAGTAACTTATTAACTTTATTTATATGCTGTAACTGTAATTCTTTTTGTGCACAACCCGCAGGCATTGCCACTTTCATTTCACTGCACATCGTGTATGTGTATGTGACAAATAAATTTGACTTGACTTGCTTAACCTCTCCCTATAGCTCAGGTCCTCGAGTCCTAGCAACATCCCAGCAACATCCTCAGAAATCTTTTTTGCTCCCTTTCCAGCTAAACAATATCTTTCCTTAACAGGCTGACCAAAACGGAACACAGTACTCTAAAGTGGCCTCACCAATGTCTTGTACAACTGTAACATGACCTCCTAACTTCTATACCCAGTACTCTGACTGGTGAAGGCCAATGTGCCGAATGCTTACTGGACCACCCTATTTACCTGTGATGCCACTTTCAAGGAACTACGTATCTGCACTCCCTCTGCTCTACAAGACTCCCCAGGCCCCTGACATTCACTGTGAAGATCCTGCCCTGGTTAGACTTCCCAAAATGCAACAACTTGCACTTCTCTGTATTAAACTCCATCAACCATTCCTCAGTCCACCTGCCCAACCAATCAAAATCCTGCTGCAATTTTTGACAACCATCTTCACTATCTACAATATCACCCACTTTGGTGTCATCTGCATACTTACTAATTATGCCTACCAGGGACATAAGACGATTATCGTCTATGACACTCCGTAAACGAAATGATTATCCCCTGTGATACATCAGTAAACTAAATATATTGACGGGCGGAACAGAGGCAGAGCGGTTGAGTTGCTGCCTTACAGCGCTACAGACCCAGGTGCGATCCTGACCTTGGGTGCTGTCAGTAGAGTTTGTACATCCTTCCTGTGACTGTGTGGGTTTCATCTGGGTGCTCCAGTTTCCTTCCACATTCCAAAAGATATGCAGGTTTATAGGTTAATTAGCTTCTGTAAATTGTCCCTGGTTTAGGATAGAACTAGGGTGTTCCAACTCTTTGTGTCCTTTTGTGTATTAACCAGCATCTGCAGTTTCTTATTTCCAAATATATAAAAGGGTCTGAAGAAAGGTCTCGACTCAAAACATTGCCTATCCATGTTCTCCAGACACGTTGAGTTCCTCCAGCACTTTGTGTCTTCTTTTTGTATAGAAGGATCATTGGCCTAAAATGGGAATATTTAGTTTGCTCCTGCCCTGTGAAATGGTTTTAGGTGCAGTCACTACCTGATTTTGTTGGAGTCATTTGTGAGTGATATCAAAAGTAGACTAGTTCCACCTGTGCTCCAATCAATTCAATGTAGGGTCAGGGATAAATTAACTTAAATTTCCTATTAGTAGAGTCATATTATTAACATTGTCTACTTAATCTATTTGTGCTACTTGCATCAGGCATTTCTTGCTGATCCACCTTCCCACCTCACTCTCTTGGAATTAGGCTACAATTGCTCCTGTGAGAGCAGCACTGGCGCAGTGGTAGAGCTACTGCCTCACAGCACTAGAGACCCGGGTTTGATACTAACTATTGGTGCTTGTCTGTACGGAGTTTGTACGTTCTCCCCGTGACCTGCGTGGGTTTTCTCCGAGATCTTCGGTTTCCTCCCACACTCCAAAGACGTACAGGTTTGTAGGTTATTTTGCTCGGTATAAATGTAAAATTGTCCCTAGTGTGTGTAGGATAATGTTAATGTGCGGGGATCTCTGGTCAATGTGGACTCGGTGGGCCGAAGGGCCTGTTTCCACGCTGTATCTCTAAACTAAACTAAACTAAAACACACAAATGATCCAGAGCCCTGTGTCTAGCATGATAATCCTGGCTCTTCTGTTGGAGAAAAGACAGATAAAACATTGTGGATAATTTGATGTGTAAGAAGGAACTGCAGATGCTGGTTTAAACCAAAGATAGACACAAAAAGCTGGAGTAATTCAGCGGGACAGGCAGCATCTCTCTCTTTCTCGAG